>NW_022989865.1:158819-471730 GCF_902827175.1 Gymnodraco acuticeps
TCCTCCTCCTCCTCCTCCTCACTACACCCAGATTTTTGTTGTAATTGATTTGACACAAACAAAAGTAAACACTGATAGCATTATATACATTTTTTCGAATGTTCTGAAGATAAATTGGTAATATTGTGGACAGCCAATGTGAAGGTCCATTTTTAGAGCTTGTGTTGTCCGTCAGGCATCCTGGACAGCAGCAGCAACGAGAGGCCGGACATCAGCTCCCTGCAGAGACGCATTAAGGTACCACTTCCTCCAACTAACACAGTGCTTACCTTATTCACACCTTATTCTATATACTCTCATTTATCAACTGTCCTCAGAAATGTTCCACTACAGTGAAAGATTCCACACACACACAGAATCCCCAGGGAACAGGCTGCACTTGAAATATCAGGCCTGTCTTTGTGTCCCTTGCAGAAAGTGACCCATGACATGGACATGTGCTACGGCATGATGGGAAGTCTGTTCCGCAGTGGATCCCGACAGACGCTGTTTGCCTCGCAGGTGATGCGCTACGCTGACCTTTACGCCGCCTCCTTCATCAACCTGCTATACTACCCCTTCAGCTACCTGTTCAGGGCGGCCCACGTGCTGGTGAGGCTCTCAGGCTCTGCGTCCATCTGGGTTAATAGTCTAGTTGCCAGCTTAGTAAACCCGGAAATGTAGAGTACTCCAACGTTTTATGTTAGAAATGTATAGTAGGGTCCCCAGCTCATAGAAACTGCCGGATGCTAACCTGCATATGTATGGCAATTTGTACAATTAGCGTTAATTAGCATTAATGGCATTATAACCTTTGTGGACAATAGTTACAGATAAAGAGTTCAATATATCTGGAGTGGGATTGGGGGTGATTGAGGATGCTGAATGCATTTCTGACATTTTTAGGGTAACCAGAAAATGCTGATATAGGGCTGATTTTGATTACATTTTTGAAGATTACAGGGACTCTGGATCATTTGGATTGGACAGATTGCCTATTTATTTGAATTGTCCACAGTAGAGGTAATCATTTTCATCTTGTGCTCTCTATATCCAATGGTTGCAAAGCACTACTCGTGGTAGTAAACATCAGCCCACCAGCAGTACATACTACCACTTTCTGGTGGAAACTGCAATTTTTCTATCCTGAAAATGTCAGAAATGGATTCAACATACTTATTAACCTCCAAAACCACTCCAAAATGTCCAAATCAGCCAAGCCATTTTCACTATTGTCCACATAGGCTATAATGGTAATTAATGATACCTAACGCAATTTATGCTTTTGTATAAATTGCAGATAATCAACATATGTTGCTGGGGACCCGTGCTATACATTTCTAACATCAACTTTGGGGTAGTCAACCTTTCCGGGTTCACTAAGCTAGCAACTAGACTATAAGGTGAAACTCTCCCCCTCAGATGCCCCATGAGTCCACGGTGGAGCACACCCACGTCAGCGTCATGGACACCGAGTCTCCGCTGGCAACACGCAACCGGCACGATGTGGACCTCAGAGATATAGTGTGCAAACGGCACCAGCTGACTCGGTCCGTCAGTGAGATCCAGCCCCCCCACTTCTTCCCTCAGCCCCCACAGGAGATCACACACTGCCACGATGAGGATGATGACGAGGAGGAGGAGGAGGAGGAGGAGGAGGAGGAGGAGGAGCAGTAGAGGGGGGTGAAGCATGCCTCTGCATATGAGGCATGACATGGTCCCGTCTCTTCCCTGCAGCCTGCACCTGTCCACGGGGAGAGAAAGCTGTTATTCTAGATGCATGTCTGTTAGGGTGAGATGAAGGCGAAGCCATGGTGACATTAAAGTGAAAGTGTTCAGGAGTCCTGTATACATGCACACATTGTGCTGTAAACGTCTCTATGCTGCTTTCCCCTGCTCCACAGTGTTCTCTGTACAACATGCTGACCCTAACGCTGCTGAGACTGCTACCTCAGGCATTTTAGAGACCATGTTCAGAAGATAACTGATGATGCATGTGTCCTCATCTGATGCACAGCAGGTGTTTGGAACATGGACCTGGGAAATGTAGGAACTTATTAACAGCACATCCAAGGGTGACTTTTGACTTGAAGGGTTGTCATTTGGTTATTTGGCACAGCACATGGATCACAAACGGTTCCTCTCCATAAGAGTTGTGTGTGCAGCAGAAGGTTTTTAAAAGTGTGTTTTTAAAGGTGAGGTGGATGGGAGGCTGCTAACACGGTATCACTAACATGGCAGCGGCTTAGAGAAACTCCCCCTACTTATTTCTGCCATATCCACCAGAATGTAAATGAAGTCTGTCTGTATTACGTGTTTCTTTTAAAGGGTAGTGCAGATATTACACCCTGCTTTATTTATCTCACATAGTTGGAATGAGAATGAATGTTAAAGTATATTTTGAACATCTGAAATGAGAGGTATGAAAGCTTTTCAGATAACAAAACTAATTGCATTTTGACAACCTCATAAATGATTGAGAACGGTTCAAATTTATATTAAGACAAAATATATGAGTTCGTTATGATATAAGTCTAAATTGTGTTCTTCAGAGCTATGAGTCAAACATAGAGTTACTGTGATATTTAGGTTAGCCTGCTGCTTTCAACTGTTACTGTAGTGTGAGAACCACACACACTGTGTACATGATGACAGTGGTGTATTTCAGTGGGGTGTATGGTCATGTGTTACTGCCTTTGCTTTAGAGGAGCTGTGATGTGAAGTCCTCTCTGCTGCAGTATTGATCTTGGACGGTTAGGAGCTGCTGCTGAACACTGATGTGCATTCTATCTGCTTGGGCCGCATATTTCTTTATTTGTATTTGTATGTCCTGCTGAAAGCTGATTGTTAAACATGTCCAGCCCCGCTGCAGCTTGTAATGTTATTCCTGCTATTTGAGTATGGGAGCAATAGCAGACTGTTGAAACTCAAAGGTTTATTTTTCTCTATTCTGTTTGCTGTCAGCTTTGATAATCACACATACTGTGTAAAGTGAACCAAATGAATGTTGTTGTTTTTTTCCCAGCCATATTTAATGCATGCTGCATTTATTCAGTTTATTTGAATTTATGTTGTGAAGATGAAGACTGTTGAAGGCAGCGATGCTGCAGTTCAGATGCTGTAAGTGAGTCTGTTTTTAATAAAGGTTCTCAACTGATATTGTAGGTCTGTTTTTCTCTCAAGTTCCCACATCTGTCAATGAGTGAACGTAGCTAATGTCTTCTGGCCTAGAGCTGCTGAGGAGCTGAACACCACCACAGATCCTCTTCTTCTACAGCTGTCCCCAGCTCTCCACCCAACCACAACCTTACTACACTGAACAAAATATAAACACTTTTGTTTTTGCTCCTATTTTTCATGAGGTGAACTCAAAGATCTAAAACATTTTCTATATACACAAAATAACCATTTCTCTCAAATATGTTCACAAATCTGCAAAAAATCTGTGATAGTGAGCACTTCTCCTTTCCCGAGATAATCCATCCCACCTCACAGGTGTGGCATATCAAGATGCTGATTAGACAGCATGATTATTGCACAGGTGTGCCTTAGGCTGGCCAAAATAAAAGGCCACTCTGAAACGTGCAGTTTTGCTTTATTGGGGGGGTCCGAAAACCAGGCAGTATCTGGTGTGAGGGGTAGGATTAGGATTAGGGTTAGGGTAATGTTGTGAATCGAGTGGCCCATGGTGGTGGTGGGGTTATGGTATGGGCAGGCATATGTTATGGACGACGAACACAGGCCACTCGATTCACAACATTACCCTAACCCTCACACCAGATACTGGATAAATGGTTATTTTGTGTAGAAAATGTTTTAGATCGTTGAGTTCATCTCATGAAAAATGGGAGCAAAAACAAAAGTGTTGCGTTTATATTTTTGTTCAGTGTAGTTTGGCCATCTTATATTTGTGTATGAACTAGGCATATGGAGACATTTGATTAAAAGGTTATACAATGGTGGTGTTGTGCAGCAGAGGGAGCTGAATGCTGCGCTGACGAGACAGATGTGAAGCATATTGAAGGTTTCTCATTTCTCTAATTCCCCTCCTCAACTCCTATCCTCGTGTCTTAGTCCCGCCCACAGGAGATGTGAGCGGAGGAGTCGAGGAGGGGAGACGAGGAGAGAGGAGTGGAAGCAGCAGAAGGTTAGAGAAATGAGAACTCCTCTCCTCTGAGCGGTCATTTTAAAGAGACGTCCATTAATGATGACAGGAGGCACAGCAGCCCTCTGTCTGATGGACAGATGTGTTCATGACCAGGAGGAAGCACCACAGGGGCCGAGGAGGGTGGTACCGCAGGCGAGGGCCGGGCAACGGAACGGGCCGTCGTAAGGGGGCCGCAGGAGAGGGTAGGGGCCCTAACAAGGGCGAGGGCATCTCCACCGGGGGGCAGGCCAAGGAACGGGCCGTCGTAAGGGCAGGCATTGTGGCGAACGAAGAAAACATCCGCCAGCCGCAGAAAGCTGGTTCGCTGTGCTGCGACGTGGGGACGGGTGTGAATATCCCGGTGGTCCCCAGCAGGGAGGAGCGCTGCCCGGTCGCAGGCGAGCGTGCAGCAGCGGCGGGCACGAAGTCCTCGGGAGGAAGGAGCGGTATCCCTGGCAGGAGCAGTCTCCCTGGGAGGAAGGAGCCTTGGACAGGGGAGAGGCGAGGCGGGGTCCAGAAGTGCGCCACCCAGGCGCTCTGATGACAGCGTGGGCGACGTCCGGAGCCGCCGTAGAGGCGAACCGTGAGCCGCGGTTAGAGGAGAGGCCAGGCAAGGTCCAGAAGTGCGCCACCCATGGGCGATGAAGGCGTGGGTCACGTCGAAGCTGTTGGCGAGGGAAGAGGCCAGACAGGGTCCCGAAGCGCGCCACCCTGATGAAAGCATGGGCGAAGTCGGCGAAGTCCGAAACTGTCGAGGCGAGACGGGGTCCAGAAGTGCGCCACCACCCAGGCGCCGATGAAAACCGTGGGGCGGACGCCGAAACCGCCGTCGAGGTGGTGAAAAGCGAGGAGAGTGTCCACACGAGGTCAACCGTCTGATCGAACCTCCTCTCAAGCACCGGAAAAAGCTCAAAAGGGTCGTCCTGTCCACGACCAAAAACAGGTGGCGAAATTGTGAGAGGATCCACACGAGGGTCAACCAAAAGGGTTAACAGTCAGATGTTAACAACGTCGTTAGCCGTTAGCTGTTAGTCGTTCGGTAGCTGCTAGCTGTTAGCCGTCGTTGTTAGCCGTCAGCTGTTAGCCGTTGTTAGCCGGTAGCTGTCGTTGTTAGCCATCAGTTGTAGTTGTTAGCCGTTAGCTGTTAGCCGTTGTTAGTCGTTAGCTGTCAGCTGATAGCCGTTATTCGATGTTGTCGGCCCTGGAGTCTCTGCCAGGCGGCGTGCCTCTACCAGGAAAGGTGCCGCTGCGTGTAGTGGCCAGCACCTCAGGGGTAAATCGCCGGGCGGCCAGGAAGAACCGGTCAGCTTCTTCGGCTAAAGCGCGGGGCTCCACACTAGCCGTGTTGGCGAGCGCAGTCTGGACATGCGGCTGCATGTCACGAAGAAACAGTTCCATGAAAAAGAAATCGGGCTCTTCCGTACCTAACAGGTCGTGTATCGTCTCCATGTGGTCGAAAGGCTTGCTGTCTCCCAGTGCCGAAACGATGTGGGAATGGCGAGCATGGATATCAGAGGCGGATTTAGGATTGGGGGGGGGGTGCAGGGGTACAGTGCTATTTTTTATATGTGGGGGGTGGACCAAACATCCTTTAAGGGGGTCGTCGCCTCCTCTCGGGGGGTCCGGGGGCATGCTCCCCCGGGAAGATTTTTTTTTAAATATTGAAGTTGAAAGCATCAATCTGGTGCACTTTGAGAGCAACATTAACCCTACCTTAATAACACCTTAAAGCGGACAAAAGGCACTGGAAAACACTCATTAACACCCTTTAATGAAGCAAACTAATGCCTTAACTCACTCAAATAGTCGTTTACTTATTAAGGTGAAACGAATGTGCGTAGAGTTTTAAAGGATGCGGATAGTCTCACCTTGATTCTGGCGCATTGCTTATCGTTTTATAGATCTATTCTCATCCACCATCTTTGTTTGTGACGTAAAGAGTGTAACGGCCCGTCCACACTGCGGCGTGCGTTGACGCTTGCCGGCGGGCGTGTCTGACACTCGACCAACAACCAATCACATGAATCTCCCGCCCCTGACACACAAGCAGCGGTTTGATTGGCTAGAGCTTGTACTGGCATATGATTCGATTGGCTGACGCTTCTGCCGAGGCGTCAAAAGTTGAGCATTGCTCAACTTTTGCAGCGAGCCACGCCAGCAACGCTCCGCGTCGCTTCCCACGATGCAGTTCAGCTAAAAGTGACGTCACCCCATTCAAAGTGAATGGGCAGAAGCGTTGGAAGCTTCAACGCACGCCGCTGTGTGGACGGGCCGTAAGGGTCACGTTTCTGAATCGGACACTCTGAGTGGATGCAGTCACAGCCAATCGGAGTCTGATTCAGAGGGTTGCCTGTCAGTTCTGTTGTTATGTGTACTGAAACGAGAGTCGGTATAATTACACGCGTGAAAACAAAATAAAAATTGGAATACGTTATTTTAGTGTCTTGAAAGTAGACTGAGTTATGAAGGGTTAACGTTACATCTTAGGATAATTTTTAGTCATGTTCTGTATACATACTAACATAAGGGTATACTTAGTGTGGTTACTCCATGTTTACTAGCTATAACATTAACGTTACATCGCTCTTTTTCACTTCTTACTCAGTCAGCCAGAGATATCACCATTAGATTCACAAACCTGAAACATCATCCATTTCTTGACTGCTGGTGATGACATTGTTGTCAGCTGCTGATACTGCTGCTGCTGCAGCTTGTGGCCTGCTTCGATGACGATAACTTTCTAATATCCATAACTGTATAGGCTATTAGCTTAAAACTCGTCAGGCACTAGGAAGGATCACTTCTTCTTCAGGGCAGGCTACGCAGTACGCAGGCTAATGTCCCACAGTGGTTGCCTCTCTGGTGGACTCCGGTACTGCACATTACTCCCGAGACGTTTTTTAAAAAAAAATGTTTTTAAAAATAATTTAAATTTTTTTTTTAAGTGAAACATCCGGGGCTTTTCAGAAAACATCCGGGGCTTGAGCCCAAGTAGCCACCCCCTAGCGCCGCCACTGATGGATATGTAGCACATTTTAAATATACTTAATGACTGACTGAATGGAAATGACAATAAATGAAAATGTAAAACGAAAAAGCGATCATGACAATGTATCCAATAATGAATAAAATATTTTTTGACCACTTGTTGTTCAGATATATCACATATTTGTAAACTAAATGATACATTAATTTAAACAAAACACAGTATAAACTGAGGAGTGACTCTCGTGAGTTTCATGTGTTTTCTTCACTCCGTTGGGAAACTGCTCTCATGTCAAGAAGCAACAGATCAGTGCATGCGCTGCATCGTCCAATCAGTGAGCGATACACAGTAAGGGGGGCGGGGCGAGTGTCTGAGGATTTCACCGGAGGATGGTCTGGTAGTTCCTCGATTATCGCTCCTCCGTTATCACTCCTCGATCCTCCGGCACAAATAAGGCCATCGGGACGCTACTCAAGATGGCGCAGACAAATCAACTTCCGATGAAACCGAGACCGAGGAGCGAGGAAAATAAAAATAACCGAAGTGAGACGCAGCCTTGCTCTGGAGGCTTGACTGCATGAGACGTTGAAATCTCGCGGGACAAAGAAGCCAGCAGCCTTGAGAGCGAGGCGGAGCAGTTTCTCTCCACGGGCTGCGGAAGCGAAATGCTTGATGGGAAACGACTCGCTGGTATCTCGAGCTGAGCGCTCATTGGTGGTTTTTACCCCGTGCTGCTGATGAAACTCTCCAATTGGCTCGGCAAAAGTTTTTTGTTGTTTTGTGTCAGTTTTACGTCGCCACATCCATTCCCATTTGTCATCATTGTTCCACAATGTTTATCATCATGAAATTAATATCTATATATGTTATACTATACTTGCACTGTTTACCGTTTTAATACTTTATATATCTTAGCATATTCATACACACTGTTCATACTGCTCTCAGGCTGCTGTGTATATCTAGTGTATTCATACCCCTCACTGTTTATTCATCATTCAAATTAATTCTATATTTTATTCTGTAGATTGTGTACATTACTTTTCACTTTACTGCTTGTTGCACCTGGTTAGAAGTTAAAGTGCATTTCGTTGTCTCAGTACCTGTAATATGTGCAATAACAATCAAGTTTAATCTAATCTTGAGCAGGAACAAATGTATTTAGTGTACATTGTGTACAGTGTGCATCTGGACCCGGTGACAACATTACCTATTGACGCAGCAACCACTGTAAGTTATATTCTTGTTTAATTAGACTTCTCGGTTTCATTTATTCGACTCTGTATAATTGTTACTGTAGCTAAAACGGCTAATCGCTTTTGAGAGATTTTAAATCTCAGATCTGCTCAGGCGAAACCTGCTTTACAGCTCTCAGCACTCAAGCCTGCATTATTAACATAGGCAGGGCCAGTCTATTGATTGCGTGAAGTAGAACTGCGTGACTCAGTCATCCTTTAGCTCAAAAAGCATTTAAATACCGCATTTAGAAACTGATGAACTCAGTGTGCATCTGGACCCGGTGACAACATTACCTATTGACGCAGCAACCACTGTAAGTTATATTCTTGTTTAATTAGACTTCTCGGTTTCATTTATTCGACTCTGTATAATTGTTACTGTAGCTAAAACGGCTAAATCGCTTTTGAGAGATTTTAAATCTCAGATCTGCTCAGGCGAAACCTGCTTTACAGCTCTCAGCACTCAAGCCTGCATTATTAACATAGGCAGGGCCAGTCTATTGATTGCGTGAAGTAGAACTGCGTGACTCAGTCATCCTTTAGCTCAAAAGCATTTAAATACCGCATTTAGAAACTGATGAACTCAGTGTGCATCTGGACCCGGTGACAACATTACCTATTGACGCAGCAACCACTGTAAGTTATATTCTTGTTTAATTAGACTTCTCGGTTTCATTTATTCGACTCTGTATAATTGTTACTGTAGCTAAAACGGCTAAATCGCTTTTGAGAGATTTTAAATCTCAGATCTGCTCAGGCGAAACCTGCTTTACAGCTCTCAGCACTCAAGCCTGCATTATTAACATAGGCAGGGCCAGTCTATTGATTGCGTGAAGTAGAACTGCGTGACTCAGTCATCCTTTAGCTCAAAAAGCATTTAAATACCGCATTTAGAAACTGATGAACTCAGTGTGCATCTGGACCCGGTGACAACATTACCTATTGACGCAGCAACCACTGTAAGTTATATTCTTGTTTAATTAGACTTCTCGGTTTCATTTATTCGACTCTGTATAATTGTTACTGTAGCTAAAACGGCTAAATCGCTTTTGAGAGATTTTAAATCTCAGATCTGCTCAGGCGAAACCTGCTTTACAGCTCTCAGCACTCAAGCCTGCATTATTAACATAGGCAGGGCCAGTCTATTGATTGCGTGAAGTAGAACTGCGTGACTCAGTCATCCTTTAGCTCAAAAAGCATTTAAATACCGCATTTAGAAACTGATGAACTCAGTGTGCATCTGGACCCGGTGACAACATTACCTATTGACGCAGCAACCACTGTAAGTTATATTCTTGTTTAATTAGACTTCTCGGTTTCATTTATTCGACTCTGTATAATTGTTACTGTAGCTAAAACGGCTAAATCGCTTTAGAGAGATTTTAAATCTCAGATCTGCTCAGGCGACACCTGCTTTACAGCTCTCAGCACTCAAGCCTGCATTATTAACATAGGCAGGGCCAGTCTATTGATTGCGTGAAGTAGAACTGCGTGACTCAGTCATCCTTTAGCTCAAAAAGCATTTAAATACCGCATTTAGAAACTGATGAACTCAGTGTGCATCTGGACCCGGTGACAACATTACCTATTGACGCAGCAACCACTGTAAGTTATATTCTTGTTTAATTAGACTTCTCGGTTTCATTTATTCGACTCTGTATAATTGTTACTGTAGCTAACACGGCTAAATCGCTTTTGAGAGATTTTAAATCTCAGATCTGCTCAGGCGAAACCTGCTTTACAGCTCTCAGCACTCAAGCCTGCATTATTAACATAGGCAGGGCCAGTCTATTGATTGCGTGAAGTAGAACTGCGTGACTCAGTCATCCTTTAGCTCAAAAAGCATTTAAATACCGCATTTAGAAACTGATGAACTCAGTGTGCATCTGGACCCGGTGACAACATTACCTATTGACGCAGCAACCACTGTAAGTTATATTCTTGTTTAATTAGACTTCTCGGTTTCATTTATTCGACTCTGTATAATTGTTACTGTAGCTAAAACGGCTAAATCGCTTTTGAGAGATTTTAAATCTCAGATCTGCTCAGGCGAAACCTGCTTTACAGCTCTCAGCACTCAAGCCTGCATTATTAACATAGGCAGGGCCAGTCTATTGATTGCGTGAAGTAGAACTGCGTGACTCAGTCATCCTTTAGCTCAAAAAGCATTTAAATACCGCATTTAGAAACTGATGAACTCAGTGTGCATCTGGACCCGGTGACAACATTACCTATTGACGCAGCAACCACTGTAAGTTATATTCTTGTTTAATTAGACTTCTCGGTTTCATTTATTCGACTCTGTATAATTGTTACTGTAGCTAAAACGGCTCTAAATCGCTTTTGAGAGATTTTAAATCTCAGATCTGCTCAGGCGAAACCTGCTTTACAGCTCTCAGCACTCAAGCCTGCATTATTAACATAGGCAGGGCCAGTCTATTGTCGCCCATCAGCTGTAGATAGTTAACTAATTAACTTCAGCTGTGAGAACTGAGCAATCAGGCGTCCATTTCGGGTAGCTCTTTCCTGGAGCGGCAGCTTCAGCGGCAGACAGGCTAAGACTGACAAAGACTGACAAAGACATTAGAGTCCTACGGGAGTCACGAGGGAGGCAAAGAGGAGGCAAATCCTACTTTGATTGAGCTAAGTATCGTTGGCGTTTTTAATTTTTACTTTTGTTGTTTAGCCCCTCATGCTATAATCATGTGTATTTTCTCCATTCCTGTTCATGTGTCTTCTCGCAATTATCACTGGCCCCGTGTATCTCCTAATCGATATAACCGGCCTGCTCTCGTCTATCCCACGTGCTCCACTGAGATCCATCATCTAGTTTCAGGTGGCCTGTGGAACTGCCAGTCAGCTGTTCCTAAGGCTGACTTCATCTCTGGCTACACCTCCCTGCAGTCTCTGGATTTCCTTGCTCTCACTGAGACCTGGATTACTCCATCCAACACATCCACCCCAGCAGCTCTCTCCACTGCATATTCCTTCTCCCATACACCCAGACCCACTGGCAGAGGAGGTGGCACTGGTCTCCTGCTCTCTCCCAAATGGAGCTTTTCCCTCTTCAAGCTACCTAACTTTACTCCTTCCACCTTTGAGTTCCATGCCGTCACAGTAACCCATCCTATACAGTTAACCATTGTTGTTCTCTACCGTCCACCAGGCGCCTTGGGGGACTTCTTGGAGGAATTAGATCATCTCCTCTCACACATCCCTGAAACTGGCCCTCCCGCTGTACTTCTCGGAGACTTCAACCTCCAGATGGGGAAGATAGACGAACTAACATCTCTGTTAACCGCCTTTGCTTTCTCACTCTCTCCGTCCCCACCGACTCATAAAGCTGGCAATGTCCTTGATCTCATATTCTCAAGGAACTGCGCTACTTCTAACCTCTCTGTAAACCCGCTCCACACATCCGATCACTTCTTCATTTCATTCTCTCTATCCCTTTCCAAACATAACAAACTAATCTCTTCCCATCCTACACTTGTCCGCCGTAACCTTCGCTCCCTCTCTCCCTCTACCTTTGCCTCGTCGGTGCTCTCAGCCCTCCCTTCCTCTGATTCGTTCCAACTACTGCCTCCAAACTCTGCTGCAGAAACTCTCCTCTCTACTCTCTCATCCACTCTGGACTCGCTCTGTCCTCTGACATCTCGGCAGGCTCGTCAGTCCCCTCCGGCTCCCTGGCTAAATGATGCACTGCGTGCTAATAGAACCGTCCTTAGGGCAGCAGAGCGGAAATGGTGGAAATCCAAACACCGTGACGACCTCCTAACCTATCAAGCTCTCCTCTCCTCTTTCTCTGCTTCGATCTCTCAGGCAAAAGCACTTTCTTTCAAGATAAGATCCAATCTTCCTATTCCAATCCTAAAAAACTATTTTCCATCTTCTCCACCCTCTTGGACCCTCCAAAAGCTCCTCCCCCCTCCTCACTTCTGTCAAGCGACTTTGTTACCCACTTTGAAAAAAAGGTTAATGATATTCGCTCTTCTTTTTCTGACTCACCTTTACTCACCGCTGGGTCACCAGACCTTCCTTCCACCAACACACTAACCTCCTTTTCCCCTCTCTCTCCAAGTGAGGTTCTTACCCTCATTACCTCTGCCCGCCCTACCACCTGTCCTCTGGACCCTATCCCTTCAAACCTCCTTCAGACTATCGCTCCTGATATTCTACCGTTTCTCACCCATTTCATCAACACTTCTCTAACTTCTGGTCACTTTCCAAACAGTCTCAAGGAGGCAAGAGTAAACCCTCTCCTAAAGAAACCCACTCTCAACCCGTCTGATGTTATAAACTACAGGCCTGTCTCTCTCCTCCCGTTCCTGTCTAAATCACTTGAACGCGCTGTCTTTAAACAACTCTCCTGTTATCTCAATCAGAACAACCTTCTGGATCCGCACCAGTCTGGTTTCAAGGCAGGTCACTCCACAGAAACTGCTCTCATTGCTGTCACGGAGGAACTTCACACTGCCAAAACTGCATCCCTCTCCTCTGTCATCATCCTGTTGGACCTGTCTGCTGCATTCGACACGGTGAATCATCAGATCCTCCTTCGCACTCTCCAAAAACTTGGAGTTTCTGGCTCTGCACTTTCCCTCCTCAACTCATACCTGAAAGACCGTACCTACAGGGTGACTTGGAGAGGGTCTGAGTCCGACCCCTGTCAATTAACTACGGGGGTCCCTCAGGGCTCTGTTCTTGGTCCCCTCCTCTTCTCCTTGTACACAAACTCGCTCGGATCAGTCATTAGCCCGCATGGTTTTTCTTACCACTGCTACGCTGACGACACCCAATTAATTCTGTCCTTTCCCCGCTCAGAGACCCAGGTCGTCGCACGCATCTCTGCTTGTCTAGCTGACATCTCTCAGTGGATGTCTGCTCACCACCTCAAGCTCAACCTTGACAAGACTGAACTGCTCTTCCTCCCGGGAAAAAATTGTCCAACTCTTGACCTGACAATCAACATCGGCACCTCAGTTGTTTCCCCGACTCAGACTGCAAGGAATCTGGGTGTGACCCTAGATAACAACCTGTCCTTCACTGCAAACATCGCTGCTACAACCCTGAAATTGTATATATAAATTAGGGCTGTCAAGTTAACGCGTTAACGCCACTAATTATTTTAACGCGATTAACGCATGTGTATTTTTTTTCCTCGGCCGCCCCGTAGTTTCAGAGCGCATCGAGTTTAAAATACCATCTACAAGCTGATGCTGACAGCCCCGCTCCTGCCGCCCGCTTGTGGCAGACCACACTTCCACGCTCACCGGCAGGCACCGACTGGCTGTTGGGAGGACCGGGAGGGTGTGTGTATGTGTGGCTCGAGCGAGCGAGAGAGAGACCTTACGTGCATTGTTGTTGTTAGCATCTGGTGCTAGCTAGCTGCGCTAACGGATATAAGGAGCTGTTTAAATGAAAACAGAGGAGCGACATTTCGCCACAACTGCGCCGAGCACTTGACTGTATGCAGGAAGCCAGACAGTGGGACATTGTACGAGAAGTCAGCACACACAGCACGGATAGTGCACAACATGATTGCAGCGTCCAGGCAGCTCCCGTTCGAGCATATGCCTTGAGTTGCACATAGCTCCAACGATCCATCACACACACACACACACACACACACACACACACACACACACACACACACACACACACACACACACACACACACACACACACACACACACACACACACACACACACACACACACACACACACACACACACACACACACACACACACACACACACACACACACACACACACACACACACACACACACACACACACACACACACACACACACACACACACACACACACACACACACACACACACACACCAGTTGAGAGAGGTTCCAGGTTGAATTGAAGCGAATATTTGTAATGTTCAGAGGTTGTTGTGTTTAATATTCATGAGAATATTTGTCATTGTTCAAATGATAATAAACATTAGCATAAAGCATATTTGTCCACTCATATGTTGATAAGAGTATTAAAAACTTGAAAAATATTCCTCTAAGGTACATTTAAAACAGATCAAAAATGTGCGATTAATTTGCGATTAATCGCGATTAACTATTTTAATCGACTGACAGCCCTAATATAAATATATGTGTGTGTCCGCATCTGTAGGCTGTTATTGTCTCATTATACCGCACTGTGAATGAATCAAAGTAAATATATAAGTGGTCATGAACACATCTGTCCATCAGACAGAGGGCTGCTGTGCCTCCTGTCATCATTAATGGACGTCTCTTTAAAATGACCGCTCAGAGGAGAGGAGTTCTCATTTCTCTAACCGCCTGCTGCTTCCCCTCTTCTTTCCTCGGTTCCCCTCCTCGGTCTCCTGTGGGCGGCACCAATCTCGAGGAGGGGAGTCGAGGAGGGGAAATTTGAGTATTGAGAAACCTCTGAGGAGTATCTTCGGCCCAATCCCAAACCACTCCCTCGACCCTACCCCTCCGTGATGGAGTGAACTCCGTCTGTAGCCACACTCGCAGCTCAACGAGGCTCCCTCCTGTCAGATGGAGGGAGTAAATACAGCAGCAAGCTTTGGGACGGCCTCCCCTCTCTCCGGCAGAAACAGGAAATGCCGTAACTGTATGTAACAACGGTTTCAAATCAGCATCTCTTTGACAAAAAGTTTAAATGAATAACTCAAATAAAACTCCAAACATCTTTCATTGTGTTTCAAAGCTCTTTTAGTTTTAAACCTGATGTTTATAAGCTTCTTAGTTTTTGCAACGGTCTGTAAATATACACTTTATAATAAAATGCACACATTTTACCTTTTTCTAGACTAAACACAGGTTTGATCCTAAATTCAAAATATATGAGGTCATCATGAGGTTGTTAACATCGCAATTTATCAGTGGAAGTTTGCTGGAACTACTTTTTAACAGCTTGTTTCCCGACGGACACACACAGCGTGACTCCAGTCAGGCAGAGACCGGTCTCAAGTCAGCATCGCTGCTACAGCGTGGGAGGCGGGGCCTCATTAATTCCTATGAGAGCTGCTCATTAGCGCATGATGATAAAATGGCCCACCTTTTGAGAGAGTGAAACGTCACAGATTACCCAGCATGCCTGAGAAGTACCCGTATGTGCGCTCATAGAGCATGCGCAACTTTAACCAAAATGCTCGTTCACATCAAGCACGTCAATTTGCGTACACGTAACAGCACCGCGCGTTCATGACAGCATGGTAATGGATTGTTGTTATCATGGATTTGATATGAACGAGGCGGCAGTTAGCAGCTAGCTAGTAATGATGCTAATGTACACATCAATCGTTATGTACTTATATTACGCTGTAACAGGATCTAGTGATATCCAACAGAGCTTCATTTAGCATGAAATTATTATTGCACTGTATAGGCCTACAGTGCAATAAGCTTCTTAGTGCAATACGAAGCTACAGGGACGTTAATAATGTCGGTAATATTAACTTTATTTAATACAACATTTACGGTACAAGATTTAATCATACAGCCCATGTAGTATAATAATGAATTACAGCAAACATGTGCAATATATCTATTATTACAGCTCCGTGGGATGGCAGTAAGACGATATGGGTCCGTTCTTATTGTGCATCCATGGGTAAAGATAAACGCAACTCACATTGGTTTCTCAAACAGCATCTCTGTAAACTACGTGTATTCACTGAATTTCACTCTCTGCCTTTAACGGCTCGTTGTAGCTCCAATAGCTCCAGCCCCACCCTCCCTGTGAGCACAGTGTGCTCTGATTGGTCGGGACACGTAACATGAACGTGCCGGGCGGCGCGGTCCCGTGGGTTAGATGCGCGTTCATAATGCAGAGGGAAATAACTCTCAGAATAACGTTATTAGCACATTATTACAACTTGAGGAACGAATGTTTTTAATAAGGGCTATACAAGTGTTCATACTGGGTAGTTTATTTAGTTTAAAACAAATTATCCAACGAGTTACAGACCACTCTTTCCCCATGTAAGTCAATGGGAAAAAGTGTTTCCGGGCCTGGCAACCAAACGGAAGTGTAGTACCGCCGTTTGGCCAGCACGAATATTTTCATCTGAGTCCGGCGCACTTCCTGGGGGCTTGCTGCAGACTCGCTGTTTGAGGGCTTGATAGCCCACTCCCCCTCCACACCGCTCCACACTCGTTGCTTTGGAACAGCCCTCAATACAGGGTTGCCAACTTTGGGTACCTGGCTGGAGTGAGATTTTGATATCATGGGTTTAATTACACATATGCGCACTAAATGACTGCTATCGTGTCAGTAGCGGGACCTTAGCATATATATAGGATATATATATACAATATATACAAATACACAATATTGGACAGAGTATAAAGGGCCCAAAGTTTCATTCACTAATGAAAGTCAAACACACTGTTTTATTGTGTGCCTGTCGCGATAAGCAATTCATTGACTTAAAGAGTAGGCTACCTGGTAATTGAGGAAAAGCAATAACAGTGATAAATAAAAATTAACTCGATAGATTTCCATTTACATGAGGATGTGACTAGCAGTTTGAAAGGATGTACTTGAATTATTATATATTATCATTATGTCAGGGATCTAAAATGGTCATACAACGGTGCCGACAATATTATCGTTTAACGCAATAATTTCCGGGAAAATGTATCCAACAAAATTAATTATCGTGAGAGGCCTATACATGAAACACACACACAAACAAATCTACAGACTTACTCCAAACTGCCAAATATATTAATTAACACACTCTCCTTCTCATATACTCTTTGACTCTATTTTGGCCTAGTAGAACAATAAGCAGCAGACTTTTACTTTTGTATCATTTCTACTGGATCTTAGATCTGCGCATGCGCAATACGGGTCGGGGATTGACCAACCGGCTCCCACTGCTCTGCTGTCTGTTAACCTTGTTAAGAGTGGTGGGGGCGGATCGACAGCTTGAGCAGCTGTCAACTCAACATTGTAAATAACCAACCAAAAACGATCGCCGGTTCATCTTGTTTTTGGCGTGAGAATAGTTTGGGCAGCGTGAGAGCGTGAGATTGAGAGTGAAAGCGTGTGTCACACGCCAGATGCGTGAGAGTTGGCAACCCTGCCTTAATATGGCAGACCCTCCGCGTGAACGCGCAAACGGAGGAGTAGGGTGTAGGGGGCGGTTTGGGAATGGGCCTTTATGTAACCTTCATTACTTGAATGTCCGCTATAACACTGTGAAGTGTCAGCTTCTGAGTGTTCAGCACATTAGACTCGAATTTAAAGAGACATTCTGTCTTAGCTCTGGGTGTGCAGAGGCTCACTGGGACCCTTTCCTCAGTGCATAATGACAAAGTGAAACTGAAATGAGTGTATAATATAACCATAGACTGTATATGCATATAACTAATGCAGGTGCACTGGTCTCATGTTCGTTTTGTGTCCATGTCCTGTACAGGACTTGCCCAGGACGGTTATAGTTGACTTGCAGGACCATCACCATGATGTTCATCCT
The DNA here is from genome assembly GCF_902827175.1 of Gymnodraco acuticeps. Taxonomy (NCBI): domain Eukaryota; kingdom Metazoa; phylum Chordata; class Actinopteri; order Perciformes; family Bathydraconidae; genus Gymnodraco; species Gymnodraco acuticeps. The sequence goes on from NW_022989865.1 coordinate 176,657, forward strand.
CTGCACCCTGACGTCTGTGACAGTGTATGATGACCTGTCTTCGCAGATGCTGGTCTGTGATCAGATTCAAGAGTGGCTTCAGTGTAAACATTTGTCCCTGGCCCTGCATCCTCGCAGACCTCGGACGAGATCCCTTGCTGTCTAGGACAAGAACACGATTCACACTCAAGGTTTATGGGGGGGGGAGTTAGAGTGAACAGCTGAAGTCTGACTTTCCCTTCATTTAAACAGGTTGTCAAATACACATGCAGAATGATTATAATGCAACACCCTTCTGAGGATGGAGGGAGAACATAAGACAAATAATGACACAAAATATTACCATAACAATAACTTTATTTGTAAAGCTCTTTACTTCTCAAAGATAAGTAACTAAGTTGTTTTAATAGATATAAAAAAAACAATTATATAGAATCAAAAGTACCATGATTCAAAGAATCATGAAGATGTCTCACACGTCAGGCACACAGTGTGATGACACTAGTGTGTGTGCAGAGAGCAGTGTGTGTGCAGAGAGCAGTGTGTGTGCAGAGAGCAGTATTCCTACATTAGGGGGATTATTAGCTGGCGGGGCACATTCATTGCCACCTCATCAAAACCTGAACCATCCTGAAAAGAGATAACTGGGAATGAAAAACGTCTGCATGACAGACTGTGCACATTCTTTAAGGATACCCTTTGTGTCAAAACATAGGAAAGATCGAAGTAAGAATCCATTCATATGAATAGCTAAATCATGCCCTCAGTATAGTTTATCCTCTCCATGGCTCACAAATATGTCACACAGTCATGTTTCTCTCAGAGCTGCATCCTGATGAATGTATAACATTTCCAGAACAACCTACAAACAGGGGTATGCTGAGGGGCTGAGGGCCAGTGGGGGCCACGTGCAGCAGGGAGAGCCTCAGGGACAGAGTCAGGGCCAAGCAGCTGTTCGGCCCTCAGGCTGCCGATAACTGTCCAGGGCTCAGCTTTGTGGACAAAACTTCTTTGAATTATGACCTTCCACCTGTCATATTCTGTAACACTGCTGGGTCTGAACGGTGCCCCCGCAATACTTCAATCTGTGATTACAGTCTTTCCTAATCTGTGGTCTGAGGCTGTGCATGTTAAAATAGCATCAATCAATAACTTCTGTAATACTACATATAATATATATATGTAGTATTACAGAAGTTATGCGCTGGTAAGGTCTCTGACTCCACTGAGAACAATGTGTCCCTTTACCTTTAGCTGTAGGCAGTCTGATTTACAGGGCGCCGTTACGTTAGACAAGATGACACAAACAAAGAATTGAATACATTAACGCAGGGGGGTCAAAACTCAAATACACAGTGGGCCAAAATAAAAAAATGGGTACTAGTCGAGGGCCCTGCAATGTTTATCGCAAAACTCATTGAAATGAACTTATTGCACATATTAAACCTGGAACTAACAAAGCTTAAATGATTGCCTATAAAAACAACATTACACATTAAATAATCAGTTGCATTCATTTCTTATGGCTCTATCTGCAGCTTTTCCAGAGTCATTTCTTATGAGTACATTTTCCCACAGGCCAACAACAGCTTCAACAAAACTATTCCCCTCAAAGAGAAAACCAAACATGCCCTGTTGGCGTGAGAGAAAGTGCAGAAGGAAGCATCCATTAAACTCAGTGTGCTGCTCTGTGATGCTAGTTCAGATACTTGGCGTCTCATCTTGGGTGCAAGGTCATCAATGTTTGGGCTCAGCCTCTGAGCTGAGGAGACCCTCAGGATGGAGTGAAGGTGTGCGTGCAATATACCGGTGGGCCAGATCTAATAGTAATTAAAGATTATCCTGCGGACCGAAATTAAATCCGCCAAGGGCCTGATTTGGCCCCCGGGCCTTGAGTTTGACACATGTGGGTTAACGTAATACAATTGATTTATAACATTTGACATTATTGAATAAAAAAATGTCCCAGGCCGTTGCATTGTAGAGGCTTGGTGTTAGTGTTGGGGGGGGGCATCACTTCAGAAGGTGTCTCAGCTGGTCCTGCAGGTTTTTTGAGTGCTCTACACTGCAGGGGGGGGGGGGGGGGGGAGAGGAGCAGGTCATCACTTTGTGTTAACTCTCGGTCTGTTTCTCATGAGGCATAAACACAGCGCGGTGGGGAGACTTACTTCTTCTGGATGGCCTCCTGCCTAACAGAGAGACAGACAGACAGACAGTCTTAATATTCACTTCCAATAGAGCAACATAATGTCTGGATAAACAGCTGGCTGGTACTCACTGGTATTGTAGATGTGTCGTGATTATGGACATTTTTCTCAGACTCTGGAAGACAAATGATAATGAAGACATGTTTGTAATTATACAAAAAGAGCAGAACAGGTGTCAACACAGTGAGATGGGATGTACTCTTCAGTGTGTGGTACTGTTGTGTGTGTGTTCACTGACTCTGTGCTCATACGTACATCCTCAGAGTGAAGGATAGCGTCCTCCTGGATCACCATATTCCTTGCTGCTTGTCCCAGAAGCTGAGAGAGACGGAGACACAATGTTCATGATCCTCTCATCTGCCAATCGTTCTGTCAAACTAATAACACTCAAGATTTCCTAAACTTCTTCAAACTTCCTGTCTCGTCAGGAAAAAAACATCAGTTTAATGTCACAGAAGACAAAAAAGCAGACACTTCTCAAAACGGGAATGCAGGAGCCAGCGAATCTTCAAACAAGAATTCAATACGTCGTTTATAATGAAGTGAGATGCAACTAGAGCAGTGTTTCTCTAACTTTTTCATACCAAGGACCACTTAACTAATAAAAAAACACTCGCGGACCACCTAACTCCACAAATATCCAAAAACACATCGTTTTTTACAAATCGCCTGAAAATGGTACAAACAAGTGGCAACATGTGTGATGAAGGTGTTTATCTGGGAAACTTAAGCTCGCTCCATTGCGGAGATATTCCCGCGAGAGTGCGGAAAACTTACATTTATTTATTTATTTCAAATGTGAAATGTTACCAATATACTCACGGACCACTAGGGGGGACCACACTTTGAGAAGCACTGAACTAGAGGCAGAACTGCTAATCTATGAAGCAGGAATGCTAATGCTAGCAACATGTTCAGTAGATATATTTTTGCCAAGGTTTTTCCTCAAGGAATCTACTTAAAGGCAAAATGCACTTTTTTATGTCTTTTATACATAAATATGTGTCCCCAGTGTGTAAGGAGACTCACAAAGTGTCAGAAAATACAACCCCAAAAAAAAACAAATTGGGGTGCAAAGCAGATCCAGGATTTTTCTCCTCTGACGTCAATGGCGAAATGTGGCACACGTGACACGTCCCAACCTATCGTCTCCGGCACACGTGACACGTCCCAACCTATCGTCTCCGGCACACGTGACACGTCCCAACCTATCGTCTCCGGCACACGTGACACGTCCCAACCTATCGTCTCCGGCACACGTCCCAACCTATCGTCTCCGGCACACGTGACACGTCCCAACATATTGTCTCCGTATACAGTCGTCTATCTGAATCCCCTCTCGCAGCTGTGTGTCTGTGTATTCAGCAGGATGTCTGCAGGAGGCACTTAGAGTAAAGTTGGTATATATAATACTGTACTGTTCTAATGGCACTGTTCTAGTGGTAAACACTTAAGAAAGAACATGTCAAGCTATGTGCTGTATCAGAAACAATGCGCTGCGTGTTTTGGGAGAAATATGGTCTGTGTTTACATTAGCAAGCATCGCTAACACTCAGAGCTAACGCTGTACTGGAGAGAATATGTGATCCGCTCTATCTGCTTCTGGGAAAGCTTAGATGCATTGGTGTCACTAACCAATCGATAGCCTGGTTTGAAAACTACCTGTCCAGTGTGTAAAATCTGAAAATCAATATTTTCACAAAACACCACAGCATTTCAGAAAACACCACAGCATTTCAGAAAACACCACAGCATTTCAGAAAACACCACAGCATTTCAGAAAACACCACAGCATTTCAGAAAACACCACAGCATTTCAGAAAACACCACAGCATTTCAGAAAACACCACAGCATTTCAGAAAACACTACAGCATTTCAGAAAACGCCACAGCATTTCAGAAAACACCACAGCATTTCAGAAAACACCACAGCTTTTCAGAAAACGCCACAGCATTTCAGAAAACACAACAGCATTTCACAAAATACCACAGCATTTCAGAAAACACCACAGCATTTCAGAAAACACCACAGCATTTCAGAAAACACTACAGCATTTCAGAAAACGCCACAGCATTTCAGAAAACACCACAGCATTTCAGAAAACACCACAGCATTTCAGAAAACACCACAGCATTTCAGAAAACACAACAGCATTTCACAAAATACCACAGCATTTCAGAAAACACCACAGCATTTCAGAAAACACTACAGTATTTCAGAAAACACTACAGTATTTCAGAAAACACCACAGCATTTCAGAAAACACCACAGTATTTCAGAAAACACCACAGTATTTCAGAAAACACAACAGCATTGGAAAGGGTATTCCTTAGGGAGAACACTTCTTGTTTGTGATTGGACAGAGCCAGCCATAGAAGCACTGCTGTGATTGGTTGTTTTTGCTGCCAGTCAAGAAATGACGCTGCATGATTGGCCCAACACATCAGCCGTTAGCTGTTAGCACACACTCAGAGCTCACAGCTCCTCATATATGTTCAGAAACTGGACAAAAGTTAAACATGTACAAAACACAGACTGTCTATGTCATTTTGAATACAGTCGCTGCTTTATTTATGTCTGTATGACGTTGTTGTGAGTGTGGACGGAGCAGCTACAGGTTAGTTAGCCTGATTATAGCCTGATCCTGAGTATAGCCAGTGTATACAACTCAAAATGTGTTTTCGGGTCAATGCGACTGATTTCGATAGAGCAAGTCACATATGTGTAACGTAATGTCCTTGTGGTAAACCCACGAGAGAGAAAGTGTTGAGCTCCGTACTGTTTCAGAAATAATGCTTGAAGTAGTTTGGAACATAATATGGCGTTTAATCACGGCAGCATTTAGCTGAGTTTCTCCCGGTAGAAAACTCTCTAACCTCTCGATTCCACCGTGTCCGGCTGTGCCACGGTTTTGGTCCGGCCTCCTCCGGCGCCATACCCTACCGGGCGCGTTGCAGAAGCATTTCAGAAGCGGAGCGTCTTGCCTGCCGGCTCGCAGTTTTTGTTGATTTGGGCATATTTCCTGGACAGGCTACTTTGTACAGACAAAGTTAATAATACTTGTAATATCCCAGTTATAAATTACATGAATCAAAGATGTGTTGCTGTATTTTAGTTATTCTATATATAATTTACACAGTGCCTGTAAACCGGAGGAGAATGCTGGCATTTCTCCTCCTACTTGAAAGACTACGGAGGGTTAGGGTCTGCAAATTAGTTTATTTGGGGAATGGGCCGGATGCTGTCACCAGTCCACTTCCTGCCCGGTGCCTCTGCAACGCCTCGCGTCGAAAAATAGACTTCAATCCTATGTCGAGCGGGGCCCAGCGGCGAGACGCTTCTGGGACGCTTCTGAGCCGTAACGCGGCGCGTCTGGTGGAATAGCACCCATTGGCTAGAGTGGCCGCGATCCTTGCGGACGCCGCGGCGCAGCCGTAACACGATGCAAACGGACCCGGTGGAATCTAGGGGTCCGTCTGCGTCACATTTTGATCCGACCGCGGCCGCGCTGATATTATAACGCCAGAGAATTTCCACACCCTTAATGTATAAAACTCCCCCACTACTTAGACTATTCCTTGCACCCCTCTTCTAGCATAACCCTGAATGGTCTCAACCATATTGCATCAGTAACGTGCACTTTGTATCCTTGTAACAGCAGGATCAGTTTGTGTGTTGTGGACACGACTCGTATATTTTCGCAAGCCGTTTTCTCAACATTTTGCTTATTATTTAATTTAATTTGCTTACTTTAACATCATTTTTCATGGTGGGGCTAAGCCATTTCTTGGTATGGCTGTAGCCTACCCCAGCCATATCCTGGCGCCGCCACTGGGTATGAGGCATGGCTACAATGGATGATCTGTTTGGTATTTTAAGCAAAACACTTCACAGACATGTTTTGTATAGGTATGGCCCTACAATATATTTTTCAAATATAGCATAATAGGTCCACTTTAAGTTAAGTTACCCAAACATATTTTTTAGATACATGTACTTTACTTGAGCATTTCCATTTGTTGCTACTTTGTACTTCTACTCCACTACAATTCAAACTAGCTGCACCTTTACCAGTTTTGAGAACACTTTGATGATCAATCATTATAAAACATATCATATATATTATTCTGAAATGGACCAAACTGCACAATCACTACTTTCACTGTCGCTACTTTCACTATATTTTGATGAGAATACTTTTCTACTTTTACTTGAGTAACATTTTGTTAACATGTAACAGAGTATTCCTAAACTCTGGTACTTCTACTTTTACTCAAGTACAAGTAAGTTTAAGGATCCTTAGCTTTACCCAGGATGTTAGGCTACATTTAAGAAATCCAACTACATGACCTAAGCAGGCATTAGCATCAGGCTAGTAGCCAACACACGTAGAGCACTTTCTGAATACGATGTGATTGACTGATGGGGTCACAGATGTTTTGGCCTCCTCTGATTATTTCTGACTCTACAGGAGGTGTGTTCTCTGTGTTAGCCTGTTAGCTATTAGCTGTTTGACGTGATTACATCCTTCGCGGGGCTTTACCTCCTGACTGCGGGATCCCTTCAGCACTTGGCGGGTCAGGGCGATCACATCCCCGCTACAGGAGCCCACCTTGTCGGAGAGTAAGCCTTTAACAGACTGGCCGAACCGCGGCTGGGTCTCTGTTGACGCCATGTTGTGTTTGTGCTGGAGACGGCGAGAGAGCAGGGTCAAAATACACCGCAGCGCGTCCATCAGAGCGATCCTCTCACTTTATGTTGGGTCCTGTTTACTGTATTTGATTTTCAAATGCTTCTGATATATACATGGTCATTAAACTGTCGCAATCATATACTGTATACACGACTAAGTGAACAAAGCCAGAGTTCACATGATAATTAGAAACAGGTTTATTGCCAATAGGTTTACACATACGAGTAATTTGCCTTGGTCTATGGCAGGGGTGGGGAACCTGCGGCCCCCGGGCCGTATTCGGCCCGCAAGACAATTTGGTACGGCCCTCGAGGTAATTTATGTACACACGCAAAAAAGAAAAAATTAAAGAAATCTAGACCGCAAAAAAATTAAACAAGCGAGTGCCTGTTTTTCCTGGCCAAGGTCAGGGTCCTTGAATACAACACGAGCCTAACGTGTCATCATCACGTGGTATATGTCTCGTCTGACACAGAGCCCTGGAGAGATTCTTCTCTAGGGCTTTGGTCTGATAGGGGTGTAGTGCTGACGGGCAGCACCAGAACGCTGCTCCGGCACTTCCAAAAATTGCAGTACCCATAAGGAGCCGTACACATGCCGCAGTTTTTGTATGGCTGTGTCTTTAGTTGTAAGCCCAGTGGCGATCTGTTCATCTGTCATACTGATCATACAGACAGTCAATAACTTTGTTGTTATTAGCATCTGGTTGGCTAGCTATGCTAACGAATATAAGAAGCTTTTTCTCCAACCAGTGAGGGGAAGGCACATCTTTATATGATCATTATAGTTATACAAAAATAAGAGAATAAAGTAAACAGGTATAAAATACTATATGACAGTAAAAAAAAGTTGTTATTAATAAACAAGAATACAGTTTGAAAGGGGAGTGATTTGTAAAATATCCATAAAGAAAAATAAATCTGCTTACAGTTCTGTTTCATATGGGTGTTGAGAGATGTATCCATAGATCTCCTAATGTTGCTCTCAAAGTGCACCAGATTGATGCTTTCAACTTCAACATTTAAAAAATAATCTTCCCGGGGGAGCATGCCCCCCTAGAGGAGGTTAGGTCCCCCCCCCCCACTTAAATCATGTCCACATAGGATACTAAATACATTTGCACACATCTTGTGTCCACATCTTTCTGTTTTGGTGGTCATGCCACACCGTGCACGTGCATGCATACGCGAGTCATGGTGAGATATCTGGATTAAGAGGTTGCTTTTTCTTTGCACAGCATGAAAGAAAGGCCAAATGAATGGGCTGTGATTTTAGTATTTTTAAGCAGAGGTCAATCATTTGTACGGCCCTCGGAGGATGTTGGAAAAATTGAAATGGCCCGTGAGAGGAAAAAGGTTCCCCACCCCTGGTCTATGGTGCATACATAAACATAGTCAAAGATATTAAATAAGGTACTTTTGTATACAAATGTGCAAAACCTTCGGAGTGTTGGGCATGACTGACGGTACTTAAATAAAATAAAAAAACACATTTTAATCAATTATAAACTGCAGTATTCAAACCAGCCCTTTAATTTCCTTTATAAAGTGTTGCATATAAATATACCATTGTATGATAGCATAAAATGATCTGCAAAGCACCATCAGGTAATAGATCTGGGATCAGCGAGTGGACCCGGCCTCAGTGCAGTGTGGCTCCTCTCTGCTGACAGCTGTGTCCGAGTTAAGGTTAAAGGTCCTGTCACGGTTTTTGCAAGGATTCAATGAATCAAGTGTGATCTTATCTTGTTTAGGTTGGCCCAGCCTTACGCACTGCGAGTGAAGGCTGTGGCATTGAAGGAGTGTATAAAGGCGTGTGTGTGCAGCAGCTGGGGGGCTTCCTGAAGAACCCCTCTCTGTGACGCCTGGCCTCTCTCTGTCAGGGCCCTCTGTTGTGGATATGGCTTGGTTCCTGTATCTGGGTGTATTTTTGGTGGTGGGCCTGGTTTTGTTAGCTCTAAAGTTGAAGCTCAGAATGTCCGCACATGGCCCCCAGGAGCCCCCTCATCTCCCAGCACTGCCTCTGATCGGTAGTCTGCTCAGTCTGCGGAGCCCGCACCCCCCTCATGTGCTTTTTAAAGAGCTGCAGCAGAAATACGGACAGACGTACTCTCTGATGCTGGGCTCCCACTGTGTCATCGTAGTCAACCAGCACACGCACGCCAAAGAAGTCCTGCTGAAGAAGGGGAAGATATTCGCCGGAAGACCAAGAACTGTGGGTAAACCTCCTCTCCTTGTCTCCATGTTAGCATTAGCAGCAGCAGTCATTGATGTTTTTCCTTTTCCATCCTGTGCTGTGTGATGAAGGTGACCACAGACATTCTGACCAGAGATGGGAGAGACATTGCATTTGGAGACTACAGCGCTGCCTGGAGGTTCCACAGGAAGATCGTGCATGGAGCTCTGTGCATGTTTGGGGAGGGCTCTGCCTCCATCGAGAAGACCAGTGAGTACACAGGACTCCTCTGGTCACATGACGCTGCAGACAGCTTTACTGAGGAGTCTAAAAGGGAGTTTTAGGTCAGTCCTCCCATTACAAAAACATGCTGTCTTCCCTCTTTGTATTTCAACATTCGAATGCTTTTGGTTTTATATTCCTCTAAGATTCTTTCTTCCAAAAACCACTGATAATGACTAACTTCATTATCCATTCGCTATTTTCTAAAAAGATCCTAAACCCAAAGGTATTCACTATACCACCAAAGAAGTCGAAGGAAACAGAATTCTCATTTGAGAAGTCAGAAACCTTTTCGGCATTTTTCTTAATCATTCTTCAAAGTTAATAATGACTTGTGTCCAAGGACTAACAGGTGACCCTCTGTTTTTATCATTTTGCACTTTGTGATTTTGTTTAGGATGTTGAGATTTGATCCATGGATGTAATGCATGGCATGTTTGAAGGAGCTGTAGTGTAGGATTATGTTCCATTGTCCTAATGACAATGGAACATGTCAGCAATATTACAATATAGAAGATAGAATTGGAGGATGAAACCCTCTGTATTGGCCACACAGCACACAGTGACATGTGGTCTCTGCTTTGAACCCATCCTAGTACTAGGAGCAGTACTCACATATGAAAGAGTGTTAAACAAGCCATACACAGTACCTGCACCATCCAGTGTAGAATGTAAGTACATGTATTCATGTACTTGTACTTACTGTACACAATACAATATTTAAAAACACAAATGAATGTGTACTTGTGCTGCACTACAGTTCAGAGAACAATATTCTACTGTTCCCTTCGCTACATCTATCTGACAACTTTAGTAACTTAGTAGGTCAGAGTTTTACATATTTATTATCATTTTATAAGACATGAAGCATTGTTACACTGAACATTAAAGCAGCCAACAGTGTAACAAGTAGTTTAAAAACAACATCTGATGAATGCTTTGATACTTAAAGTACAGTTTGCTGCAAATACTTCTTGACTTTGGGTAAGATTTAAAATGTGAAACTCTTACTTGTAATGGAATATTTCTAACTTGAGACTCTGCTACTTTTACTAAAGTAAAAGGTCTGATTGCATTGTTGCACTGCGGGAGGGGGGGCTGCACTGCGCATGTGTCTCCTGGTGATGAAGGAACATGTCAGCCAGTGCAACAGTGAGGCTCACTGATTAGTTTACCTCACAGAGGAAGGACACACACAGTACAGGTGAACGTGTGTGTCCGCTCTTCAGACAGTAAGCATTGTGAAGGTGTGTGTCCTGACTCCTCCTGTGTCTGCTCTTTATGTGAAGGTGTGTGTCCTGTGTCTGCTCTTTATGTGAAGGTGTGTGTCCTGTGTCTGCTCTTTATGTGAAGGTGTGTGTCCTGTGTCTGCTTTTTATGTGAAGGTGTGTGTCCTGTGTCTGCTTTTTATGTGAAGGTGTGTGTCCTGTGTCTGCTTTTTATGTGAAGGTGTGTGTCCTGTGTCTGCTTTTTATGTGAAGGTGTGTGTCCTGTGTCTGCTCTTTATGTGAAGGTGTGTGTCCTGTGTCTGCTCTTTATGTGAAGGTGTGTGTCCTGTGTCTGCTTTTTATGTGAAGGTGTGTGTCCTGTGTCTGCTCTTTATGTGAAGGTGTGTGTCCTGTGTCTGCTTTTTATGTGAAGGTGTGTGTCCTGTGTCTGCTTTTTATGTGAAGGTGTGTGTCCTGTGTCTGCTTTTTATGTGAAGGTGTGTGTCCTGTGTCTGCTCTTTATGTGAAGGTGTGTGTCCTGTGTCTGCTTTTTATGTGAAGGTGTGTGTCCTGTGTCTGCTTTTTATGTGAAGGTGTGTGTCCTGTGTCTGCTTTTTATGTGAAGGTGTGTGTCCTGTGTCTGCTCTTTATGTGAAGGTGTGTGTCCTGTGTCTGCTTTTTATGTGAAGGTGTGTGTCCTGTGTCCTTCTCAGTCCATGCCCAGGCCGGGTCTCTGTGCTCCGTCCTGTCGGAGGCAGCAGCTGCTGGGCTGGCTCTGGATCTGTCCCCTGAGCTGACCCGGGCCGTCACCAATGTGGTCTGCTCGCTGTGCTTCAGCTCCTCCTACAGCCGAGGAGACGAGGAGTTCGAGGACATGCTGCGCTACAGTCAGGGCATCGTGGACACGGTGGCCAAGGACAGCCTGGTGGACATCTTCCCCTGGTTACAGGTACACAGCAGGGACATTAAACAGCATGTCATGTGACAATAAGCTAATAAACAAGAAGACTAAAGTAATGACAGGATACTTGCATGAAGACAAAAAAGGTGCACTATGGGTATTTAACATCAGTAATATTAACACTGTGCTGTGCACAAATAAAGAAAAAGAAAAATGTTGTGACCTGCCACAATCTGAGGAGCAGTGAGTGACCGCACACACACACACACACACACACACACACACACACACACACACACACACACACACACACACACACACACACACACACACACACACACACACACACACACACACATCATTTTATGTACATTACATTCATATTATTTGTATTATCATCATTTTGATTTGGTTGATGATATCCTATGTTCAGTTTCTTTCCTATGACATAATATTGTCAACATGATTGTTTACTGCTTTACCACCTTGTACAATGTGTCTTTGGCAATACTGTATTTTTTATATGGAAATGCCAATAAAGGTTCATTGACTCTTGAAAAACCTAGCCTAATGGTATATGCCCGCATTTCACATAAATCCCATAAGGCGCGTTCACACCGGAGTACTTTTCCCCGTACTTTTCCCGTTTAGTTCCGTTAGTATCCGTTATATCGCGTTCACACCAAAAAGAGTACTTAGTGCCGGGAACTTTTACCCACATTTTTAGTGCCTGCTGAGAGGTGGTACTCTCCTGGGGGGGGGAAAGTGCCCCAGTTCTGATTGGCTGGGCGAATTGCAAACCACGCCTCGTAAAACTCGGAAATGTTTTGTAGAGCCGCCATTTTATTATCCTCGCATTAGCATTATTAGCATTAGCATTCGCCCTGGGCACAAACGCAGAGAGACTAACTCATGGCAACACAAAATAAAACATGGGAGCGGTGGAGATGAGGAGGTGTCGGCGTTCTGGCGATTTACTCGGAAGGCTGTTCCGGTGTGAACGCGATCGGCTCTTAGTTCCATGGGGGAACTAAGTGCTGGGAATTAACCTGTTAAGCCCCAAGGACCACCTCGGCGGGTCCTTTTTTTTCACGACACTGTGTCTCAGGGGATCTTATTATTTAAGAACCTATTAATGTGTTATACCAGATTAACGGGAATAATCTCAGCTAACTGACGATACAAACCATTTTTACCAAAACAAAACACAAGTCTCATAAGAAGCATCTAAATGACCCCTGAGCGAAAAATGCTAACGCACTTTGGCACAGAACTCAAGATAAAAGATACCCTTATTACTTATCGTAGCTGCACATACAAGATATCCGATTAAAGCTGAGGTTTCACAGATTATTTAGGTATATAGTATCATCACTGAGTGATCCGAACTCGCGACAGGGGAAGCAAACACAGACATCACAACACGTACCTTTACGGAGCTTTTACGGGAGATCGTCTCACCGTTGCTGTCAATCTGATCAAAAATACTTGTTCAATGGCATTAAAACGAGAAAAAACGCGGCTGAATCGGTTAATCCATAGGTTGATAATGTTTCTCTGGAATATTTTTTTTAAATTTATAATCCATAATTCCATTTGTATGTAAAAATCGGAGAGTAAAAGTTAGCTGCTAATGGTAGCCACCAGAGTTATCGCAGCTTCCGGTTTTGGCTATGCGTCAGTCACACACACACATTACCAAATAAGGAGTATGTGGGAGTTCCCCTCGATTCCATTGGCTCTGACGGTTAGAAAGAGATGTCAATCCGCAAAATCGAGCAAGGGGGGCCAGAGATAGGTCAAATCCATCCAAATGACCCCAGAAGTGTTTTTTTGTTGCTAAATCTCTCTAAAAAGGTCAAATTTAACTTGTTTTGCATCAACCTTGATACAGGGTACTTATTATATGTTGTAGTTTGGATTCCTAAAGCTTTTAGTCTACCATCCCATCATTCAAGGGTTGTTTTCACAATAAGTAATCTTTTTCTTTGGACGGACACAATAATTGACATTTTTTTACTGTGTTCAATCTGAATTTACTTTAAAATAAAAACATCTATATTGATTCTGACACTTCTACATCCAACTCACAGGTGTAACCTTGCTTTGAGAAAAAAGATTATTAATTTAACCCTTTTAGAAGGGAAGATAAGGTCATTTGTTCTGCGAATGTCATTTTCGAGCCTGAGACCTGAAAAACAGGCTCAGGGCTTAACAGGCTAAGTACGGCAAAGTACTTAGTGTGAACGCGGCTCTGGGGGAACAGTCCTCTCCTGCTGCTGACTACAGGCCACATTACGGTGAATAACATGGCTGATTCTTTACAGCAGACACACTGATCCAAAGGTTTCTGATGTTAAAAGTAATTTAAGCAATGGGCTATATAAACCCACTATGACCATACAACCAGGGGCGCCGCCAGGGATTTTGGGCCCCATGAAAATATATCACATTGGGCCCCACCACCAGGCCCAGGCCACGCCAACCAAGCACAATTGCTGTAACCACATCTCCAGAACCCAACCCACTCATTTATGCTTTAAATAACTCTACCTGTACAGGCTTGCATCTATCTTGTAGTCCAATACTAACTGCACAATATTTACTGACACTGAGCGGTGAAAATATAACACTGTGCAGACGTGCAACATTCTACTGCAGTAGAATTCACTATTTGATATAACACTAACATTCCAGACAATAGACCTCAATAGTCATCTTTTATGGTGTACATGCCTTTTTAATAAAACATTTGAATGGAACATTCATAAATCAAAATAAATATAACTTAAATATACATGATCTCTTAAATTAAACTAAAGTGAACATTAACACCAATATTATCATTTATAAAATGCTATAACAAAAAAAAATAACATAAGCAGCAGATTTTTTTATTAAATATACATACCAACTACAAAATAAGTGGGTATTAAAGTGTAAACGGACAACAAAACGGAAATGGAAATGAAAATGCCTGATGGTGGCGCTAAATCAGAGCCTATTACCTGTTCTCAGTTTTTTTCTCATCATGCATCTTCTGTGTAGTGATCCAATATCGTTACCATAGCCTTGCCCTTTAACAGTTATTACGAGCCCTGGCTCAGCCTTACTCACCAAGAGCCCAGCACCTAGCCTTCTTACAGGCAAAGTCACTGATCAAGTCCTTGAAGTTCAGCTTTCTAGCCAACTGGCTTTCAATGGACAGCATGGCAAGACTGCAAAGCCTTATGGGGGGACAGGGCTGCGGAGCCTAGAGATGGATCTGTTGGTCCTGGCACCAGGGGAGGGACAACTGATTTAGTATGAATAGCTGCTAAAAATGTACCTGCATTTATTAAATGTCAGCTAAAAGAGGAGTGAAATAAAAAACCTCAGCATTTTCTGTGAAGATATTAATAGTAGGCTACTTAATGTCTGCAAAACATTACAATTATTATTTACAATGGACTAAGCTTAGCTAACAGACTAATTTCCACCACTCATGGACCACACCCACCTTTTCTTTTGAAAAACTGGGTGACATACTGTCGCCCTTTAGTCCCTCTCTCTTGTCTTTCTCTCCTTTCTTTTCTTTTTTGAAAGCCTGACTTTGTTAGTCGTTGAGATATCGTACACACGTAACTTAAGTACTAGCATCCCTCCTCACATGCTCTCACTCTCTGCTAGAAAGAGCGGTGCCGCACAGCGTTTGGAGGCAGGACCAAACCATTACATGTAAATAGAGGGGGTGTTCAGAGGCTTTGGATAATTAACTTTTGGAAGAAAAAAAGTGAAATGAATCGTAAGTTTAGTGAGTACATTATCAATTTAACGTTATATTAATGTTAATTATTGATGATTGATGAAAGGTTACTTTTTGGGGCCCCTGTCAGCCCTTAGAATCGTCCTAACTTTTCACCCCCTTACGGCGCCCCTGCATACAACCCTTCTGGAGTCAAATAACAAGAATACTGGGAAAACAAAAGGGGAAACTGCAACATAGAGAAAATATGTTTACTCTATTATTATGATATATATGATGTATTATCGTGCTGTATATGACATCTGACTCTCTCTCACAGATTTTTCCAAATGCAGACCTGCGTCTTCTGAAGCAGTGTGTCTCCATCAGAGACAAACTTCTACAGAAGAAATATGATGAACACAAGGTACAGCACAGTGATATGCATACAATCTGTCTCTAGTGGCAACAATGGTTATCATTTATAGGTGAGATAATCAAGCTGCCAACAAATACCCACACTTTATATAATCTTTATGTAATTGTCACTGATAAAATAGGGAAAATATATAAAGTTGCACACTTTTAATGAGTTCAAATTATTATTATTATTATAAGTAATTATTTTTTTCAGATTCCGAATGTCTTTTTCCGGATCGCAAATCTTTTTTTCTCGTTCAGATCGTTTTTCCCTTTTAAGTCGTATTTTTTTAATTTCAGAAAGCGGAAAAAATATCTGAATGCGAATAAACACAAATGAAAAAAAATTATGTAATCAATATTTCGGCCCAGATTTAACTCCATACCGCTAAGACCTGTATTTCGTTGCATCGCATGACGTTTCATACCAATCAATTAAAAACAGTTTGAGGCAACGGGCTGAGAGACAGTGGAAAACAAGCAGCGATCCAACAGCATCACATCTCATGCTTCAGGAGCAACACGTGATCGTAACTCTTACCGATGACCCCGGCTCACAACAATTGATTGATGATTATTGTGATGTGTGTTGTGTCCATTGACCAGGCGGACTACAGTGACCAGGTGCAGCGGGACCTGCTGGACGCGCTCCTGAGGGCCAAACGCAGCGCCAACAACAACAACACAGCAGAGATCAGCGCAGAGTCTGTGGGCCTCAGTGAGGACCACCTCCTCATGACTGTGGGGGACATCTTTGGAGCCGGTGTGGAGACAACCACCACAGTGCTGAAATGGGCCATCGCCTACATCCTCCATCACCCTCAGGTAGGATCAGCAGCACAGTGCACCACAGCTGGCTCTGCCTGGGCTGTGAAGGGCTTTTCACTCCTCATATATTGTGTGTTTGGAGGACTCCCTTTAGCAGTAACGTACCTGGACCTGTATTCTTCTGGCTCACACACGCTTCACGCTCTGTCTGAATTCAGTTAGAGTTTGACTTAGTGTTCAAGTTGGCTATTCAACTTGCCTTTCTTTTACTTGTACTAATATAACTGAGCTGGTTCCTCTGCACTCCACTAGAAGCTACTCTGACTCTATTCAAAATAGGGGAAGTCATTATATTTCCACATTTAAGTACTCAGATCTTGTACTTGAGTTAAAGTAGAAGTAACACAGTGTAGGAATACTGCATTCAAAAAATCCTGCATTCAAAATGTTGCTCAAGTAAAAGTGGAAAATAATTATCATCAAAATATAGCTAAAGTACCAAAAGTAAAAGATTGGTCCATTTCAGAATAATAGATATGATATGTTTTATAATGATTGATCATGAAAGTGTTCTCAAAGCTGGTAAAGGTGCAGCTAGTTTGAATGGCTTTGTATACTGCAGGGTAGCTTGTGGATTTACTCCAGGTGGAACTAAAGTCTGATTTAACACTTGATTAGAATTCACATCATTCATCCACATCTGTAAAGTAACTAAAGGTATTAAATACATGTAGTGGAGTAAAAGTACACCATGTACCTCTGAACTGTAGAGGGTAGAAGTACAAAGTTGCATAATATGGAAATACTCAAGTAAAGTACAAGTCTCTCAAAATTGTACTTCAGCACAGTACTTCTGAGTCAATGTTGGTAGTAACTAAACACCACTGGTCATGTCACTCCCCATGTGAGTCTAGGTTATGATTTTGAGGAAGTATGTCAGCTTTATTAAATGGCTTATTAGGTTATCACAGTATTGCACTTTGTAAGTGTGACTATGATTTAGTAAAACTTTCAAAACCCTGACAGACAAGAACACGCCTTCACACACACGCACACCATCGTAAATGTGTATTGTTGGTACAGAATGTGGATATTCATGACTGTGTGTGCGTGTGTATGTGTGTGTGTGGGTTCAGGTGCAGAGGCGTATCCAAGAGGAGCTGGACAGAAAGGTGGGGGGGGACCGGCCCCCCCAGCTCAGTGACAGGGGGAGTCTGCCCTACCTGGAGGCCACCATCAGGGAGGTGTTACGGATCCGGCCTGTGGCCCCTCTGCTGATCCCACATGTGGCCCTCAGTGACACCAGGTACACTCACACAGGGGCCTTTACCCCCCCCCCCCTCTGACACACAGGAAGGAAATAATTTAGGTGATCAACATCGCAGCAGTTTACTGATAAATACTGATCACATGACTGCTCTGGATTCCTTATGGAAAATTGTGCTTAATATTCATCTTTACAAAGATATTTTTGTCAGGTATCGCCAAGCAGACCTGCAATCACTGAACCACTGTGTGTCATCTGTGCAGCATTGGGCCCTTCACAGTGAGGAAGGGGACCAGAGTCGTCATCAACCTGTGGTCCCTGCACCACGATGAGAAGGAGTGGAAAGACCCTGAGCTCTTTGACCCTGGTGAGAGGACAATGTGTCCAATGTGTGCCATATCTGATCCAAGAACAGGAGGCACTGAAGTGTGATTCAAAGTTGGCATTGAGGAGCCTTTCTCTTGCCTGCAGGGAGAAAGCTTTTGACAGATAATACCTGAACTCAAGAAAGATCCAGATTTCTGACAATTCAAAGGATTAAGCCAGGGGTAGGCAAGTAAGTTTGGCCGTGGGCCAATTTTTTGCTGAGCCGCAAGATGGCGGGCCAGAACATAATCAAAGCCTAATTCAAGGAATTGATTTTGGTAAGAGGGCGCAGCGCCCCTGTTCCCCGGTTCAGAAAAAACTCTATCGCTGATGACCCTCCATCAACACTCTGATGCGTAGTCAGATCCGCTGATTGGTTCACTGATGATATAGGCGCCCAATCCAGAGCCTCTGGCTAGACCCGCCCAAAGGGAGGCTCGTCCTCTCTAGCCCCATTTCAGTCCCAAAGCCAGGGCTATTATCTGTATTTTAACAGACTTATCTTTTAAATTGAGGTGTATTTATTGTTCTCTTCAAAGTTTATTTTTCTCTGACATTGTAGGGAGGATGGTCCTCCCTTTCCTCAATGGACGAGCCTCCACCGAGTAAAGTAGAGTTATTAACTAGGTAGCAGTGTTATTTAACATATTCTGATAAGTATTGTCAAGTTCTCTGGGTTTTTGGCATTTATTTGAGTGTTTGCCCACATTTGAGAGGCTTGAGGGACAACTGGAATCCTTGTTCCTTTTCTTTATTTCAACTTTTCAAGGACACATTAGGATTCTTTCAGGTTGCAAACCTTTAAAAAATACCAAAGGACAAAATAAATCAATTACAGCATTTTGCTTTACAATTTAATATAGTATAACCTAAATTAATCAGTAACCAAGTATTTTACTCAAACTCAATGTATTTAATAGTTAAATAAGTACTTTAATTGACCTGGTTCCCCCCAATTTGCCATATGTGACCAGGGTTGCGTTCCGATAATCCAAAAATCAGCTCCTAAATTCTAACCCTATCTCCTATTCCTTAACCTCTGAGTGAAACGTCATGGGGTTAAGGGATAGTGGATAGGAGAATTCAAAAGGACTTAGGAGAAGAGACTGCGGTACTTTAGAGAATCGACTGCACTTTCACTATCCGACGTGTTATGATGCGCCAGCGGACGTCATGAATGTGCGTCTGCTGCTGTGGGGAAACTATGGAAACTACAGTTTTCTATACAGCGGACTACAACATGGATGTTTAATAAGAACGAGGGACTAGTGTAAACTCATCTAGAGACTCTGCACCGTGCTCTGATGCTGTTGCTTTGCTTTATGAACGGGGACAACAGAGAAACATATTCTTCATGACCAAAGTTGGAATTGAAATAAACAAGGAAAGTGAAACTTATGCTCGTCACCCCCTCCCTCCGGTCCACATTAATACAAATGATCCCAATACGTATGATTGTATGAACTATGAAAAGATCTTAAAATCAATACAAATGTATTTATTATAAACGTTAGTCCTTAACATCTATCACTGTGTATATCACCATTCAAACATCTTTTAAAAGTTGAACAAACCCCACACAGCTCAGTAAAGACTGTGAAATGTTGACTTTATTTGATCATTTCAGTAAAAACTAACGTTCATAATTTCTCTTTTTGATTATAATACTGATGAACGTTCAGAAAAAAGCACTTTGGCAACTTACCACATACGTTTTAAAATGCTTAATAAGCACCGTAACTTTCATGATATCATTTCTCGGTCATAATCGGTTGTTTCCGTGAACGGCCGACTGTTGAGTGACGGCAAATGCTGCGGCTGCAATGCATTGTGGGGCAGCATTTTCTCCTCTCCTTTCGGTTAGGGAGGTCCAGTGGTTCCTAAGCTAAATGAGGTTATAAAGGAAGTTTGAAACCTCCTTTCCTTTCATTTGGAGAATTGGAACGGCACTTATCATGGCTGCCAGTGACGTACTTCCGGGTCATTTAACTCCGTTAGGAAGGTTCCTAAGCTAAATGGACTATTGGAACGCAACCCAGCTCTATCGAAATCAGTCGGAAGTCTCAACGGCTCATTTCAAAATAAACGTGGATTTGCGTAAAAAACTAGTTTTTCGGGGTTCGGGTGTTTTGTTTGATTTTAAATAAACAAAGTCTTGGCTTTCAGAATATGAAACTTTTATTTCCAAAATCACACGATAAATACATGTTTGAAGCTTGTAAAGGGAAGATGACAGCTCTCCCTCGCCACTCTGCTCTTCCACAGCCCCGCTTCCCCTCCCTCCGCTGACATTATGAATGTAAGCGGATATTTCGGGACAGAATTTATTTTACCGGACAAATTTGAAACTTACCGGTCATGTTTCAATAATAATAATAAGAATGGTGTAGCAGAGTTTCCGTTAGCAGGTAATCACCACTATGACCGGATATGCTGATGTTTAAAACTCAGTTAATGGGGCTCATTTTTATATTGCTTCAGTTTATAATCGTTACAGATCGAAAAGTTCAGATTCATTTTTCAATAAATGATTCCACAAACAACAAACAACATAATTATTACATTCAAACAAACTACTTTTAGTAGATGAAGTAGGCTACATTATTCAAAAGTTTACATTAACTTTGAATAATAACACGGGAGAAACGAATGCTCTCTTTTCCCCTCTCCCTCCCTCTCTCTCCTGACAGCCCGTCAGTTTCTCAAGCAGCTCGCTAAACAGAGGCGGGGCTTCAGGTGATTATGCAGAGCTGCATGTCTCCGTCAGACTCAGCAGCTGATCTGATCTCTCTCTCGGGTCCGGTTATACTTCACTCGCGTTTATGTCCATATCGATCAGATCCAGCTCTCCTGATCGGCCTTTATAGAGAGCACCAATCAAACTATTAAGAGTGAATATCGGCCGATAATGACCGGCGGCCGATCAATCAGCGGCTTTTATGTTGTAAAAAAAAAAAAAATCTCAAAATTATATTTTATTAGTGATTCTCAAAATTACGGGCGAAATATTATTGCTGGCGGGCCAATAATGGCCCGCGGGCCGCCTGTTGCCGACCCATGGATTAAGCCAGGGGTACTCAAATACAAATCTTAAAGGTCCAAAATAAATGTTTCAATAAGACAAAGGTCCGTTTATTACGGTCATTCAAACTTTTAAACAATTGCAACAAGATTCTTAACACGAGGTTGCAAAAACAAAAATAATCTGTATGCAGCAGTTTTCATTGTTATTGTTTCTGTGCTTGACCCCTCAGAGTCGCAGTGTAAGAGCTGCACAGTTATGAATAAAGGCAGCTGCACCCTCTTTCATTCAGCATTCCCATTATTGCTTTATAAATGTCTTGCCCCCTTGTGTGTCCACTGAGGTTCGTCAGGCCCAACACATCTTCAACAAACTCCCCCTTTGCCTCATCATAAAAACTCACAAACACCAGCAACTGAGCATTGTCAGTGGTGTCAGTGGACTCACCCACAGCTAAGGAAATGCACTGTGCATTTTTTATTCCATCACAAAGCTGATGAATCAAATCACCAGCCAGTATTTATGTTCTTCTGGTTGCTGTGCAATCTGAGAGGGGATTTGCTTGATTTGACCTGTTATTTCCTCTTTTTGTTTGCCTTCAACATGGTCTCCATCACTTCAGTCATGCATTCTTTTATACTGCAGTTATTATCCAGTGGAAAGTCCTTACCTACTGGCCTAGTTCAATCAAAGTGGTTACTTTTTTTTGGCTGGGCAGTGTAGTTTTTTAAACACCGTCTTATTTGACTTTCTCAGGACTTAAAACAGTTTTTTGGGGGCAGACCCCCTCAAAGAAAACAATATATTTACACACGTAAGGTCATCATCTTAATAGTTTTGTATGCTCATCCGTGAGCAGAGCATCAAGTTGACATTGTCTATTACAGCTGAATGCGGCGATTACCATCTTGTTCAGCGAAACGCCTCACAAACGTATTAAGATCAACAGCTTCAGTGCGTTTTGATTCAATGCTGAGTACAGTCAAACTGACAGTCTCTTCTCTGTCATTGTAGACCGCAAATACCTCATTCCTTCAGCGCTTGGGTCCGAATGCTTCTCGTTTTGCGCCGTCCAGTTCAAAATGAAATCGCCGCCAAATCGTATGTCCACGCTCGCGCCAGGACCGGGGGAGGGGTTACATGACGTGCATCTTGTGCTGCATTCACTTGCACTCGGACATTAGAGACTTTCTCTCATAAATGTCCGATGAGCCACAACTTTTCTTTCAAACAAAGCTGCCAACTGGGGTGGCAGCTGGGGTGGCAAGGCCTATTTTTAGGGTGTCAGTTGCCACCCCGGTAGGTGAAACTAGGCTACTAGCTACAGTACAGATGGAACTAGATGAGCTGTTAACTCTCGCTCTGAATTTTTTTTGTTTTGTTTTAATTCTCGCTCTGACTTAGACAGGTTGAAAGAGACACACACATTTTTCCCACCCGCATTCCGCGAAGACCCGCCCTACTGTGCCTCTGATTCGCAGATTGTTTGGGGGGAAAAAACGCTGACTGGATGCTGAATGTGATTGGACCAAAGCGTTGACACACACAGGTGGAACACAGTGGAACAGTCAGACATGCAGAGCGCTGTTTGCAGTGGACATAGCGGAGAATGTTGACTCGTTGCGAATGCGTTGTGGCGATGTCTCACATATAATACAGAGAGATCATACATATGAAAAGTATAATTTGCTCAGAGTCCGGAGACAGTGCTGGTTCGGTCCGGATCCGGACCAGAGTCCGTAGTTTGAGGATGCCTGGATTAAGCCATCTCTGTTATTGTTATTAGGACACAGAGTTAGAGTTAACATTGAGTGTTCATTGGCTATCAACCACCAAGACTAGAGCAATGATAATATAGTGGGATTATTCATTTAAATAAGAACATTTAAAACATGGGTAATATTAAAACGTAGTGTCTACAGAGTTAGTGTCAATGGAATGTCCTTATTGGTGCTATTATCTGTTCAGAAATAAAACCCTAGTTGCTCAGGATACTCTATATGTCATCTTGCAGGGATAAGTGGTTGTTGTTCTAAATCAATTCAGCTATATTGTATTCGGGTGAAAACCTGAACAAATGGAACAATAATAATAGCTACATTGTTTATTTTTTAAATTAAGACTAAATGACCTTTCAAGATAGTACAGATAGCACTTTATTTTCTGTACTTTAACCTAAATGCCTTAGCATTTTTTGCTGTAAAAAATGTTAAATCAAACAATTTTTCACATGTGGACCACCTACACTGAAAAAACTTTAATTAAATGTATTAGGTCAAGAGATTTCACATAACTGTATTAGGTGAGTTGAAAGCAATAATATTCAGTTTAAATACAAAATATTAGGTTCAACTTAATATTATTGCTTTTGACTAACCTTATACAGACAATTATAAGGTTAGTTATACATAACTTACCTTATAACTGTTGACATAATCAATTTACTTAAAGGTCACCTATCATGCTATTTTTAGGCAATAGCATAGGCCTCAGATATATATACAAATATATAAAAAACATGTCTATGAAGTGTTTTGCTCAAAATACCAAACAGATCACCCATATAGCCATGCCTCATATCCTATATTTCCACCCTGTTACTAAAATGCTGATTCTGGGTATAAAGCTTTTTTTAAAAAAAAGAAATGTAAAAAAAAGGGGGGGGGGGAAAGGGGCGGAGCTTATGCGGGAGATTCTACCGGCAGATTGTCAGCTAAACACTGCCGTGATTAAATGCCATATCATGTTCAAAACCACATCACGGATTATTTCTGAAACAGTATGGAGCTCAAATGCTTTTTCTCGCGCGGGTTTACCACAAGGACAGTACCTTTTATTTCCTGCTTCTTTACACATACTCTCTCCAGTACAGGTTAGCTCTGAGTGTTAGCGATGCTTGCTAATTTAAACACAGACCATATTACGTCCAAAACAAGTTGCGCATTGTTTCTGATAGCAACGTTTCTGATAGGGCCGTGGGCGTAAAGCCAGCCCATATTTCTTATTATGTAATATCGGCAGCAAATCAGGATCAGCTCCGTTGCAGCCCCTTTTTAGAGATTTGCGCACGGAGGAAAAGAGAGAGGGTTTTATTTTCTGACACTGTGAGTCTCCTTACACACAGGGGACACATATTTATGTATAAAAAACATCAGAAAGTGTATTTTGCATGATAGGTCCTCTTTAAAGTCAGTTTCAGTTTTTTCAGTGTGTGAGCCACCAGCTTGTGTTGTTGTGACTCGGTTTGTTCCTCTGCAGCTCGTTTCCTGAACAGTGAGGGCACCGGAGTGAGGGTCCCGTCCAGCAGCTACCTGCCGTTTGGAGTGGGGGTCAGGGTGTGTCTGGGCGAGGCCTTGGCAAAGATGGAGCTCTTCCTCTTCCTGTCGTGGATCTTGCAGCGCTTCTCCCTCTCCGTCCCCACAGGACACTCTCTGCCCAGTCTCCAGGGGAAGTTTGGCGTGGTCCTCCAGCCGGCGCGGTACAAGGTGACCGCCACCCCCAGAGCGGGCTGGGAGAGCGGCCACGTGTCCATTTAGGACCAGACAGTCTTCTCTACCAAGCATCATCATGCAGATCATGAACCGGACATTTACTAGCATCTCTTTGTATGCATGAAATCTTTGTTTCTTCCCAATCTAACACAATCTCTCCAAACAGTTTCATACTATATTTATAAATGATATTTCATTACATTTTTTCTACTCCTGTGACATACTTCAGTGAATAATCTACATGTCTACACTTATGGTTTCCTATTCAATAGGGGACACAATATTCCTGTTGCTGCCACAAAAGTTTGGGAAAGCACATTTACTGTGCAGATAAGAGTAATTTCAATGATCTTTTTGGCATTCACTGAACGACCATGTGTATAAGGGGTTCTCCAACTTGTGTGACCGAAGGTTAGTGTGAAGGCGACCTCTTAACAGCATGATCAAAAGTGATGCAAGAAAAGCCTGTGTTGAGTCAACTCAACCTATGGGAGTGTTTTACCTAAAATGAGTTTCACGGAACCATGGGCACTCACTGTGTGTCCTTATAAGACATACAGACCAGGACTAGAGAGCTGTCTCTTATTCAAAATGCAGACAGTGTTTGCATTCCTCAAAGCATTCTGAGCAGAAAATCTAGTCACTTCTAATGAAACCTGAGCACTCACAGACTGTAATGGCAATTATTGCCATTGCCATTATTACAAAGGTGAGGTTTAGAGTGATCCATATGCAGACACATAACAGATGATTTCCGGTCGGTGAATGCAGTTTAGTTTGATGTTTATTCAGAGTTGTACAATACCAGGATTCAATCTTCCAGTGAGTGTTAGTTGTGAGCAGTGGCGTAGCCACCATATAGGGCCCACCCAGTTTAGTCATTGGCCCACCCTGAGAAAGCTTCGGTGTAATTGTTTTAATTTTTTATTATTATTATATTATACTCAATTGTATTCACCCATTGAGAATATCCAAGCATTCAAAGTGAAATTCAAGTGAACAAATATTGAGTTGAATTACTGTTGTATGTGTTTTATCCTCTGAACGGAACTCATTTCCGGTAAAAACTGGTTGAGGTGGTATGAAGATTTTCCCTGGGTGGAATACAGGCAAGTAGGGACGCGCTTTTTTACATTACATTGCATTTAGCTTTTCTGTAAAATGTGCAGACATTTCCCCAGCCCAGGAGCTGAAGGTGCATTTACGAGGGATGGATATGTAGACTGGAAGCACCTGCGTAACTCGTTGGAGAGACATACAAAAAGCGAGGACCACTGCAAGTCCATGAGCAGGTTTGAATGCTACAACCTATTGTTGCTGTTATCTAGTGCAATACAATAGTTAGCTAACGATTGTAAATAACCCAATTTGTGTTCTGTGAAACTGAAAAGGATATTACATTGTTTTTGTTACTTTCATTGCAGTTGTAAATATGTCTTAAAACTATATTTAGGTTAACTTCCTGTTTTATTTAGATGCTTTTATTTTGAAGGCGAGTTTACGCTGTTGACAGGAAGTAGTTGTTGCTATGGAAACAACGTGACGGAGAAAAGTAGCGGAGATTAATCAACATATAAAGATGGAGAAAGTAAAGGATAAAGTTTATGTTTAAGTTTAGCACCCCCCGAAGAGGCACAAGGTTGGTATTAACTATAATATAAACATAGGTTTTGTGCTAATTCGTTTATATGCTGTTTTGTAGCTTTGCTGTCTGTTTACAGTTCACTTTTGGTAATATGCTAAAGTGATTCTAATACGGATGGAGCCTAAATGTATTTGTTATTTTTGTGTCTTTATAGCTCTTACGTTGATATTGGAGTTTTCAATAAATTCATATCATCAGTCAAGTCTTTGACCATTATTCGGAGGGAATGCTACAACAATGCTTGGCAATGGGCATTATTATATATTATTATTATAGGCCAGGCCTACCTTAAAGTCATTTTTCCCCCTGGAAAAAGCTGGCCCACCCTATTTTATACAGGCTCGCCCTAAAGTACATTTCTGCCTACTGGTGGTGAGCATCTGCCGTGTCTGGATAGAACTTTCCGGTCACCTATGACCCTATTTATACACCCTCTGCAGCTAACCCCCGCCACCTAGTGTTAAAAAATAATATGGCAAGATAAATATAAACAAAATAAACTGACATGCCAACAATACACATAAATGGCTCCTACACAGAAAGTGGTGTGAAGTAAGAAGTAGTAAGGGTTTGAAGTGCTGTAGGACCAACACTACTGCTCTAGAAGGTTGATGTGCCGAGTCTCTGTCAGAGGCCAGCCACCACCTATAGCTCTCTCTAGCCAGGTCCCCCCCATCCTGTCACGGATGCATCTGTGAATACTGTGATGTAGGAGGTCACCCGCCCCAGTGGAATTCCCCTCCGCAGATGCTTTGGGGACCCCCAGTATCGGAGGTTGCCCTCCACTGAGGGGGGGATGGTCACCAGACGTTGTTTGTGCCTCTTGGGATCTAAACGCAGGCCGGTAAACCACCTCTGCAGGCGACGCATATGCAGTAACCCCAGCGGTACCACGAGGTGAGCAGCCGCCATGAGACCCAGAGTCTGCATGATGGTCAAAGCTGTCACCGTTGCCCCCTGTCGCAGTCTGCAAACTTCCTGAAGCAGGGATGCCTGTCTGCTCTCTGACAGGGTGGCACTAGTCTGCCTGCATCGAGCAAAATCCCCAGATACTCCACCTGCTGGTTAGACATGGAACTGCTCTTCTTCCAATTCACCGCAAATCCCAACTTGGTTAGGTGTAGGATCAATTGGGTTGTATGAAACATTGCCCATTCCCTGGACCTGGCCATGATTATGAGGTCATCCAGATAAAAGAAAACCCTTATGCCATGGTCGCAAAGCGGATGAAGCGCTGTGGCCACACATTTGCTGAACGTGCGTGGGGATAGGGAGTAGCCGAACGGTAGTTTGTTGTACTCATATAGGCTATCTGGCAAAACGCAAATACTTTCTGTGCTTTGGAGCAATTTCGACATGAAAGTAAGCGTCCTTCAGCTTGATGGATGTGAACCAAACCCCCGGCTGCACTAGTTCCACTAATTGTTTTATGGTTAACATATGGAACTTTTTGCAGGCAATGTGCTGATTCAGGATGTAAAGACTCAGAATGGGCCTGAATTCTCCTGTCTTCTTGGGAACCAGGAAGTACATGGAGTAAAGCCCCTTTTCTCTGTCCTGAGTGCACAACAGACACAGCCTGTTTTTGTGAATCTCTGCTGAAAGGAAACCTCTCCTCCTGGGATGATATGCCCCTGAATGGAGGAGGGACGCTGCAAAACTGGAGTGAGTAACCCAGTTTCAGTGTCCTGTCCATCCACTCTGTCAGTACACAGCTGAGCTTCCATTCCCCATAAAACTGTGTTAGGGGACATGTAAGCAGCTGTGTAGCCACAGCTAAGAAGCTGTGGCCCACTCCACCGACAAACCTTCCATAAAAGGAAGTTTGGCCGATGGGGGGCTGACACAGAAAGGGCCCATTTTCACGGTCCGTCATAGGCTGCTTCTCAGGTCGATTAAATGTAATCCTTGCGTCCCTCACTTGCGTCGTTTCCCTGCGTTTAGTCCCTCCCACCAGGGAAGCATGGAGAGACGCAAGGAAACCACGAGAAGCAGGGAAATGAGTTTTAAGAGCAATGGGACGTCCTTTCCAAGCCTCCAGGAAGTGCGCCGGACTCAGATGAAAATATTCGTGCTGGCCAAACGGCAGTACTACACTTCCGTTTGGTTGCTATGATGAATTGGAAATGGGGGACCCTGATGTAAACAAGACGAACGTCTTTCTCTGGTCTGCATCCCCTTAACAATTGTATGTTTTGAGCTGTACTGTACTGTACCCAATATACAAGCTGTTAATAAACTTTTCAATCAATCAATCAATGCCAGGCCCGGAAACACTTTTTCCCATTGACTTACATGGGGAAAGAGTGGTCTGTAAATCGTTGGATAATTTTTTTTAAACTAAATAAAGTACCCAGTATGAACACTTGTATAGCCCTTATTAAAAACATTCGTTCCTCAAGTTGTAATAATGTGCTAATAACGTTATTCTGAGAGTTATTTCCCTCTGCATTATGAACGCGCATCTAACCCACGAGACCGCGCCGCCCGGCACGTTCATGTTACGTGTCCCGACCAATCAGAGCACACTGTGCTCACAGGGAGGGTGGGGGCTGGAGCTATTGGAGCTACAACGAGCCGTTAAAGGCAGAGAGTGAAATTCAGTGAATACACGTAGTTTACAGAGATGCTGTTTGAGAAACCAATGTGAGTTGCGTTTATCTTTACCCATGGATGCACAATAAGAACGGACCCATATCGTCTTACTGCCATCCCACGGAGCTGTAATAATGGATATATTGCACATGTTTGCTATAATTCATTATCATACTACATGGGCTGTATGATTAAATCTTGTACCGTAAATGTTGTATTAAATAAAGTTAATATTACTTATTATTATAAGTATATATATATATATATTAGGGCTGTCAGTCGATTAAAATAGTTAATCGCGATTAATCGCAAATTAATCGCACATTTTTTATCTGTTCTAAATGTACATTTTTCAAGTTTTTAATACTCTTATCAACATATGAGTGGACAAATATGCTTTATGCTAATGTTTATTATCATTTAAACAATGACAAATATTCTCATGAATATTAAACACAACAACCTCTGAAGATTACAAATATTCGCCTCAATTCAACCTGGAACCTCTCTCATACAATAATACAATACAAATGGTGTGTGTGTGTGTGTGTGTGTGTGTGTGTGTGTGTGTGTGTGTGTGTGTGTGTGTGTGTGTGTGTGTGTGTGTGTGTGTGTGTGTGTGTGTGTGTGTGTGTGTGTGTGTTGTGTGTGTGTGTGTGTGTGTGTGTGTGTGTGTGTGTGTGTGTGTGTGTGTGTGTGCGTTGGAGCTATGTGCAACTCAAGGCATATGCTCGAACGGGAGCTGCCTGGACGCTGCAATCATGTTGCGCACACTATCCGTGCTGAGTGTGCTGACTTTTCGTACAATGTCCCACTGTCTGGCTTCTATGGGCATAGATATGTCTCATAATTATTTGTGTGGACATAAAAATAATTTGTGTGTAAATATGTGATTTGTAAATGTAAAACACCATTCACAAATGCATTTAAAAGATTTGCAAACTCACAAATAAATTTGCAAATGTAAAACGGATCTGCAAATACGCTAAATATGTTCACAAATAAAAAAAATATCTGTGAATATCTCTTTAACATTTACAACTTTCAATCAGGCATTTGTGAATCCATTTTGTATTTGCCGACCAAAAATGCGCTTGCGGATCTCAAATCTTTGCTCGCGGATCTCACATTTCTGCTTGTGGATCGTCTTTTTACACACACAGAATTTTGAAACATATTTTCCGCCGGTCTCGGCTAAAATCTACTCGTGTCACTCGGTTATTTTCGGAAACCACGTGATGGCCTGCTGATGACGACATTTCCACATGATTTCAAAGTAAGAGCATGATGGTTTGTTTAATGCTCTGTTTTTTTATTATAATGAACAGCGGAACGTTAGATGCATTCTTTATCACCATCATCATCATCATATCAGCATATTTGCAGATCCGTTTTACATTTGCAAATGTATTTGTGAGTTTGCAAATCTTTTAAATGCATTTGTGGATGGTGTTTTACATTTACAAATCACATATTTACACACACATTATTTTTATGTTCACACAAATAATTATGAGACATATCTATGCCCATAGGCTTCCTGCATAAAGTCAAGTGCTCGGCGCAGTTGTCGGCGAAATGTCGCTCCTCTGTTTTCATTTAAACAGCTCCTGGTATTTTAAACTCGATGCGCTCTGAAACTACGGGGCGGCCGAGGAAAAAAAATACACATGCGTTAATCGCGTTAAAATAATTAGTGGCGTTAATTTATTTTTATTTTATTATGTTATTTTTATTATGTTATTAACGCGTTAACTTGACAGCCCTAATATATATATATATACACAGTGCAATCATTCTTTCATGCTAAATGAAGCTCTGTTGCTTGGATATCACTAGATCCTGTTACAGCGTAATATAAGTACATAACGATTGATGTGACATTAGCATAATTACTAGCTAGCTGCTAACTGCCGCCTCGTTAATATCAAATCCATCATAATAACAATCCATTACCATGCTGTCATGAACACGCGGTGCTGTTACGTGTACGCAAATTGACGTGCTTGATGTGAACGAGCATTTTGGTTAAAGTTGCGCATGCTCTATGAGCGCACATACGGGTACGGGTAATCTGTGACGTTTCACTCTCTCAAAAGTTGGGCCATTTTATCATCATGCACTAATGAGCAGCTCTCATAGGAATTAATGAGGCCCCGCCTCCCATGCTGTATCCAGTTCTTATTATACATCCATGGTCCTTTCCTCCGGAGCGTCACGTGAAGCGACATCCGTTTGTGATGACGCCGCACAGCTGTTCGTCTGACAGCAGCTCTGTCCCCGTTATTTTCACAAACACCCCCGCCTCTGTTAGTACACATTTACTGACACAAACATTTGTATCATCTGTTGTAGACCCAAATACATTCAATAAAATAAGAACTTATTCTCAAAAAAGATAAACGCCATTCTTAAAATGTATAAAAGAAAAATGTGATCATGAAAATGTTTCCAATAAATGAATACAATGATTTTTGTCCACTTTGTTGTTCAGATATATCACATATTTGTAACTAAATGATACATTCATTGAAACAAAACACAGTATAAACTGAGGAGTGAGTCCCGTGAGGTTCATGTATTTTCTTCACTCCGCTGGGAAACTGCTCTCATGTCAAGAAGCATCAGATCAGTGCATGCACTGCATCGTCCAATCAGTGAGCGATACACAGGAAGGGGGCGGGGCGAGTATCTGAGGATTTCATTGGAGGATGGTCTGGTGGTTCCTCGATTATCGCTCCTCCATTATCGCCCCTCGATCCTCGGTCCTCTAGCAGAAATAAGTGCCATGGGACGCTACTCAAGATGGCGCAGACAAATCAACTTCCGGTGATACCTAGGACCGACGAGCGAGGAAATGAAAATAATCGACCTGAGACGCAGCCATAATGCCGTCTTCACACAGACGGTGAAACGTATTCATCGGAGCTATTACACAAGGCGAGGTGTGTTTTCTGACAACAACACGCCGGCCATAATGTCCCTGCACCCGCAGGGGCAGAAGGGAAACATGTGGCCAAACAATCCTTATGCCAACCCAAAACTCTCCCGATGGACCAGTCCATGTGGGGATTGTGTTTTACCAGCCATGGGTAGCCCAAAACAAGTGGGTGTGAAGGAGAGTTAAAAAGATGAAAACTCAGGGATTCAGTGTGGCCGTTAGCGAGGATTAGTTGAAGGGGCCGAGTACGGTGGGTGACTCGGCACAATAAACGTCCATCCAGAGCCTTTGCTACAAAATTAAGTCCAAGTCTCTTGGCTAATCTCCAATCAATGAAACTCTCATCTGCTCAAGAGTCAATTAGAGCAGCATGAGACAAAGTCTGAGTAGGAGTAATTAGCTGAGCAGAGGTGAGAGTACGAGAGGGACAAAAAGAAACAGTTCGGCTCACCAGGACCCTCCTACTTACTGATGAGCCTGGTCTTTTACTGGGCATCTGGCTACAAAGTGACCCATCTGTGAGCAGTAAATGCACCTCCCCTCCCGTAGGCGGCACTAGCGCTCCTCAGGAGTCAGCCTTGCTCTTCCCAACTGCATGGGTTCCTCCTGGGCAGTAGGCGGCGCTGGAGAGTCGGTCGTCTGGAAACGCTGCTTGGGGGAAAAAGGACTAGCCTGAGACTGCCCTCTCTGACCGGGTGGAGAAAACACAGCTCTCGACTTCTCCCTTTCTCTCTCTACGAGGCGATTGTCAATTCTTATTGCCATTGCAATAAAACTATCCAGGTCAGAGGGAAGCTCTAGAGGAACCAACTGGTCCTTGATGGGGCCAGACAGCCCATGGCGAAAAGCGTCGAAGAGGGATGAATCATTCCAGCCGCTGTCTGCAGCCAAAGTGCGGAACTCCACGGCGTAGTCGGAGACACGTCTCCCTCTCTGGTGTAAATCCATTAGAGCTCTCGCATGCCCTAAGGACTATAATGATCATATGAAGGTGTGCCGCGGAGATAATCTTTTGAATAATTTGTGACCAAACCGTTTGAGACCCACTGAGATAACTTAGATTAAAGTTAACTATCTAAACCCTCAGAGAGTCTTTTAGCTCACCTGAGCCTCTCAGTCTGAGAGGAGAGGACTCCATGGAGAGGCGAAGTCACGCCCATCTACTTCCGGACCATGGGACACCGGAAGCGAACAATTTACATTGAATTCAATGGAGAGAGAACACATATCTTTTGATCCCGTTTGAATTGTGCCACGAACTACACATATGATGTTTGTCAATTTTAAACAATCATTTCCATGTCAAAAAAGTCACATTTTGTCGTAAAACTGCTGAAATATAAGACTATGAAAAATACGCTACTACAAAGATTACAAATCCCAAATCCCATTCTGGGTCGCGTAAGTGATGTCACAGGCATGCTCGGTGATTTATAATAAGACTCGTAATTAAAGCGAAGAAGAAGAAGATCTCATAACTGATTTATTCCCTCCAATAAATTATAGATCGCTAAACATAAATTCACTTTTACAAGATGCCTGTGTGCTTTGTACCAGGTTGTAGTCATAAAAGTGATCATACCACTTGCTCCTTCTATCGATTCCCGTCTGATGAAAGGACCAGGAGTCGCTGGATCAGACATATCAGGTAATATCATAGGTAATATACATGTTGTGCATGTTCATGTGCATAGTCAAGTTAGCTACCTAGCTAGTAGCGACGAGTAGCGAGCACGTTAGTTAGCATTACATTACTTAGCCTTGTCATTTTTAGTAGCCTTACCATGAAGTTATTATTTTATTACATGAAGTAAACCAAAATGTTAAACAGTAACCAAACATGATGGTAAGTATTTCGTGAAACATTTGAAGAGTAGCCTACTGCGCCCTCCACCGGGTGCTAAGGAAGCAGTTCAGGGAGAGTCGAAGGCAGGCAGGGAGCTTTGCATGACATTCTTCTGGACGTGTTTCATTGTGATGACAATCTGTTTGTTGGAAAGACAGTCGTTGTGTGCTTATTGAGAGAAAATTGTTAGAAGAGATAATTATTCAAAGTGTTGTTACTTTAAAGTGTTGTTACTGACCTTTTTCTCTTTTATTTTCTTTACCTCACCTGTAACTGCTGAGACGTTGAGGAACATGCACACTGACCTGCTCTGGCAACCTGATTTCCACTGTACGTAATAGTATTTGATTATGGTATATTATTTATATACATCAAAGGCACAATGCACCCCCCAGAGACACACATGTATTGAGTGTGATATTTTGCATAGGTCATGTGAAATCATCTTTACATACTAGAAAACTGTAGGAGCGGCAACTTGTTTTGAAATTGAATTTTTAATATCCGATAATAAAGTTGATCTGTTTTCTTTATTCTTCTCTCTTCCCAGCTCCATCCATCACCATTCTCTGTTCCTGCAGGTCCTGCTTGCTAATCAATGCTCATATTTTTTTACACAATTACAAATAAAGTCATTGTATTGTATGACATGAAGTTGTGCTTCATTCGGAGTCAATAATAAATTAATTCTGCCTTCAACTGCACAATGATTGTGGACTGCACCGACATCCATGTAGCTGCCCCCCAGTAAGATGAACCAAGCAAAGAGGGTCACCATCATGCCCAAGGACATCCAGCTGGCCCGCCGCATCCGCGGAGAGAGGGCTTAGACTGACCTGAGACCAGCACACCCAAACACAACGGCTCTTTTAAGAGCCACCTACATTTTCAAAGAGTTGCAATCCTACGTTATTATAATGATTAAACTGGTTCATGTATCACTTAGTTTACTGAACCGTGATGAATGAAAGAAATGAGTGAGGTAGTGGTTTACTGAAGTTACAAAGACATTAATATATGAGTAACAGGTCAGTGTAAACACAAGCTTCTGTCAATTATGGATCATTCAAACTATTTATATAAAAATATGTAATAAAGTTCTAAAACAAGTATTCGGTATATTCCTTGATAGCTTTTGGAGAAGGTTGTTTTTAAGTTTACTAAAACCTATCGTTTCAACTGTTTCACTTTATAAAAAAGGAACAGGTGAGTAGAGCATCATTGAGTTTCTTATTCTGTCAGTAAATTATCCAAATGAATGTTTTTCATTATTTGAGTCAACCATAAACAAATTGATTGTACCTTTTAATGATGACCTTACATGGTCGGCAAAGTTAAATTAACTTCAGAAAATCAAATCTGTTCTGAGAAAAAAACTAATAAATGTTTAAAGATAGGAACTTGCCATCCCACTGAAAAACAGTCCGTAGAGATTTTAAGGCGTAGTTGTGGTTCAGTCCAACGTTTCATTTGGATTCATTTGACAACAGTCAACTATTTTCATAAAGAATATATATATTTTTCAAAGTCAACTTTATTGTCAATCTTACTCAGTTTGAGAGATCAAAAAGACGTTTAAATAAAATTATACAATTTACAGATATGTATACAAATATATATATATCCTATATACACCATCATGTATAATGATGATGTAGAAGGAAGTGTGTTAGATAACAAGTAAATATAGAGTTACATACAGATCCATGTTACAGCAAAAGATGGAATAACTCAGAAGCACGCAGTATAATAATAATTACATGCAACAATTAAATAACTGCTCAGCATCTCCACCACAATCCCAATCTGCTGTGTCCTGTTTTCCTCCCCTCTGCATAACACCCCATCACACATATGAAACACAACGCAGAGTCCGAGGGTGTTAAGAGTATGTTTATTGAAATGTCCTCCTCTCTACTGGCCAACACAGGGAGCATATGCTTGGTGTAGAATTGTTCCAGGAGGAGATTTTCATGCCATGCAGGGTCTTTGGGGATGGGGATGATGATCACCTCCTTCGTGGTCCACACAACAAAGTAGCAGAGACTCCGGTCTGTGATATGCAGCTGCCCTTGGACCTGGTGCCAGTATGGGTGATTCTCCTTGAGAATATATGACCCACCCTCCTCACGGAGACAGAAGGATGGTAACTAAACTGCCTCCGCGATGGTCATGTTCCTCTGGCTGTGTGGACACTTCACCTCCAGCAGGGCAGATGGCTGCACAAGTCCATCGGGTGATGCTCCCAAAACACCCGACTCACTCACAAAGAGACCAGACTCGATTCGAACACTGTCACTTGATAGGCCTCCACAAAAGCCTCCACAAAAGCCTTCACCCCTTCGGCTTCGTTTACAACCCCCCAGTTGACAGTTGGCGATGTCTCTGGCCAGTGGGTTGTATGTCTCCTCTCGCTGTTGGTAAAGTTGAGACACCGGCTGGACTACTTTGGAAGTGCCAGGCTTCCTCCACTGGCACTCAACATCTCTGGAGCTGATCTGCCACATGGCAAATATTGCCAATGCTGCAGCGTGGCTGCATTTGTACATCTCCTGTGCACAATCACAGACAGCGCTCTGCATCGCGCCATCGTCTCCCATGCAGATCTGTAAAAATAAAGTAAGTACCATTTGTTAGCATGCTATAATAGATTGAATGAGCAATAATACAAGGATGGTCCGGATCTGGGGGTGGGAGGGTTTATTTTTCCATAGTTTTGTCCTCTTGTCTGTTGTTATTGTTTGTTTTTTCTGTATTTTTTGTAATTTGTGTTGTATTGGTTGTGATTGTACATTGTATTTTTCTAAATGTGTATGAATACATTTTTGAAAAACATTTGATCAACAATAAAAAAGGATTTGGTCAGGATCTAGACTCAGTGTGTAGTTTATTAATTAATCAATGCTCTCTACATTAGGAAAACACATACCAGTGTACCAGAGGGAGTCACACACAGCTGTGCCTAGATAACCAAAATCCTTGAATCCTTGAACAGCAAATAAAGTCAAATGACACAACGAGAAAAAGGAGATCACACATACAGTATAGTCGATATAAAACTGGCCGCTTCAATCTGAAGAGCAACTAAAACAAAACACGGGAGTGTACCTTGTTCTTGTGAACACTAATGTTATCCACAGCATACACAGAGACCACGAAGTTCTTAAGGAGAAAACTAGTTGCTAAAACAAAACACGTTAGTGTACCTTGTTAGCTAATGTTAGCTAGCTGACATTAACGTTAAACATTGCACTCATATTACTCACCGAAACCTTGTAAAGCCGGTCCCGCATGCTGGCTCTTACAGAACCGACTAACTCCCCTTTCATATAGGTACAGCTCTCAACGTGCCCAGACTTGTAGTGATTTTCACCTCGTAAAATAATTGTATTCTCATTCTGAAAGAATGTGGTGAAATGTGCTAACGTGACGGCCATCTTTATGTTGGTGACGCGTATTGTGCGAGACCAGAGACCTGTAGTTCACTGAGCGGTTTCACACGAAAAAACGTGTAACTTCACAGTTTTACGACACATTTTTATTTTTTTGACTTGCAAAATGTTCTTTTAAATTGACAAACATCATATGTGTCATTCGTGGCACAATTCAAACGGGATCAAAAGATAACCTTTCTCTCTCAATTGACTTCAATGTATAATTTTCCGCTTCCGGGGTCCCATGGAGGCTTTCGGAAGGGGAGGGACTTCGCCTCTCCATAGAGAGGCGAAGTCCCTCCCCTTCCGGTGGAGCTCCATAGGACCTTATTTCGGAAAAATTATGTATTGAAGTCAATGGAGAGAGAAAGATTATCTTTCGATCCAGTTTGAATTGTGCCACGAATTACACATATGATGTTGGTCAATTTAAAAGATAATTTTGCAAGTCAAAAAAAAAAAATGTGTCGTAAAACTGTGAAGTTACACATTTGTTTGTGTGAAACGCTCAATGATCTACATCTCTGCTCTCGCAGAACAACACACGTCACCAAGATGGCCGTCACTACTGTCTTGTCAACAAAATGATTGACTACCCTCACTATCACCACAATGAAACACGTCCAGAAGAATGTCATGCAAAGCTGCCTGCCTTCCTTTGATTCTCTGAACTGCCTGATCTTTTTAATGTTTAATGTCAACTTTGTGCAGAGACATGAAGTAGAAAAGATCGGCGATCGCCGACGCTAGCGTTAGCATTTCTCCCCCGGGCTTAAATTGTGTATTATAGAATGATCACACCGGTGACAGTACTCTTCAAAGGGTTCACGAAATATGACTACTACTCTTACTGTTTAACATGTTGGGTTACTTGATGTTACTTCATATTAAGGCTAATAAAAAGGACATTGCTGTAATGCTAACTAACGTGCTAGCTACTAGCTAGGTAGCTAACTTGATCCAGCCACTCCTGGTCCTTTCATCAGACGGGAAGCGAAAAAACTAGCAAGACCCACCCATTGCTGGTATGATAATGTAACGTTCACAAGGTGAGTCGG
This sequence comes from Gymnodraco acuticeps, assembly GCF_902827175.1. Lineage (NCBI taxonomy): Eukaryota > Metazoa > Chordata > Actinopteri > Perciformes > Bathydraconidae > Gymnodraco > Gymnodraco acuticeps. The sequence continues at coordinate 214,680 of NW_022989865.1, forward strand.
AAACAGGCTTCTCGTTATTAGGCTTTAATAACTCTTGTTTGACAACAGATGATCCCAGGTTCAGGAACAGCTTGTGGGTTCAACCTCACACTCCACTCACACTAACACTAACTAGTGATGTGTAGGTCGCGAACGAGCCGGCTCAAAGAGCCGGCTCTTTTAAGTGAACGACGGGAGCCGGCTCTCGCCCGCGAACGAGCCATTTTTGCGGAGGGATCTAGATCGGCATGAAGGCACATTATGCAATATGCAATGTGCACATTATCCCGCTTATTACATGGCCACATTCTCAACAAAGTAACGACATGACTCCCAATATTAATGGAAATGCTTTTATGGATTTAGAAAATGATTTTAGTGATTTAAAAAATAGTTTTATGTATTTATTTAAATTGACATGCATCCGCTAATAAAAGTAGTCCGTTGTTACTGTTTGAACTAACGTAGCAACGGCAGGAACTGCTTCGATAGTGTTTTTGAGGAGCTTTTTGATTACATATTTGAAAACATCGTTGCTTGCTTTAAAAGTAGCACAATTCATTATGTCAAACCTTGGAAAGTATCTAGATATCCCTGCCCTAATGCCAAAGTAACTGGCAACTGAATATGTGTCGCCGTTTGATGTCTATGTCTGGACCGCTGCGTAAAAAGGAGGGTTTCTGCCCCATTACTTCTCTTCTTACTTCTATAAGAATAAAACACGGAGGACGGAGATCTCTTTTTCTCCCCCTCTTCTGACAGCCCAGCAGCTGATCTCAGAGCACGCTCCCCTCTCCTGCAGGGGGGCGTGGTCAGCTGCAGCTCACAGAATCAGCCCCCTGCAAAAACAGCTCTGGAAAGAGCAAATAGAGTGAAATGAGGCATGGCTAAAATGCAGGATCTTTTTGGTATTTAAAAAAAATATATATATATTTATATACTTTATATAGGTCGATACAGTAGCCCCTTTTAAAAAAAAATAGTTTTATAGGTGTTGCTATCTGTTTTGTGTAGCGTGGTTCTACAAGCAAGTCAATGCATTCATTGGGTGGTATCAGAGAGTTGCACGTGTCTGTAAATGCAATGAAAACAATTGGCCACAGCAAATCATTTATATTAAACATGTAATTTTTACTTTTGAATACTTCAGTACAATGGATGTATTGAATAATTTAAGTGATATGTGTACACATATAAATCATTAGTCAAAACAGGGCTACATTTGATTGAATTAAAAGGTATAATAAGTGGTAAACCGAAGAGCCGTTTGGGAGCCGAAAGAGCCGGCTCTTCTTGGTGAGCCGAGCCAAATGATCCGGCTCACCAAGAAGAGCCGGAATTCCCATCACTAACACTAACTTCTACACATACCCATCCCATATATATAACAGTGTCTACGTCACAACTTCCCGCCCTCCCCCGTCTGCTCCCCCAACCACAGGCCCGCACCTCAACCAGCATCACTGTGCAGCTCTATGATTGGCAGAGAGACGGGGGATGCCTGAGTGACACCCTCAGCATCCTATACAGGGTCGCTACAATAACAACCTGGCACTAAGCACACAGGCATCTTGTTAAAGTTATCTTATCTTAACCAGCGCCATATAGATATACTATATCTATATGGCGCTGATCTGAGCTATCTCTTAGTGGAGGAAAACAATTGTGACATCACTTACGTGACTCTGGGATTTGTAGTCTTTCTAGTTGCGTATTTTTCATAGTCTTATATTTCAACAGTTTTACGACAAACTGTGACTTTTTGACATGGAAATTATTTTTTAAGATTGACAAACATCATATTCAATATCATGGCACAATTCAAACGGGATCGAAAGATAAGTTTTCTCTCTCCATTGACTTCAATACATTATTTTTCCGAAATAAGGTCCCATGGACCGGAAGTAGTAGAGTGACCACCTAAAGAAAAATGATTAAACTACATGAAACAGTTATGATTTTACTTAAAATAAAATTAGCTGTATACAGTAGCATATCATAGTCATAGTAGGCTATATATTTGTATCAGTCAGATGGCTTGAATTTATTTTCGAAATAAAATCAGAGTCATCTAGGTCGTAGGTCGTTGGATAGTGACGTAATTGACATGACACACACACTGCAGAGTGACGACTTTCTAGAATGGCGCAAAAAAGGATTTTGGATTTGTTTTCCAACAAACAACCCAATAAAAAGAGTGGACCACCAGCTACTCCTCAGCCCACCACCTCTACAACTAGAGTAATATGACACAGAAGAGACTGACACATCTGACTTTGATGCATGTCCATAGTAACATTTTGGACAATGTGGATGTATCTGCTCTAATGAGGGTCTTCATTAGTGCCACCCCAGAGAGGAAGGCTACATTTGGAGTTTTGTGAAGCCACAAGGTAAGACGATATTTTTCCTTTAATGCTGCTGCTGCTGTGCAGTGTTTTGCCTTGTCAATCAGTTAAAATTGAATTCATAGTTTTATTAATATTGTAAATAATATTTTCGTCTGACTATTTGTAATGTTATGTAGGTTTGTAAGACTCATAGTTAGCATGTGGGCATGTGCAGCTGTTGCTAAGTGATGTAGGTCTATAATGGTTTTTTAAGCCTAACAGTTAAAACAAACAATTTATGCGGCTCCTATCGGCCCCCTCCCCACTTTTGGCTGCACCCCCTGAGCAAAATGACTTCCCGCGCCTATGGAGGACTCTCCTCCAGATTGTTGTGGAACAAACAGCTCCTTATGTCCGTTAGTGCAGCTACTAACCAGATGCTAATAACACGGTCCCTGCTGGCACCGGTCTCCCTGTCTCCCTCTCCCTCTATCACAAATGCGCTATCGCCACACACACACAGAGCCGAGCTTGAATGACACAAGCACACGTTTATTTCCATACAACTCTCTGATTGGTCTGGTGTCTTTCCTCTGTTGCATTCACTGAACACGGGAAATTACAGTTCTGCCGTCCTCTCTTGTGTCATGATGAGGTTCACGTAAAGCACGGTTAATGTATTATATTATGGAGGTAGAATTGTCCGGGGCTACAGAAAACACATTCGGGGCTTCTGTGTAGCAGTTAGACAAACATAATTAATAGATGATCTCATTATGACCTATTTTACATGTACTAACAAATTAAAATAAAGTTTAGTAAGCCCCCTTTTTGTTTTAATTTATTAATTTGACAAAATGATTTGTGCTGAAAGTCATATACTGTTGTGTCTCAAACGGATAGACTAGGTTATTAAGTAATTTGCCTAATAGTGGCTTGAAATGCTACAATAACGTTTGCAATTCGTTTTTAATCTGCAATGTCTCTCAGCCACTGTAGAGTCGTGTCAGGTGGGCGTGTCGTGTACTTGCTGCGGCTGCAGCTCGGCTGCAGCTAGACCATATTGGCACCCTCCACACCAGCTGGGGGCGGTATCGCACTGCAAGCATCAGAAAGAAGATCCTATACGTCATCAGAAAGAGACATGATTCTTATGCATTAGACACGATTAGACATCCATGAAAATATACACGAGACAGCTGCTAACAGAAAGTGGAACAAAGTGCCCTGAGTAAATGTAGCCGCTTTACAGCTGAGAGCAGGCAAAGAGTCAGACTCCTGCCACACCGGAGCGTACAGCTCAGAGCCGGGCGTACAGTTAGACGCAGGTCAGAGGTCATGTGCCAGGTGGAGGAGGAGTACCACGGGCCGCTGCTGCGCGAGGAGCTGCCCAGGTAAATTACAGCATTGGTAACTCAGATCTTATTAAGTAAAAGTAGAAGTACCAGAGTGTAGGAATACTCTGTTACAGTAAAAGTCCTGCATTCAAAATGTTACTCAAGTAAAAGTAGAAAAGTATTATCATCAAAATATAGTGAAAGGAGCGACAGTAAAAGTAGTCGTTGTGCAGATTGGTCCATTTCAGAATAATATATATGATATGTTTTATAATGATTGATCATGAAAGTGTTCTCAAAGCTGGTAAAGGTGCAGCTAGTTTGAATGACTTTGTATACTGCAGGGTAGCTGGTGGATTTACTCCAGGTGGAACTAAAGTCTGATTTAACACTTGATTAGATTTCACATTATTCATCCACATCTGTGAAGTAACTAAAGGTATTACATACATGTAGGGGAGTAAAAGTACACCATGTACCTCTGAACTGTAGTGGAGTAGAAATACAAAGTAGCATAACATGGAAATACTTAAGTAAAGTGTAAGAGCCAAAATGCAGGTTTTGCCATTGTTGATTATTTATAATTGTATTATTATTAGTTTACAGCACACTGTTGTAATTGTAATAAGTCACATGGATGTGGTTTAAGATGTTTAGTAAACCTGATGTGTGATGGAAAAGGGAGATGTGGTTCGATACCTTTTGTGGACCTTATGTAATTGTTTGTTTATTTGAGTTATTACATTGGATGGAACAAAATGTTCAGTACACCCTGCTCATTGGGAACGAGTCAGAGATATGAACCAAACTTAGCCTCTCAGCGCCTGAATTAAATGGGAGTTTTAGTTGCTACATAAAATACAAGACTCAAAATTGTACTTTTTTCTGACGCTATGCTTTGAGGTTCATTGTTGTTAGGACAGATCATATTTATTTCAGCGTGCCGTCGTCTACTCTGAAACAGTGTTAGTGCTTAGACAGACTTCAAATAATCCAAAGCTTGAATCAGAAGGGCCCCAGCTAAAGGATTACTCTGGAACCTCCTCATTTCTGTTTGAATTGTGTTTGTGTAACTAACCCTTATTTGTCCACAGTATCTTTACATAATATTACAGATGACAGCACATAAAGGTGTCAACAAATCTAAACCCATTCACAGCAGTTTTTAAGATGTCTGTTCCTCCATTTTGAGTGTTTCTAGGCAATGTGTGAAATGCAAAGAGGCAAGTGCAGCGGTGGTGATCCGAGCAGGAGATGCATACTGCAGGTAAGACATCTGCTGGCTTAGGGCGTTAACTTGTATACCTTCAGTGTGTGTGTTAACCATAGACTGTATATATAAATGGACGTAGTGTCCGTGACGTCACCCATAGGATTCTGCAGAGTTGCCGTGAAGCCCTTAGTAGGCGGAGTCGGACACTAACGGCTTGACAGCAACGTCAGAGTCTAATCCCGCCTGCTCCAAATAAGGGCAAAGAGGCGGAGCAGAGGCGGGACCTGCTGCCTCCGAACTGGAAGTAAACAGAGCTAGCTCAGGCTAAGAAGCTAAGCTAACATGAAATACATGCATACCAAGTTACTGCTAACAGTGTAGTTCCCCTATATAAACGTTACATTCATAATCAAATGAGACAATCTGCAAGAGAATTAGCTATATTTTGTTATTCTTAATGCTTGTCATTCACACGTTAAGAAAACAAGTACCGATACATAGCAGAACAATTGTGGCGATGTTCAGCTTAATAAGCCTTATTCAACATAATTTATTTAGCTAATACTACAGCAGGCGAACCAAGTCTGCGTTTCGCTGCATTCCATGATCTCCAGTTATAACGACGGACTCTACCGCCCGGACCTAACGGAGCCGCAGTGGGCTAGCTCCGGGACGCCGGCTGGAGCTAGACCCCTGCGGCTCCGTTAGCTCCGGCGGCCACCACTGGGATAATTGGGTCCCCTATTAACATTTGCTCCCGTTTAGCATTATGGGCGTCATAGCCATAGACTATAAAAGTCTTACCCAAGGCTGAATCATAAACTAAAATGTATATGTATGCATAAAGGGTTACGTCCTTAGCTGGCTAATAAGTAACAAGCTAAGCTACCAAGCACACAAACACCTGCGAACGGGGTTAACATGTATAATATTATCATTTCTTGGAAGTTCTGTTAGTACATGCAAGCGCACAGCACAACATTTTAATTGTCTGGTATTTGTAACAATATTCCCTAAAAGGCACAATCACCACGAACACGGCTAAAGCTAAAGGGTCAAGTACAGTACTATGACTAACTAACGTTGTAGCCTCTATGGTTGTAGCCTAGCAGAGTGGACAAGTAATTTATGCAAAAACTTTAAGACCTAATATAAATAAAAGGGTCGTGTTAGAAAACAATTCACTCACAGATTCATAATCATGAAGGTGGAATCTAACTATATCGATAATAATATATTGCATCCATGAAACATGTTTTTTTCTGCTGTAAAGTTGGGCATTTTAACATGGGGGTCTATGGAAATTGCTCCTTTCTGCAGCCAGTCCCTAGCGGCCCATGTATGAACTGCAGTGTGTGGCACTTCCGTATTGGCGTCCCGGCTGTTACCCAGAGTTTGCGGCTTGGTGTTAACACAATAAGCACTGATCCTCCAGCTTTAGATATTTTTTTGTGATCTTGGCACTACTGAAATAATTAGTTGGCTCAAGATTGCAGAAACTGTTGAAAATGGATACTGGCTGCACGATATTGGAAAAAACTGACATTGCAATTTTTCTTCCCCCTGCGATATATATATATTGCGATATACAGGAATTGAAGAAAGGACCCTTTTTTTTCTTTTTTTTTCCGCGAACCATCCTTTCTTGAACTTTAATGCTATACAATTGGTATTTTTTTAACTATATTTAACCGGATGAAGGATTTTAGTCACGGACGTCTGGATTTTAAAGGGGACCTATCATGCAAAATGCACCTTTTGTATGCCTTTGATACATGAATATGTGTCCCGGTGTGTCAGGGAACTCACCAAGTGTCAGAAAACACAACCCTCTCTCTGTTCCTCCATACCCAAAATCTCTAAAAACGGGGCTGCAACGGATCTGATACAGATTTGAAATATCTCTGACGTCAGAAACGAGGAGCTCCGCCTTTATGGCCAACTCTCCACCTATCAGGAGGAGACAGCCACGGCCATTGCCTTTCGAAAGTGCTGGAGACGCTGTAGCACATATGCCAGGCCTGTAGGTGGCGCTGTAGTCTGCCACAAAAGCAGCGAAGAAGACTTCTCACAGATTCAGCCCTTGCAAAAACAGGGCTAAAATAGAGCGAAATGAGGCATGGCTAAAATGCATGATCTGTTTGGTATTTTGAAAAAAAAACTTCGCAGACATGTTTTATATAGGTATGGCCCTACAATATATTATTCAAATATAGCATAATAGGTCCAATTTAAGTTAACAGAGCAACAAGCTGAGCTAGCTCGGTTAGCAGCGCCGAACTGCCCTGGAGAAACACATGAAACTACTTTATTCAGTGTTTTTACCTTTAATCACCGGATCCGTTTGCTTTGGAGATTTGAGTGTGATTGGTGGTTTGCTGTGCATGCAGAGCCTGCATGTCACTCACTCAAGAACCCCTGACATGAGAGCAGCGCAAGTTTTCCTTTTGTAGCAAGCAGCAAAATAATTGTAACATGACATGTTTGAGTTAATTTGCCTACTTAATATCGCAAGTCCAAAAAAAAAAAATCGTCACAATGTGAATATCGCGCATGCGCATATCGCAGTTATCGTCGCGACACGATATATCGTGCAGCCCTACTGTCTTAGCTTCGTGTGCAGTACCTGTGAGCGGAATCGCTAAAGAAAGACTAACAAATGCAAATGTCCTAAATAGTTTTTTAAAACTATAAACCTGTTTTTATTAAATCAAGGTATGTAAATAGTAATATTATATTAGTCACATAAAACCCAAACTATTTATTTTTCTCATGAATAATATCATCAATGTAGTCCAGCCAAATCAGTATTTTATTTTCCTTTTAGTCAAACAAGATGTAATGCTATCTATAGGCGCATTCACACCGCAGTACTTTTCCCACAATAGTTCATGAGAACTCTTTTAGTTCTCATGAATTAAAGCAGATCGCGTTCACACCGGAATGAGTCCCTGGGCAAAAGAAGCCGCTGTGTCACTTCTTCTTCTTCTGCTTTGGGTTTACTGGCAGGCCGCAAACCACTTCACGGCGTATACTGCTGCCGGAAGTCCCCGGAGTTGGGGACTGGCTTCAGTAGAAGCTGCTGGGACTCCCAGTAGCTTCTACTGAAGCCTTCCGAGTAAATCGCCGGAACGCCGACACCTCCTCATCTCCACCGCTCCCATGTTTTATTTTGTGTTGCCATAAGTTAGTCTCTCTGCGTTTCTGCGCTGGGCTAATGCTAATGCTAATGCGAGGATAATAAAATTCATTGGCTTCACAAAAGTTTTTTGGAGTTTTACGGGGCGTGGTTTGCAATCCGCCCAGCCAATCAGACATAGGAACCTTTTTCTCTCACGAAAGTCCCTGCTCTCTAGCAGGGACGGAAAAGGGGGTGAAAAAGGTTCTCATGAACTACTTTAGTTCCGGATTTTTTTTGGTGTGAACGCAACATTTCGGAACTATATCGGAACTAAAGTGGGAAAAGTACTGCGGTGTGAACGCGCCTATTATCAGTTGAAAATCATAGGTAACATATAATCCTGACACCAGGTGAGCACTCTTGAACACACATGTACAAGCTTTTTTGTTTGATTTGTTATCAAATGCACTGCTTCTGCTCCCTCTGCCAGTATTCACATTCAGCTGTAAGATAAGATAACATACTTTATTCATCCCAAATTTCATTGCAGCAGCGTGTAAAACAAAGTACTTCACATAAAGCACTGAAGTGCTCAATGTCCGATGAAAAGTCCATAGACTTTCAATGTGAAACACCTGTGCACGGAGTGACTGAAATAAAAAATAGTAAATGAAATTGTTATTCTGTAAAAAATCAAATAAAAAACGAGGTAAATGAGCAGGTCTTTATAGAACTGCAGTGCTGCTAGCAGAGATGGTCCATGGTTTGAGAAGACATTTACTGTGTTTCACTGACTTAACTCAGATCCTTTCTGGTTTGTCAGGGGCTGTTTCAAGGAGTACTTTATTCATAAGTTCAGAGCCATGCTGGGCAAAAACAGGCTGATTTTCCCTGGAGAAAAGGTAAGCTTTGTTATTTTTGCTCTACTGACTTGACGTTGTGTTGCCCTCCCTCAGAACAGTGATTGAAGTGAGGCTGTGATGATTGTGCTGCAGGTGCTGCTGGCGGTGTCTGGAGGGCCTTCTTCCTGCTCCATGCTCAGTCAAGTGCAAGAGGTGACCCCGTCTGAGTCTATGTATACCCAAAGTATAGTGTCACTATGTGCTGGCCCATAATTCAATGTGGGCATTTAACATTAGCAGTAGAGCAGGTTATTACCGGCGGACACTATGAAGTCTGACGGCACATGGCTAATGTTCAGCACTGAGCTAGTCACCTTCTGTGTGTGGATAAATGGATGCTTTTTATTAACCAATGAAATGATTAAAGAGATGTTGAAATGCTCCTTCAGAACTCCACTGTATATTCTGATGGTAATAATTATCCAATAGATAATTTTCTTGGATATCATTAATACAGCTGTGAACCTCTGCTTCCTCTCAGGGTTTGAGTCAGAATGCTCACAAGAAGTTGAGATTCTTACCCGGCATTGTCTACATTGACGGTAAATCAAATCGGAAGTTATTATTTAAGTGTATAAGTGTTTGCATTAATGGATGATTCGATACAAAACCCTTAGCAATGATTGTGTGTGTGTTTGAACCCAGAGGGGGGCGCTGTGGGTCAGTCGGTGGAGCACAGACAGAGGACGGTGGAGGAGCTCCGGGCTGTGTTCAGAGCTACAGGCTTCCCCTTCCTCATGGTGCCTCTGGAGCAGGTCAGTGTGGCCCTTAACCACATGCAATCCGTTGCTACATGTGACCTCAGTTTACATGTCAGTAAACACACATGTCCATATAACATGAGCTCAGTCTGAAGGGAGTGTGTGGTTTTTATTGTCTCAGGTTCTGGACCTTCCCAGTTCAGTTGTTCTGTCGGCTCCGGGAGCTCCAGAACAGGAAGCCGGCGCCTACAAAGCAGCCGTGGATCACTTCCTGCTCAGCGACGGCAGCAGCGGTGTGACTGCAGGGCAGCAGCAGGAAACCCCCCCGCCTGAGGTCCAGGAGGCCCACACACACTCCCTGCAGCGGCTCCTGGGCTCTGCCAGGACCCTGACAGCCCGGGAGGAGCTGCTGAACATACTGAGGTCATTACTGCAGGACCCTCTCAGTCTTTAGCTGCAGGACCCTCTCCTCGCTCCGCCACTGTTCCACGTTTATGGTGAAATGACTTGAGTTAAAACATTCATTTTGTACTGAGTGCAGTGCAGATGCACCCCCACAGGAATGTTATGATCTCCTTTCTGAAAGGCCACATGGTTCATACCAAGTGCTAGGCCAAGAGAGTTCAGAGAACTGCTTTCTTACATTAACACAAAAACATGAATCATCTCCAAATTGTATTTAACAATCTTTGAAGCTGTAAACAATGTCTCAGACTACACGTTCACATGAATAACTGCAGTGAATAAAAGAAAGAAAGTGTAGTCCAAAATGAACATGGTGGATTTGGGATCTGATGGATGAACATAATCTTATTAGCCATTCATTTCCTATGACGGGGATCTTTGAGCTGGAACACCATATTTGTTAAAAAGTTGACTAAACCTCAAAATTCAATGAAAGTGGTGATTAGAAATGGTTTATGTTCAAATGCCTACTGTGGTCATAAGGCCTTGAGGCAATCAAATAATAAATCAGTCCGATTTGACCCGAACACAACAGGAGGGTTAAGACATTGATTAAACAGATGATGATGTTGAGAAAGTCCAGTGTGTACTTTGTGTGGAGATGTGCTGAGTGTGTTCTCCTCACAGGCAGCACCTGCTGGTGCACACAGCGCGCTCTGCAGGCTACAGCAAGGTGATGCTGGGGGACAGCTGCACCAGGCTGGCTGTGAAACTGCTTAGCAGCATCTCACTGGGCAGAGGGGCTCAGCTGGCTCACGACACAGTGAGACTCCCTTTTTCTTTTATTCTTGGGTTTCACAGATTGGGTGTGAAATCTGACCAAACAAATAATGCTAATGGCATGTGTTTACAGGGTTTCTCAGACTCCAGGTATGGTGACACCATACTAGTGAGGCCAATGAGGGACTACTCAGCTAAAGAAATAGCTTACTACAACCGTATGTTCAGCGTGCCGTCGGTGTTCACAGCGGGCCTGGACACTAAGGTAAGATGTGCCAGAAACACAGCAGAAAACACACAGTTTCACAAGGAAACACAAGTAGAAAGGAGAGAAAACAGAAAAAAAACGTTTTTGTAAATATTGGAGATGCAGAAGAATAAAACAAGCAATTCCAAACCATTTCTTTAAACCTAATGTCCCTCCCCTTGGACATCCACACAGAATCCTGTAGGAAGTGCTGATCAGTCTGGAGCTGCTTCCTTTCCTCTGGTTTGATCTCTTATCCTAAACATCAGGTTGTTCTGTGGCACTTTCACCATGTAAAGCCCTGCTGTGAGACGGCTCTGACCTCAAGCTGCTAAACACCTCGTGGCTGCTCCTAGCTTGATTTTCTGAATCTCACCTCATTAGTTGTATAATTCCCTCGAAGCACAGGCAGACACAAGTGGCTTTCTCTTTCGGGTTTATTCCTCTTCAAATCCACCGTGAAAACTACACATAAACAAATAGTATAAATGACAAAACATAGGACCATGTTACACACACAATAACATGCACAGCATGTGAGATGACTTTTAGCAAATCAATTAACTTTAAATAAATATAAACACAACAACATACCTCGTTGGCTGCATGCTCTGAAAACATAGGGATGTATTCTTGAATCCTTATCACTTTAATAGCATAAACTTTCACTTTTACTAACGGAGCTGTAGACTGCCATGCATCGTACTTTCGCTGTCTTTTCTCTCGGGCCTCATTTATAAAAGTGACGTACGCTCAAAGGATGGCGTACGCCAATTTCTAAGCAATCTTTGCGATTTATAAAATACAAACTTGACTGGAAAATGTGCGGTCCTCCACGGACACTCTGACCCATGCGTACGCACAGAGAGGGGAGAGATGATAAACTGAGACACCGTTGGCAGAAGGAAGAATGGAGAGAAATATGTGAAATGAATACCATTATTAATAAATATGATTGACCACCCATATATCGTATATGAAGAATTCATTTGCAATAGTTGATTAAAGCCAATCTTAAAATGATTAAACAAATGCCCGTTTGAGACTCCTCAGTGCAAACAAAAACACAACTTGGAGAAATCAAAAAATATACGGAAATGTAAAACCCGGAAGTAAACTCCTTCCGGTTCCTTCGACAAAAACCAATGCATTTAAATCAAATCATAAATCTATTGATTTAGATTTATGATTAAAAATTATAAAAGTAGGGTAGACATGTGGAGATTATCCGGCTGAACAAAACGTGATCCGTCTCTTAAATGTGTTTCAACCACAGACCTTATTTCCAGCTATTTTCCAAAACCCTATGGAGAATTTGCATTGGTTTTTTTGGAACCGGAAGTGGTAAAATGCTAACTTACTTCCGGGTTTTAGGACGCGTCACTGGGGCACTCTATAGATCACCCCTCGAATATGTCCTCTTAATGTTATGAAATGTATTCTCATAAATGATGCAGTAAACAGGACAGAATCACTTTAAACTGCTGTTTTCTATAGGTTGTATAGATACGAGTATGGTTTTATATACTATCATGTTTTATATGCCGTTTGCCAAGACTTGATAAGTCGCTCTTAAAACACAGGAGGTATGGAAACTAAGAACAGCATATATTTGGTCAATTGTACAGCTGATATTACACAACACATTTGTTTTATTTCCTTTAACTGGTGGATAGAGTTGCTGCGGGGGGGTTGAGATGCACAGGCTGCAGTGGAGACGCTGCGCACAGCTGGAACACAAACCTCCAAATAAATAAATAAAATAAATTGTAAACAAAGCCCCAACTGTTTGTACAAGTGCAAACCCTGCTTGTTTGCACTTGTTATCCTGTGAGTCTGGTGAGGCTCCAGTCATGACTCCACTCCGGAGGGATTCCCCAATAATCCAAGAATGGATTTAACTTGCACAGGTTACTGTCTTTGGCCTTGGTCACTGCTTTCTTTTGTTTCAAACAATGTTTTGTTCTCAAAGGTCTTAATTAAGGACTCTTCTTGAACTAGCTTGATGATGAAAAGTTTTGCTTCTTTTCATTCTTTGATGGTTGTACACTCATTGGTTCTTTGTTTCACACCTTGGTGTTCTTTGACATATCGTTTCAGTCTTGCAACTGCTCTTACTGCCCTTGACCAATCCGAGAAAGGATCTGTCTTCTTTTGCCTTAGTGTTGAGCCTTGCGAGGTTCAGGATCATCCTCCTTGATTTCTCCCACCTTGCATTCTCTGACAGGTAGGTCCTTTTGCCAAAGAAACTTCGGTCCTGTGAACCAGTTAGATCAGTGATTCTCAAACTTTTTTCAATAATGTACCCCCTTTGAAAAAAAATGCAGCCAAGTACCCCCTGATCAGCGCAAAAACAATTTGTTAGGGAAGAAATGCCTATGAAGAGGTACAGTACAGCGCTGCACCATCAGTGTCTGATTTATTAAAACAACAACCTTGTAACTGAGAAGCACTTAAATGCTACATTTCAAATGTTTATAATCCATCACTAAATTCATGGCAAACCAATTTTAACATCATGCAATAACACTCATTATTAACGACGACATTAGTTGCATTGAACTGATCTTTTTAATAAGTTGTACTAACAATTTAGTGAGAAACATGGGCTTGTGCTTCACTGAGGAACCTTTGTTATTCTCAGTGACAGGAAGGCCACTGCAGTTATTACCAGAGGTGGGAGTAAGTCCTACATGAGCAAGTCTCAAGTCTTGACCTACAAGTATCAAGCAAGTCCCAAGTCCCTGTGGTGAGAGTCAAGCAAGTCAAGTCATTGCTCAGGTCAAACAAGTCAAGTCATACAAAAGTCTGATGAATAAGCCCAGTTTCCGCATTTAAATCAGTTAAAAGACAGTGGTTATGAAAATGGATGTAACCCACACTATGATCTTCATTACATACACAGTTCATCATTTGAAATCTAATTTAGACCGATGACAATCATATTAGATCAATATTAACCCTAGAACTGTAGACAATATAGCTAGGACTCAAAAAGTCTGTTAAAAAAGGCAGAATTCCAGGTAAGAAAATCATATATGGCATTTGCCATTACACATATTTAATTTAAATTGATGTTAACACTAGAACCACCAACAGCGTCAGCACCTACATAGATATCATTTTCAAATCATTTCATTTTTTCCTCTTCATCATTTCCTTATAAACTAAGGACGATTTAAAACTCACTTAATTGGGTTAATTTAGAAATGGCTTCAGTTTATCATCATAACAGATCAAAAAGTTCAGATTCATTTTACAATAAATCAAGGAATGATGCACTTCTACAAACAAAAACAACATCATTAAAACATTTAAACAAACTACTAAAAGCAGATGAACTACATTATTCAAAAGTTTACAGTAACTTCTGATAATAACACATGGGGAAATAAACGAGGCATCTCTTTTCCTCTCTCTCTCTCCCCCTCTCCTGACAGCCCGTCAGTATCAGGGTTAGTCAAAATGAATCCCTTGGAGGTTCTAGTGTTCATTTACCGTGTTGTCTTCTCTTTGCAATGCTTAATCGATTTGAAACCAAGTCTAACGTAAACTTAACATTAGCTTTCTAGCTAACACAACACATTCACGCACCTTTCTCTGTGGGTTTTTTTGTAGTGACGAATGAAGTTGGATGTTGTGGTGGTCGTGTCACTGATCTTTATGCTGCAGACCCTGCATACCGCTGTTCTCTTCTTATTACCGTCATGGACAAAATAATCCTTGAATCCAAACTTCACTATTTTTGGAGTAAAGCTAGCCGCTGCCATGTTAACTGAGACTCCTGCCTTCTAGTGGGTTGCCAGGTTTGCGCGCACGGCGCTATAATCACCCAATCACGTTTAGAAAAACTAAACATAATATCTCAATACAAACGCAAATATTTAATTTTAAACACTCAAGTCCTTTCAAGTCATCTATCTCAAGCTTAAGTCAAGTCTCAAGTCATGAATACAAAGTCAAGTCAAGTCTTTTATCAATGTTAGTCAAGCAAGTCTCAAGTCCAAAAATGCGACTCGAGTCGGACTGGAGTCAAGTCATGTGACTCGAGTCCCCACCTCTGGTTATTACACTTCGCGTTTTGAAATATGTGTAACTCTGTTAATATAAAACTCACACTGCTCAAACTTTTTTCTTTAACATAAAATAAATCTCACGTACCCCCTGCAGTACTCCAACGTACCCCTAGGGGTCCGCGTACCCCCTGCAGTACTCCAACGTACCCCTAGGGGTCCGCGTACCCCCATTTGAGAACCACTGAGTTAGAAGTCTTCAGTTGCTCTGCAGTTAAACCTCGAGAGGCATAATCTGCCGGATTGTCTTTTAGAGACAACATAAGCCCATTGTTCAGGCTTCAGGCTTGACTTGATTCTCTGTATGCGGTTAGCTACAAACACTGTTTATGTAGCCAAGAACCACTTTGGAATCTGTCCAAAAGAACTCTTTCAGGTCATGAATTTCTAGTTATTTCCTGAGAATGTCGCTGGTACGCACTGCAACAACTGCAGCAGAGAGTTTGAGTCTTGGTATAGTTGTAGCTTTGGTTGGTAGAACTCTAGACTTTCCCATTACCAGACATCAATGGACTTCATCTGACTTGTTAATGGCTCAAAAGTTCACATTCACCATATCCGGAGAGACTTGCAGCCGCAAAGTGATGAAGTTCATATCAAGGTTCAAGGTTCTTTATTTAGTCAAACGAACATAGCTACAGTGTAGTCAAATCTTGTGTCACAGGCTTCTCCAACAGTGACAACTGATAAACAGAAAAAATATAGTGCAAGTAAATGGTAATATAAAAAGAAAAATAGTTTTTGAAATAGTGCAATAAGAGTCTATATGTAAGTTATTGAAATAGGATATATAGGTAAATAGATAAATAATTAAAACATATTTTTGAAGTGGCAGCCAGATGGGATATTATGGATATTGTTTCAACAGTTCAGGTGTTTAACAGTCTTATGGCCTGTGGGATGAAACTGTCCCTGAGTCTGGTGGTTTTAGTCCTGATGCTGCAGTAACGCCTGCTAGATGGCAGCAGACAGAACAGTTTGTTGCTGGGGTGATGGGGGTCTTTTATAATCCTGAGGGCCTTCTTCCTGAGCCGCTGGGAGTAAAGGTCCTTCATGGATGGCAGCTCCGTCCTGGTGATGTTCTGTGCAGTTTTCACCACCCTCTGTAAAGCCTTACGGTTGAGGGCGGTGCAGCTGCCGTACCAGGCCGTGATGCAGCCAGTCAGGATGCTCTCTATGGAGCACCTGTAGAAGGTCAGGATCCTCTCTATGGAGCACCTGTAGAAGGTCAGGATCCTCTCTATGGTGCACCTGTAGAAGGTCAGGAGCCTCTCTATGGTGCACCTGTAGAAGGTCAGGATACTCTCTATGGTGCACCTGTAGAAGGTCAGGATCCTCTCTATGGTTGCACCTGTAGAAGGTCAGGATCCTCTCTATGGAGCACCTGTAGAAGGTCAGGATGCTCTCTATGGAGCACCTGTAGAAGGTCAGGATGCTCTCTATGGTGCACCTGTAGAAGGTCAGGATCCTCTCTATGGAGCACCTGTAGAAGGTCAGGATCCTCTCTATGGTAGCACCTGTAGAAGGTCAGGATCCTCTCTATGGTGCACCTGTAGAAGGTCAGGATCCTCTCTATGGTGCACTGTAGAAGGTCAGGATTCCTCTCTATGGAGCACCTGTAGAAGGTCAGGATCCTCTCTATGGTGCACCTGTAGAAGGTCAGGATCCTCTCTATGGTGCACCTGTAGAAGGTCAGGATCCTCTCTATGGTGCACCTGTAGAAGGTCAGGATCCTCTATGTGCACCTGTAGAAGGTCAGGATTACCTCTCTATGGTGCACCTGTAGAAGGTCAGGATCCTCTCTATGGTGCACCTGTAGAAGGTCAGGATCCTCTCTATGGTGCACCTGTAGAAGGTCAGGATCCTCTCTATGGAGCACCTGTAGAAGGTCAGGATGCTCTCTATGGAGCACCTGTAGAAGGTCAGGATCCTCTCTATGGTGTACCTGTAGAAGGTCAGGATCCTCTCTATGGAGCACCTGTAGAAGTTGCAGTGTATCCTGGAGTCCATGTTGAACCTCCTCAGCCTGCGGAGGAAGAAGAGCAGCTGTCGAGCTTTTTTGGTGATGGTGGTGGTGGTGGTGGTGTGATGAGTCCATGTCAGGTCCTCAGTGATGTGGACCCCGAGGAACCTGAAGCTGCTGACTCTCTCCACGTAGTCCCATTGATGGCAATGGGGGCGTGTCCCTCTCTCTGCTGCTTCCTGTAATCTACAATCAGCTCCTTGGTTTTGCTGACGTTGAGATGGAGGTTGTTATCCTGTCACCAAGGTGTCAGGTTTTCGACCTCCTCTCTGTACACCGTCTCGTCGCCGTCTGTGATCTGGCCGATGACGGTCGTGTGCCTGCAAACTTCACGATGGTGTTGGAGCTGTGTGTGGCCACGCAGTCGTGAGTGAACAGGGAGTAGAGGAGAGGGCTGAGCACGCAGCCTTGAGGGGCTCCGGTGTTGAGGATCAGGGTGGAGGATGTGATGTTTCCCACCCGCACTGCCTGGGGTCTGCCCGTCAGGAAGTTCAGTCTTGACATTACCGAAACTTCAAGGTAAGAAGCATCTTTTATTTTGCATCTCAGCCAGATTGGGTAGATCTCTGATCCAGGACTCCCACTGAGGTGGGTTCTCTGGTAGGTCTTCATCCCAGCCGATCTTGTCTCTGCACATTTGCTGGACTACTGCTTACCCAAAAGGACAGTGTGCCATGAACCCCAGGGGATCATACACAGAGGCTACAGTACAGAGTACTCTGTATTATTGACAGTCTTTTCGTCCGAACCTGTGGTCAGTGACTTTGCTGCAAAGCTTTGTTGTCTTTGAGATTTTGTTTTTTTCAGCTTTCATCTTGCTTTAGTGATTGCAATAATGTTTTGACAGGCTTGCAGGAAATCTCTGCTTCTTTTTTATAAACTTTACTATTACAAAGGAGGGGAATTGGTTACTCTCTTTTTCCACTTCAATAACCTTCCGGTTCCATCTTGCAGGTAGCCAATCTGGTAACTTTAAATGTATTTGCCTGTTTTCATTACGGTCATTCAAGATTTCTATTGCCTTGATGTGGACCATGGCAACCTCGTAACTACGGAGAAAGTCTGCAAACTCTCTGAGATCAAAGCTGTGCTTAGATCCCGTCTTGGGCCTCTGGGTTACTTACCAGATCCTTCTCTAGCAAGTTTTTCCATTCTTCTTTAATCGATATTTCATGGTCACTTCACCTGCATTCTTTCTCGAGCTGCATTGAGGCCTTTTACCAATTCCGAAAGCTCCGTTTGTCATCCAGAGTCTGCTTGTAGTTGAGCTGAAAGTTGAAATGTTGGTGTTTAGTGGCACCTAGTGGGTACTGTGATATCAAAGTGTGTGTAATCTGTCTGATCAGGTCTGTTGTGATTGACTCTCAGTTTGTTATCCCCCCCCCCCCACAGACTGCAGACAAGTCCAGCATCCAGCATCTGACAGAGAGCTTTGTCATCAAGCTGCAGGCAAACTTCCCCTCCACCGTCAGCACCATCTACAGGTCAGTGTGAGCATGTCAGGGCTTTCACTTAGGGATGCTGCAGATTTTCTCTAAACGGTATATGTACTACTGCCTGCTTTTTATCATTAAAATCATTTTTGTATTATCATTTATTATACACTATTGGTAATATACAGTCATTGTCATGTTTTTCATGCACAAACAGCTGTGTGAAGACTTAAAGTGTGTGTGTGTCAGGACGAGCGAGAAGCTACAGAGCTGCAAGGGCTCTGCCTCAGCGGGGAGGGACAGGTGTCTGCTGTGTGTGTGCGCCCTGGACACTGCTGCTGGTGAGCCCCACACACCATGTTCTAATTTGTTTTAATACTACTTTTTTATTTTAATTTCAACTTAAAAGCTAAGTCTTACTTATCTTCTGCAGACATCATAATACATCTCTGTTCACAGATAATGGCACCAAGATATCAAACATTTGGAGCTCTGTTCTTTGATTTAATGATGTGACGTTGAAGTGGACATGTTCAGAAACGTACATCGTTCTTCATTCTCTCTGTCTTCGTGTCCCTCTCTTTTCCAGAGAATGCTTCAGCCTTCAGCGCCACCCTGATCTCAGAGCAGCTCTCGCAGACTAAGTCTCCAGAAGAGAGCAGGCAAGGTACATATACTGTTAGCCAATGATCACACAGCCTGTACTCTGCCTTGGGTCAATCTGGATACGGAGAAAGTTGATCACTATGAGCAAACGTCACTATTCCAGTTGGAGCCATAGAATGATGCTTCTGTCAGTGATGGAATATGAATCAGATATTGTATTATGTACGGTGTATATACACACTGAGTACCCCATGCAGATGAGCTCTTACACTTGTTAGGCGTTGATTTCAGTTACCTGTGTTTTCATTACAGCTCCAGAGTGGACTGCTCCCGCCTCACAGTGCTGCTCCATTGTTAGAGGAGAGCTTTGTGGGAACCGTGGTAGAGGATGCTGTTCGTCTGCCAAGTAAGTGTTGAGTGATTTATTGATCTACTCCAATCATGGGTCTTATCGACACCAAATGAAAAGGTTCAGATTGTTTAAAGGGAGGTTGTTTGAGTAACCTCTCCATAGTCAGTTTTACATACAGTAGAAAACAGAACTAAAGCCTGTTGCTGCTGACGACAGGACAGCAGCAGAAAAGGAAACTGAAGCTGTTCTGTGCTCCTTTTTAAAGCTCACCTATCTTGCAAAATGCACTTTTTTGTAGGTCCTTTATACATAAATATGTGTCCCCGGTGTGTCAGGGAACTCACAAAGTGTCAGAAACCAAAACCCTCTCTCTTTTCCTCCGTACCCAAATCTAAAACAACGGAGCTGATCCAGATTTGCGTCCGATATGACGTAATATCTGAAATGTGGGCTGGCTTTACACCCACGTCCCTATCAGAAAGTTGCTATCAGAATCAATGCCCGACTGTTTTGGACGTAATATGGTCTGTGTTTACATTAGCATCGCTAACACTCAGAGCTAACCTGTACTGGAGAGAGTATGTGTAAAAAAGCAGGAAATAAAAAAAGGAACTCACCTTGTGCTGAACCCGCGAAAAAGTAAGCATTTGAGCTCCATACTGTTTCAGAAATAATCCTTAATGTGGTTTGGAACATGATGGCGTTTAGGGTAGAATTATGAGCATGCACAAGCTCCCCCTCCTCTTTTTTTTTTTTTCAAGCTAAGGACACAGATCAGCAGTTCTCTAATGCGGCTGAAACAGAGCAATATGAGGGATTTCTAAAATGCATGATCTGTTTGGTATTTTGAGCAAATAATGTATGCCTAAAAATAGCATAATAGGAGACCTTTAAAGCCAGAAGACTACCTTGATGAGAACACGGGAGTTGCTGGACTCAGAAGTCCTTTTTAAATGGCAAACACAAAAGAGTGGGCTAACATCATAAACAAAGAGGCGAGCATACGTTTATAAGATGTAATCAAATAAGTACACATACATGGTAAAAAAATAAGTAGCTGCGTTAATGAATAGTAAGTAAAAGTATTCAAGTAGCAGGCAGTTATAACAAGTGTGTTTTGCTCATAGTATTGTTATCTCTCAGCAGTGGTGTTACAGTCTGCAGCGGGGCAAAGTAGTGAAAGTATTCTAAGTATAGTGTGCCATGGACTTTTGGAGGTGTCTTGTATCGAGACTAGAAGACAGGATCCGTGATGCTGCTCTCACAGTAAGCTACATGCTAACATGTACGTAGCATTATCATCACCATCTTACTTTAGCGTGTTAGAATTAGCACCGTCAACATAAACAGTGAACAGATAAAGCTGTGGCTGATGTCATTACTTGTGCAGCTTCGTAGTCTTTGTGTCTTTTCACGTGATATCATTATATTTTTTGGGTGCAATTGTAAAGCGGACACAAAAACAAAATAATATGAATAAATGCTGTGGTGGTGTTGTTGTGTGACAGAGCCTCAGAGCCCCCCCCCCTGAGGAGTCTGCTGTGTTACAGCTGTCAGCTGACCATCAAAGACATGGTGAGGGACACAATCTAAACTTTGTATTTGTTGTTACAGGGGTCAGTTAAATCATTTAATGTTTGACTTTGAGGAGACAAAAATCAAGCTCTTGAAGTTTTAAAAATAGACATGGGTCACTGAAAGTGTTTGAAAGTCCTTTTGAAATATAAAAAGCATAATAGTAGCCATGACAATCACTAAATAAACTAATATCACTTAAGTGAAGACAGAAATAACAATTCAACATCTGTGGCACCTTCCAATTCATTCATTTGATTAAGACATTTCGCATTAAAAGCACAGAACGGAAAACAGATTCCCATCATGCATCATCTCACTGAAAATTCCATGAGCAGGGGTCAAAGGACTCAATGAGGAAGACCATGTGCCTGCTGTTGGTAAATATATGATAGTTCTGCAGAATGAGTAGCTTTCTTTACACGATTACTCTCACTTTCATCCCTCCATCATTGCAACCTGCACAGAAAATGATATCATACATCATTAGACTATAATCTATCCACCAGTCACCTTTTCAATACACTGAGTTAGACATTTGACTTCTCACACTCACAATATTCTAAATACCTCGGCAAATGACCTTATAACTGACTTCATATTAATCTGATGTGTCTGTACTTTATGATGTAACTATCTATAGACAAGTACTTCAAAATAATAATACATGAATACACATCATAGCACTTAAATGAAACTTTTAGCCGTTTGTTCAGTTTAGATCTTCATTATTTTCTCTCGTGAATTAAAAATATGCTTTTTATTTTTGTAATGCTACTGACGTTCACCTGTCGTGTCCCTGTCTCTTGATCTGTTCTCTCACCAGTCGTCTGAGGAGGTTCTCCCGCAGTACATCCTGTCGGAGGCTGAGACGAGGCTCAGGAGGTCAGTTAGGAACACAGAACTGTGCTTCTCCCTTTTAGAATGGAGCATGATATATGTGACTGTTGTCCTGCAGGTCTCAGCTGAGGGAGGAGATCAGAGACTTCCTGTTGGAGGATGAGGCTGATGAAGGCTGAACGTTCTGCTGCAGTCAACATATCCAAAATGCAAGACTGCTATGAAAGTGATGTTTAAAGTATACAACTCTGCCCTTGCTGTGTGTGACACTGAGGAAATGTGTAAATGCTGTTATAATAAACGTAGTTATTTTTAAGACATAAAAGCCTTTTTCTGTGCTGTTGACTCATTCAAAAACCACATCAAATTCACAACGTCTCATCTTGGTCCTCATGCCCACACGCCTAATGATTACAGGGCTTCACAATAACCTTATGAATAAGGAACTGACGTTTCATATTCTCCTTTCTTGGTGGTAAAAATACATTTTGTGCTGACTCGAGTCCTTTGGGTAGGAGACTCGGTGGACGTTACGAAGTGAGGTGATCAGCGACAACCTGTTTGCTTTTGCCTGTTCTCTTCAGGTGCGTAAGGTGAAATATGTTTACATACTTTGCACTGTCGTACAACGGGACAGGTTTTCTGTCATGTGCTTCAGGGAGAGTCGTCAAGAAACCACACACCAGTTTGTTTATTGTTTGTAGCCTTTATTTAACCAGGTGAAAGCCCCTTGAGATCAAAAGATCTCTTTTTCAAGGGTGACCTGCAGGACATTAGTTACACATGTAACATAAAAACAACAGAACAACAATAAGGATGACAAACAACATAATGTACAGGGTACAGTTTACAAACTCTATTTACAGAGACAGGTACCATGAGTATCAAACAGCATGTCACCCAGCCGAGTTTTAAAATGATGCAGGGGAACCAAAGTGCTCAGTTTTAAACATGTTTGCAGACTGTTCCAAGTTAGTGGAGCTGCACAACTAAAAGCTTTCTTCCCTAAGACAGTCCTAGCACTTGGCACATTTAATAAAACAACATCATGAGATCTCAGGCAATAAGTACTTTCAATTCGTGGAGAGATCAGAGAGCAGATATAAAAAGGTAGTTTACCCAACATGGCTTTGTAAATGAACATGTACCAATGACTGAGCCTCCGTACAGTTAGTGAAGGCAGACCTGCCTTGGCATACAGGGTACAGTGATGAGTAAGTGCTTTACAGTTAGTAACAAATCTCAGGGCACTGTGATAGGCGGCATCTAACTTTTCCAGGCAATGGGCAGGTGCATTCATATAGATCAAATCACCATAGTCCAGCACAGGTAAAAAGGTCACAGTGACTAGCCTTTTCCTGGCTTCAAAAGAGAAACAGGACTTGTTTCTGAAAAAGAAACCTAGTCTAACCCTCAGCTTTTTAAGCAGATTAATGACCTGAAGTTTAAAAGTAAGACAATCATCAAGCCAGATACCTAGGTATTTATAACTGGTAACCACTTCAAGTACTTGTCCTTGCATAGTAACAATATCCAAAACAGGCTCTGGTGTCTTTTTAGCTTTTGAAAATAGCATTACCTTGGTTTTATCAACATTTAAAATAAGCTTAAGTTCAGCGAGCTGAGTCTGAATAATTTTAAAAACAGCCTGTAATTTAACACCAGCCTCCTTAATGGAGGGAACCTGCACAATACATCACGGTATCATCAGCATACAAATGTAAAGTTGCTTCATCCACATTTTGACCTAAACTGTTGATATATATGGAGAATGAAAGTGGACCTAAAACAGAACCTTGAGGAACACCATTAGCAATGTTTAACCACTCAGAAGACAGCCCATCAAAGTGAACACATTGGGACCTTTCAGATAGGTAGTTCACAAACCAACCCACTGCATGGCTGGATATGCCGATACTGAGTAGCCTCTGCTTTAAGATGTGATGATCGACGGTATCAAACGCTTTGGAAAGGTCAATAAATAGAGCTGCACAACTCTGCTTATTGTCTAAAATACTCGTAATGTCATTCACCACTTTCATTGTGGCAGTGATGGTGCTATGTTGTTTTCTGAAGCCTGACTGATGTTTAGACAGGATATCATTTTTACATAAAAACTCCTTTACCTGTTCACTCACTAGGCGTTCGAGCACCTTCGCCAGAACTGACAATTTAGAGATTGGCCTATAGTTATTTAAAATAGTTGCCTCCCCTCCTTTTAGCAAAGGCAAGACATAAGCTGACTTCCATACTTTTGGAATTGCATTTGTGCTGAGGGAGAGGTTAAAAAGAGTAGTAAGAGGAAGAGCAATAACATCTGCAGCGATCTTTAAAAAGAAAGGTTCTACGTTGTCCGGGCCAGCCGGTTTCTTAGGATCTAACTTAGATAAGGCTTCATGAACAACATTGACAGTAAAAGGAGTAAAACTGAAAGGGTTTTCCAGACCACATTGTTCAGAGTCACGGATTGGGGTGTTCACAAAAGCAGAGTTAGTCACAGAATCAAACATAGAACCGCAGGACACAAAATGCTCATTAAAGCAATTTAACATAGTGGCCCAGTCCGATATAGTGCCAGATGCTGTGGTAAGGCACGGAGGTAGCTCATTACGGATCTCACCGGTGGATATCGATTTTATTGCTTTCCAAAATTTCCTAGGATTATTTAGGTTTTCTGTGGTAACTGACAAATAGTACTTCGACTTTGCACTTTTGACATTTGAAGTGAAGCTATTCCTTAGCTGCCTAAAACGCAGCCACTCTACCTCTGAGCCTGATTGCCTAGCCTTTGCCCAGGCCTTGTTTCTCTCATGAAGGAGACTAGACAGCTCAGCAGAAAACCAAGGATTGTCTCGTCCCTTCACTCTAAATTTACGCAGGGGTGCATGTCTATCAATGATCTCCATAAAACCAAGATAAAAATAAGACCATGCGGTTTCCACATCAGCACACAGATTGATTTTACCCCAATCAAAATCAAACAGATCATGCACAAAACCCTGCTCCACAAAATGTTTTTTGTCTCTCTTAATGATAATGCGAGGTTTAACCTTTTGGACCTTAGTGTCCCTAATTGTGGCTACAACACAGTGATCGCTCAGATCATTTGCAAACACTCCCACAGATGAACATTTATGGGGAACATTAGTTAAAATGAGATCAATTAGGGAGGATTTATTAGGGGACTTAATATTTGGGCGAGTAGGACTGTCAACAATCTGAGTAACATTCAAAGAGATACAAAGGTTTTTTAAATCCTCTGACACTGCAGTTAACCAGTCCCAGTTAAAATCTCCAAGTAGCACTATTTCCTTGTAGTCTAGTTGTGATAAAATATTTGCTAGTGAAGACAAGGAATCTTTGACAGCTGAGGGGGGTCTGTAACAACTCACTACCATGACCTGTTGACCCTTTGCCACTTCTATATTTACTGATCGATTTGGAAACTAATGTGGTTACACTGAACTTATTCTTAATATAAATGGCAACGCCACCACCTTTATTAGGCCGGTCGGTACGATACACATTAAAACCATTTAAGGCAATGTCAGAGGCCAAAATATATTTGTTTAGCCATGTTTCTGATAAGACAATGACGTCAGCGTCAGTCGATTTTGCCCAGATACGGACAAAATCTAGTTTACCTAACAGACTGCGCACATTCAATTGGATGAAACCCAACCCAGACCTAGCTTTAAAATCAGCAGGAGTAGCGATCTGACTACTACTACTGGGCGGACCAGGGTTAGGTTGTACATTTCCTGACAGTAATAACAACAACAAAAACAGGCATCTTTTCCTCTTAAACGACACAAATACATTGTCATCTAATTTAGAAACACCGTAAAAGTCTGCGAGAGGGTGATTAGAGCTTAAGAAGCAGTCCTGAAGAACCATCATCGCAGGAAAACAAAAAAGACAAACATATTTTGTCGAGCAGATTGACTGTGACAAGGCAACCGGTAATTGTTTGAGCAACACATCCGAACCTTTGCAGGGGATGCCCACTGCGGGTGGCAGAACAGACCTGAATCCAGTAGTCTTCTCAGAATGACTAGAGATCTTCTCATAGTCCAAAACAGTTAACAGGCACAGCAGAATCCCGATATGGGCCATTTTTCCAGACCAGCACACAGTATCCGCGATGTTCCTGGAGCAAAATCAGCACAGCAGCCAAGGACAGGCAAAAACAGCAGCGTGGAAGCGCTCCGGTCCCTCCGTGGTATCCCCGGGGTGAAAGCAGGCCTCTGCAACAGCAGAACCAGGACAGGTGGAAAGCAGGCCCCAGCTGTGGTAAAATCCTCTTCCGCACAGCAGCACACGCCCGGTGGAAGCAGGCCAAGCCCGAAGCGTGGATCCACTCCGTCTCTCCGCGACGACTCCGGGGTAAAAACCTCTCCAGTACAGCCGTATTCTACAGGTGGGAGCAGGCCTCCGTAGATCGCAGATCGCAGGCAGCAAACAGGTGGAGCCGCTCCGTCTCTTCGCGACGAGCAGGCCTCCGTAAATCGCAGATCGCAGGCAGCAACAGGTGGAGCCGCTCCGTCTCTTCGCGACGTCTCCGGAGGAAAAACACCTCAGTACAGCCGCACTCGACAGGTGGGAGTAGGCCTCCACAGTTCGCAGACAACTAAAACTACTACTTGTATAAGCAGGGATGGCTAAAAGTTTGTAAGCAGGAGAGCTAGATGCTGCTAGATGCTAACAGATGCCAGATGCTAACAGGTAAGTGCGAGCCTGTAGAAATTGCGACTACGATTTATTGATCTTGTGTTTTGACCTGAGGACATTTCTGCATTCAATTGTATTTAGTTTATGCCAAACTGGTAGTGAAAATGAGTTCTTACAGTAAATTCTAAACATACTGGTTCATTATTGAGGACATAGTAGTAGTGGTGGCAGGGCCGCCCTTCCCTACAGGCCAATCACGCAGGCTGCATGGGGCCCCGCCTTGCGCAGGGGGCCCCGCCCAGAGGGCCTCAGCTGCTGTGCGCAGTTCTCCGCTCAGTTCTCCGCGCACCCCCGGCTGACACGCGAGAGTGAGAGGTGACAAGGGGAGCACGTCTGTAACCCGACACCGTTGCTATGAATCGACATCTGACCAATCACGGCTTTGATACGGCCACTAGTGCAGGTGAAGAGATGTCGGTGAAAAGACAGTTTCAGTCCGGCACAAGGAAGAGGGGATAAAAACAAAACATGAAGAAACTAGAGCATCACTCGAAGGTGGGTTATTGTATGAGTCAAATGTACAACTTGCGAATGTTGTATAAGTCAAACTGCCAATTGCCATATTAAAACATCAGCTGCAATTCACGACATGAAGAAGGCAGTCTCTGCAGAGCAAAGGCTAATGGAGATGCAGTTATTTCCAGCATTCTTTATTTACCATTCATTCAAGTATGTGATACCTTTTATCTGCTAATGTACAGGAGGAAGAGTGATAAACTCTCTGTCTAGTTGGCTTACATAACAGTTAAAGTTTACAGCCTAAAAAATATGGAGCATTTTTCGCCCTTATATTCATTTTTATGTCAATTTGCACATTTCATGGTGATGCTCAGCCTCTCCCCTTAACTCCTAACAGTCATCATCATGTCAACCACACCACAGAGAAATACTGTACTGATAGAAATGTGTGTGTAGTTGTTGATACATTGCTGACAGAGGGAACTACATTTGAATACAGATTTAAGAAATATCAGTTTTTGAGCATGTCATAAGCATGTTTTGTCTTGACTATACAACTATATTATAATAAAATAATATAGTATTTATATTATTGAATTGATTATGATTATGATTATTATTAGTAGAAGTTGTTTATTTGCATTAATTATATTTTAATCTTTTTGAGGCTAGTATTTGGCAGGAAATGCAGACGTAGTCACCTGTAAACGCATACTGAACGACATACATGCACATTTACCATTTACCTCACTGCATAAAAAAGTGTTTTGTATAATAATAAACAGGAATTATATTTGCAAAGTAGCCTACTTTGTTTCCAAACACATTTTTTTTCACTCCTGTCGGTTGGGGGGGGGCCTCATCTCACAATGTCGCTTGGGGCCCCAAGTTGGCCAGGGGCAGCCCTGAGTGGTGGTCTAACCAATGGATAGTGAGGCGGGCTGAAGATCGGAAGGTTGCGAGTTCAAATCCCGTCTGGAACACCACCACTAGTGTGCCCTTGAGTAAGGCACTCGGCCCTCGGTTACTCCAGGGAGAATGTCCCTGTAATCGGTCATTGTAAGTCGCTTTGGATAAAAAGCGTCAGCTAAATGAAATAAACTCTTAGGCCTAACAGAAAAAAGAAGAACTTAGAACTGAGTCAACTCCAAGAGAGAAGTAACAAATGCTCTCTAGAAACACTTTGGTTTGTGGTCCTAGCCATCTGTAAAAGAAGCATTACTAGCATCATTCCACACTGCACTCACTGTGCTACAATGACTATACTTGACTCGAAGAAGAAGAGGGGCCTTAATCAAAATGATCACAACCTACAGCTCAGGGATCCAAAAGGGAAGTGTTCTGGAAGACTGTTCTCTAACCCGCCCAGTCACAGCTCCTCCTCGAAGAACTCCATCTCTGCCTGTGGATCATCCACTCTCCTTCTCTCCTCACCGTCCAAAATATTTTGGGGATTGTTTTAAGGTCCTTGTGTTTAGTTTTACTGTCCAATTTGCTCCCATATGAGCCTATTTGATTTCCATTCCCCCCCAACTCCCACTTCTGGTTGGATCTGGACCTGGAGCGGTGCGTCTTTTGGTTAATGCGCTGCTTATTGCCACTGCCAACTCTTCATCTGTTTTAAGTGTATTTTTGGATCCTTTGGTCAGCTGTTTCTTTGCCTTATACATAATATCATGTTATATTCTGTATATATATATATATATATAAATACAGCTTTATTATTTATATATAGGGTCAAATGTCCTTAACAAACCATCCCATGCGTGTCAGATCCCAGCTGGCTGTGGAACTGTAAGGCCTGTGTAGCACCCTTTAAAGGCTGAAAGGGACAGATTTCACCATGAAGCTATTTTCTAGAATGACATTTAGCAATAAGCCCTGATATTAGTAGTTAGCTGTGCTTCTGATGTATGCAGTTCATGTACACCTGCTCCCTCTCTTATTTCTCCCTGGTAAATGCTTTGATGAGAGCAGGAGTGGAGCTTCATTGAGAAACAATGCAGAACATGCATTAGTTTGTCTGCGTTGCTGTGGCTCTGCTTCACATGCTGCTATGGACCTGAGCTCTGCCACCATGAGTGGCATTATGACGTCTCATGGATACAAGTGTGAATTCAAATGCATCTACGGAAAAGGTAATTGATGCTTCAAAAACGAGTTGTTTGTCAGGGAGGTTGAAAGTTGATGGACAGCATTTCTACAGCATGTTGCTACATGGCACTCCTCTGTTCAGAAGCTGTGTGTTTACACCAAGAGTAGCATGGAGCTCAGACTGACGTGAGCCAGAGCTATCATTCACTGTTATACCAACACCTGCTGGGACCGTCTGATTGGGCTAATAGACACTTGAAGTACTTGATCACATTGATATGAGATATTATTGATATAGCTAGTATTAGACAACAGAAGGACATCAGCTCACCACCCATTTACAGTATCAGTGTATGAGCCACAATCTCAAATCAATGTTATACTTGGTATGGACCTTGGTTGCAATTCTTTCAGGAATAAATGTTTATGATAAGTTTTCATGTAAATGTAAAAATATGTATTACATAGTTTATTGTTTAAAAAAAGTAAAGTATCAGAATCTGCAAAGCTTCAGTTGGTCAAGCTTTAAATGGTATAATAGGGCAAATTGTGTATCATTGCCTTTCATTTGTCTCCAGGCCTGTCCCACACACCTGCTCAGTGTCTGCTGCTGTGAGTCTTTATCTAGCATTAGCTGTGAGGCTGTGGCTCTGTTTCCACCTCTGTGTGTCTGTGAAGCACCGCACCGCTGACATGTTCAAATCCATCACATGGCTCCTCCATCTTCCCCACCCCCTCTTCCTCCGTTACTTCTCTTTCTATAAAGCTGTGCTGATCCCACAGTTCCTGGCCATCGCACACTTCAATCCCAGAATCCCCTGTGAAGCGCCGGTACCTGCCCGGGGTCGAGTCCTTGTTGGGGGGAGAGGCGCTGTGGAGGGGGCTGAGTGGGACCTCTGGAGGCAGCGTTGTATCAGCATCACTGCCAACAGAGACGCTGAGGTTGGGACAAGGAGAGTCCTCAGCAGGGTCTGTGGGCGGGGGAGCTGACTGCAGGGGTGTGTAGGGAGGAGGGGGGGTGACAGGCCGGTCCACTACCTCCTCATAGGCCGGCAGCAGGTAGGTGGGCAGGAATCCTGGACAATAACACACCCCAGAGTACAGTCAGGTCAAACACAAAGGCACACTTCTACTCGACATCGTCCTGATCAGTTTTACTCTGGAGTGAAGCCACTCTTCCTGAGGTACAGACTAACAATCAGAGGTGGGAAGTAACTAAGTATATTTACTCAAGTACTGTACAATTTTGAGATACTTGTACTTTACTTGAGCTCTATTGTTTGCTACTTTCTAGTTCTACTCCACTACAATTTAGAAGTTACATGTATTTAATACCTTTAGTTACTTCACAGATGTGGATGAATTATGTGAAATCTAATCAAGTGTTGAATCAGACTTTAGTTCCACCTGGAGTAAATCCACCAGCTACCCTGCAGTATACAAAGTCATTCAAACTAGCTGCACCTTTACCAGCTTTGAGAACACTTTAATGATCAATCATTAGAAAACATATCATATCTATTATTCTGAAATGGACCAATCTGCACAACGACTACTTTTACTGTCGCTACTTTCACTATATTTTGATGATCATACTTTTCTACTTTTACTTGAGGAACATTTTGAATGCAGGACTTTTAATTGTAGCAGAGTATTCCTACACTCTGGTACTTCTACTTTTCTCAAGTAGCAGATCTGAGTACTTCTACTTTTCTCAAGTAGCAGATCTGAGTACTCTGCTGTTCCTGAGTGGAATGTGAGGAGGCAGCTCTTACTGAGATAGAGGGGCAATTGGGAGTTGTTGTGAGCCTCTCTGTAGGCGATGAGGTTGATCTCGTTCTGCCGCCGCTGCTGCTGGAAGCGCTGCTTGGAGCGCCAGTGCTGACAAACACAGCAGCATGTGAGGATGACGATCAGAGTCCACACCAACCAGAACCCTGCAGGGAGCCCACAGCACATCCACCAAACACACCTTCACAATGGTGCCATGTACAAAGTATTTTTAATACACAAAGGATCTTTGCTTCAGCGCTGAAAAACAAGTTCAACTGTGGCAAGTAGTGAGATCTGCCACCCTGTATTACAGGGGTCGGCAAGTAACTTTGGCCTTGGGCCAAAACATTTCTGAGCCACTAGATGACGGGCCAGAACATAATCAAAGGCTAATTTAAGTAATTGATTGTTCAAATCGTTGCAGTTATTATCCAGTGGAAAGTCCTTACCTACTGGCCTAGTTCAATCAAAGTGGTTACTTTCTGTTGGCTGGGCTGTGTAGTTTTACACTAGTGCTGTAGCGACGCGTCGACGACGCGTCGACTTCAAAATATCGTCGACGACATATTTCCGCGTCGACGCGTCGCCACCATAGACTGTATGACGCCACACACACGTGGGTCACCCAAAGCAACAAGCAGTTCGCAATCGCACTTCAAACAATGGAGACTGAAACGGCTACCACCTCCTCCTCACAGGATTGCGCACGAAGCCCTCAAACGAAAACATCTCGCCCTAGGTCTTCAAAAGCATGGGAATATTTTAAAGTTAGTCCAAAACGCAAAGATATTTATATATGTATATCTCACTGAGACTGCTGCATAGCCTAGCAGAAGCAGCAGCTAGCTGTGGTGGCTACCATTAGCAGCTAGCATTTGCTCTCCGATTTTTACATAAAATGGAATTATGGATTATAAATTCAATCATTTTTTTATACATAGACGTTAAAAACCTATGGATTAACCGATTCAGCCGCGTTTTTTCTCATTTTAATGCCATTGAACACGTCTTTTGATCAGATTGACAGCTACGGTGGTGAGACGATCTCCCTAGAAGCTCTGTGAAGGTACGTGTTGTGATGACTGTATTTGCTTCCCCTGTCGCGAGTCCGGATCACTCAGTGATGATACTATATACCTACATAATCTGTGGAGTCTCAGCTTTAATCGGATATATTGTATGTGCAGCTACGATAAGTAATAAGGGTACTTTTATCTTGAGTTCTGTGCCAATGTCCGTTTGCATTTTTCGCTCAGGGGTCATTTAGATGCTTCTTATGAGACTTGTGTTTTGTTTTGGTAAACATGGTTTGTATCGTCAGTTAGCTGAGATTATTTCCGTTAATCTGGTATAACACATTAATAGGTTCTTAAATATTAAGATCCCCTGAGACACAGTATCGTGAAAAAAAAATGTTTTATATTACGTTTTTTTTACATTACGTTTTTTATGAATTGAACAACAGAAAAATAATCATTAGATTAGTCGACTAATCGATCAAATAAACGCCCGATTAATCGTTTTCAAAATAATCGTTTCCCCCCAGCACTATTTTACACACCGTCTCATTTGACTTTCTCAGGACTTAAAACTGTTTTTTGGGGGCAGACCCCCTCAAAGAAAAATAAATATTTACACACGTAAGGTCCTCTATTTAACAGTTTGTTATGCTCACCGAGTCATCCATGAGCAGAGCATCGAGTTGCCTATAACAGCTGAATGCGGCGATTACCATCTTGTTCAGCAAGACGCCTCACAAACTGATTAAGATCCAAAGCTTTAGTGCGTTTTGATTCAATGCTGAGTACAGCCAAACGTGTCAGTCTCTTCTCTGTCACCGTCCCGTTCAAATGAAATCGCCGCCAATCACATTTCCAATGCTCGCGCCGGGGGAGGGGTTACAAGGATCGAGTCTTGTGCTGCATTCACTTGCACTCGGACATTAGGTATTTACTCTCATAAATGTCCGATGAGCCAAAACTTTTCTTTCAAAAACAAAGCTAATTTTCCGGGCCAAATATTATTGCTGGCGGGCCACCAATGGCCCGTGGGCCGCCTGTTGCCGACCCATACTGTATTAGTTACCAAACTGCTATACACTATAACTTCAACCTGGGTCTCAGCTGGGCTTGGTTGTTCATTCAATTAACAAACGTAACCTTACCACCTGATAAAGTAGCAGAGGTTGCC
This sequence comes from Gymnodraco acuticeps, assembly GCF_902827175.1. Lineage (NCBI taxonomy): Eukaryota > Metazoa > Chordata > Actinopteri > Perciformes > Bathydraconidae > Gymnodraco > Gymnodraco acuticeps. The sequence continues at coordinate 247,844 of NW_022989865.1, forward strand.
CTGATACATTTGGAGTCCTTATGTTACAGAAGCACCCATCTGCAATTTGAATGAGAGAAAATGATGCAGAACAGGTTCAGATTAGACATCCTCATCTCTTTGCAGAGGATTCACTCTTACGTGTAATATGTGTTGGATTAAGTTAAATATAGTAAATGCACATTGTATGAGCAGCATGGATTTTTTTTATGGATACATTTATGTAATTAAATGTGCTTTTAGTCTTGTCTATTTTTGCTTCACATCATTGAATAGGTGTCCTGATGAGAACCCATTCAGGTGGTCAGAATGAAGAGGAGGGGGTCACTCACACCACAGTTCATAGTAGTAGCTGCAGCACTGAGTCTCTCCGCAGCAGTGCCCCGACTCACAGATGTAGCTCTGGTTATTCACTCCCTGGCACACCAGAGCCTGTAAACACCACACATAGCACTCGTCACAAGCTACGCAAACAACATGCAGCAATTAGACACCATCATACTAAACATAGGACTGACCATTACACTCTTTGGCACAGCAAACACATTATAAATGTTTTCATGTGAAAATAATATTACGTGTACCATCATGATATTAAGCATCAGCCCCTTTTTTGTATTAAACATTCTCATACACTAGGATGGCAACCCCCAATATCTTATTTGGCAATAATCTGTCAAAAGACTTTCCTGACGTTCTATAAAGTGGCACTAATGATTTGATATTTACTTGATAAATAATTCAATCATGTTTTCAGCTCTACCATACAAAGTTCAAGATTTGAACACAATTGTTGTAATCGGGAGAGAGCACACTCGTGAACTGTTAGCACCGTGTTATGCATGCCCACAGCACCTGGCGGGAGCGCGCACAGCGTAAAGCAAATACCTTTGTTGATCTGTTCGGCAAAGTTAGGTTTGAAAACGAATATTCAGTTAACGCGACCTCTGATCAGGACAAAAAGAGAGAATCTTTTTTCCTGAAACTTCCAGAATCTCTTTACACAGAGGGACACATGTTTATGTATAATAGGTTTAATACAGCCAAGCAGCCGGTGTGATTACATTCAATGTGCCACTTTCAGTCATCACTGCTTTTCAGAAGTGCTTACCAAGCCACTTTTCTCAATTCAGTCAGAACCATCAGAATGGGTTCGACCCGACTCATGCTACCATGAGTGATGGATGGATACATCTGCACAGGATTTCCTATCTTCATATTTCCTTTTTTGGCTACTGGTTTACACCATATTTTATGTCATCATTATATTTTTCACATCTGTAAATACAAACATATATTATTAAGCTATGATAAGTGTCACAAGGATGTATATTAGCCTAAACTGTTTAAGTGTCACTTTCTATCCAGAGTCACACAACCCAGAGATGGGGACTCGAGTCTGTGACTCGGACTCGAGTCGCACTTAAGTCGCACACACAGAGACTTCAGACTTGACTTGGACTCCTGCTCAAAAGACTTCGGACTCGACTTGGACTCGTGTTTTGGGACTCGTGAACAATCATTGTGTTTTCTATTTTTGGCGTATTAAAGGTTGGGTAGGTAAGTTTGAGAAACCAGCTCGAGATCGCTAGAATTTGAAAATACACAACCGGAGAAAATCTGCCACTTCCTCACAGAGCCCCTCCTCCAACACACACGAACGCGCACATGACCAATGAGGGCACGAGATAAGTTTGTGCCCCGATGGAAGGCTGACAGGCAAGTAGGCCATCCAGTTATTTTAGCCGGGCCGGCTATCGGGATGTTAAGAGCATTCCATGGAATATAACAAAAAGTGTATCTCGAGCCGGTTTCTCAAACTTACCTACCCCACCTTTAACATTAACATCATGGTAACACCATGGCGACCGGCGGCACACCTGCAGCTGTACCGCTTGTAATTATGTTCAACTATAAAAACTTCGAACAAAACGCCGGCGGCACCAACAAAAGGAGCGCACACTGCAAAGTCTGCAATATTAAAATCAAGGATGCTGGTGCAACAACGTCAAATTTCATCAGGCACTTGAAAACTCACCTGGAGAGGTCAGTCACATTAACGCATATGGACGGTTAGCAAACATGTTTAGCTCAGCATCAGCTATGTAATGTTAACTTAGCTTGCTACTAGCTTTGTAACTGAATATTTGAAAAGATGAGTGAATGTTTGCTTGTCACACTTGTTTGCGTTGAGTGGCATTGACATCCAACTCTTGACATGACATAAAAAAGGTCGGTAACGTTAATCATTACGTTCCGCTGCCACCATCTACTGGCTAACGTTAAACGTAGAAAAATACATAGTTACATACATAAATACATCTGTCGGTTTATAGGCATGTTACAGGTTTATTGTTGACCACGTAACGTTAATGTTACAGGTTTATCAGGTTACCATTACACTGGGTTTGAGTGAGAGGATAGAGGAATATGTTTATTTATAGTAGACTTAAAAGATGTAATTAGAGACCCCGTGTAATTAAACAATACGGTTGCAGAGGTCAAACTGGCCAAATGGCTAGCCTAGTGAATGTTGAAATGTTACCAGCCACTCAATAGATTGCCATTGTTATTTTTGGCTGGTGCGTGCAACATACAGTACCAGCCACTTGCATGATTTACCAGCATTTGGCTGGTAAATGGTGTTAATGGTAGATATCTCTTTTGGAACAGGTCATGTTTTAATATCACCAGTTCAGTATATTTCAGATAATATTGCAGCAATAGTTTTTTAGTTGTAAATGGCACAGAACAAATGTTTACTTTTAAGTACTTTTAACACAGTTTCCCTGCGGGGGATTAATAAAGTATTTGTGATACTGAAGTGTTTTGCTTATAAGTTGTTTGCATTTAGCTAAACTGTGATGTTTGTCCTCATATTGTATTGCAATAGCCTGTTTAAAGTGATCATATAACAAACAACTAATCAGTACTGATACTGTATGCTAATAGATATAGGAGTGATAATAATACAGTAAATGCTTTGAATTTCTTAGATATAGCTGTGCAGTATTCTTAACAGACTGGATAGCAGCAGACAATAGAAGGCTTATTACAACCAGAAGAGACATGAGACTTTTATTTTTTAGAGACTTGAGACTTGACTTGGACTCGTGACCAAAGACTTGAGACTTGATCAAGTCTCACCCCACAAAGACTTGAGACTTGACTTGGACTCGTGACCAAAGACTTGAGACTTGACTTGGACTTGCAAAAAAAGACTTGTGAACATCTCTGACACAACCCCTGGACAGATTTGAAGCCTATAACAAACCCACCAGTTGCCATCACTACAGTACAACATATGACTCATTTAATCAGTTACAATTATGTAACTAATTAGTTTGTAAGTTATACTTATACCCGGCAGTGGCTCAGTCAGTAGGGGATTGGACTGTGAGCCGTAGGGTCGCCGGTTCAAGTCCCCGACCAGACCTAAATATGGAGTGTGGACTTCTACTTGGAGAGGTCCCAGTTCACCTCCTGCCCTGCCGTGGTGCCCTTGAGCAAGGCACCAGACACCCCCCCACTCCCATTGCTCCCCGGGCGCTGTACAATAGCTGCCCGCTGCTCCTAGTATTAGACTCCTGGTACTAGGATGGGTTAAATGCAGAGGCCAAATTGCACTGTGTGTGCTGTGTGCTCTGCATGTGGGACCATTAAAGAGGGTTTCATCCCTCGATTCTATCTACCCTGTGTGTAATATGTCACTAGCTACTTTTAATATACAACATTATATGTCAGCACACATTTTTCAATCACATTTACTGTTGTCTACAGATACAGGAAGTCATTCCTGCCAACTGCATCACCCTAACAACAGCTGCTCCTTCTTAACGACATCTCCTCTTCAATAACCCTTCACCTATTTGTATATATTGTACCTTGTGCATCTAAATCTATTCTAAACTGTAATTACTTGTTAACTTATAATGTAATTAGTTTACATGTTGAGAGTTATGGGCTGGCCTATCAATTCACACTGACTTGAATTCTATATGTTAATGTGTATATTGTGTATTCAATAGAGATACTCTAGGTACATATTTCACTGTTGATAGTACATAACAATATGTACTGTTCTGTTTTGGTTATTTGTTTTAATACTGTTTGTACATACATATTTCCTGTTTGTTTGTATTTTTATTTCATTTTTTGTTAATTAGCAAAGCTTATCTACAGCTGCTGTGCTAACATATATTCCTAAACTGGGATCAATAGAAGTACATCTTATCTGTATGTATCTTCCAGTGCCCATCCCTGCTAACGCCTGCTGAGTTAGCTAGTGGTCTAACGTGCTAGTTTAACAGGACTGCTAACTTTAGCACGTCCCCTTGTTGCTACCATTGGGGCGAACACCTAAACTAACACAAAACTAAAGTCACGTCATATTACGAAAAAACATCGGACGCGCAATAAACCAGAGAGCAAAGAATAAAAACGTACTTGGTCAGTCAAAATAGGCCAACAGGTTAAAGCTAACAGGCTAGCTAGGTAAAGCTAATGTAGCTCACTAAGTTTGAAATAAACTCAGTAGGCTATTACCTCTTCCACTGTGGCCGCTGTCGCTGAATTCTCTTGTCCAACGTTGAGCTTCAGTGACCCCATCGCCAAAAGCATCGGATTCTAAAATATCCAAAACACTGAAGTTTTGTTCATTAACAGTTGCATTGTAACAAAACAATCGGTGGCTAACTAAAGCAAAACCAGTACAACTTCAACAACTGTTCCCTCAGCTCGCTCTCACTCACGCCATTGGTCCACTTCTGAATGACGTTTCTCCTTGGACAGCGATTGGCTCTTCCTGATGTCACTCTGAAAGGCGCTCTCATTGACGTTTGCATCACCTGTCAATAGGCGAGCGGAAAGCTTTATAGTTCTCATTTCTCATTTAATCGTTTATTGCAATAGGAACAATGCACATTAATGAACACTTTAGACAAATAATGCTTCAGGTGTAAATATGCCGGATTTTAGCTTTGAGCTAATTTCCATCCGTAGTCCCTGCCATACAATATATAATAACATGGGACCACAAATAAATACATGATATGCAAAAGAGCAAGAGCAGCACACACAAGTATTTACCACCTGGCAGTACACTATAGTAGCAACGACAGTCCATGTAAACATTTATATAAAAAACACATGCTTTTAAAAGACTTGAAATTGTCAAAACTTAAGAAATGGTGTTTCTCAAGGATGGTACAGTGGTGATATGAATAAGGCTTTCTGTCAAACACCTTGATAGCTCTCTTGTACAGCTGTTCTATGGGTTTCAGGTTTGTGGCACAAGCAAACGACCAGTTTGTAAAACAGTATTCAATGTGGGATAGAATCATACAGGGGAGGTGTGACTTTGCAGCATCGACAGTTAAGAAAGGTCTATTTTGTTTAACATTTTGCAAGTTGAATGTAATGGTATTGGATACTGTGATGCCCCTGTGGGTTCATCTGGACAGGGTGTGGCTGTGCTGCATCCTGCCGCATTGATTGCAGTAACTCAGGGCACCTGGGTCTGGTGCCCTGCAGGTAAAGCCTCTCTGCTTTCTCCTACAGGCACCCGGTTTTGGTTGAGTATGTTCAGTTGCTTCACTTTGTGCACTTCAACACTCTCACACTCATACATGTCCATGCAATCCTCACTGTGAAGCAGACCGTTGAGCGGCCCAGACCAAGCAAGGAGGCAGAGGCAGAACGTCCACAAATATAACCCGACGTGGGCATTTATTAAAATATGAACACATTACACATCCAGCCTCAATCCTGCTGCTGCTGTTCACGTGAGCCCAGCCTGCAGCCACCAGGATCTCACACACACACACCCTTTCCTAACAGACAGGGAAACAGAGCCTAAATACCCACACACACTAATCAGCAACTAGACACAGGTGAGGGGGGAGGAGACAACACAGGGCACCAGGTGCACACAATCCTTTAATAAATACTATCTCAATAATTAGTATTTAAAATGTGCAAATATGCCATACCAAACGGTACTGTGCAATCACGCTAATAAAGTGCAAAACTGTTCACTAAAGTGCTGAGTTACCAGGCCCGAAGCCGTCAGTTCACAGTGATGAAGTTACCTTCCTCACGCTCACCCTTCAGGTCATCATTGTAAATAAGAATTTGTTCTTAATTGATTTTCCTGGATAAATAAAGGTTCTACTACTACTACCCTGCACTTACACTACTGATACCACTGACATCCACACCTCATGCTTCATTTGGTTTTGCACTTAATTAATTTGGCTAATTTGGACTACTTGCTTTAATAAACATCTTTTGTTAAACCGTTGATATGGTGTCTCTTTGTTGTGGCCTTTTGAGCCAGGTCATAACAGATACTTTCTTAATATGTTTCTTAAAAGTCAAGTTCGAATCCAAGATACTTGAAGTGGGAGACTAGTTATATTTCTGCTCCGTTTAAAAACACATTGGATCCTTCGATTTTGACTGGTCGTTTACTGAACATCATGCATACTGTTTTTTTTGCATTTAACTGTAAGCAAATGTTGTTCAGCCAGTGTTGAACCTTGTCCAAAGCTTTTGAGAGACAACATGAGATCATTTCAGTGTTCTTCCCGTGTACAAAGATGACCGCGTCATCAGCATACATTTGCACATTCAACTCAGGACATACATTAGGCAAGTCATTAATGTACAGTGAAAACAGTAATGGTCCAAGAATGGAACCTTGTGGAACCCCAACAGGGTTCACAAGGTAGGGGGATTTGGCTCCGTTGACCAAAACACACTGTTTTCTGTTCGATAAGTAAGACTTAACCCACTTTATTGAATCTGCCGAAAAATTGAAATACATCAGCTTTGTAAGGAGCACTTGGTGGTTAACAGTCAAAAGCCTTCCTGAGATCAAGGAAGACAGCACCTACATATGGGCTCCAGGGTTTCCGTTAGCCGGTAATTACCGGTTTTTAGCTGGTAAAATGTAATAAAAACCGGTAAATTCAAAACTTGCCGGTCAAAATGTCCGATGCTCCTATCGATTGCCCGCCGGTCATTATCGGCCAATATTCACTCTTAATAGTTTGATCGGTGCTCTCTATAAAGGCCGATCAGGAGAGCTGGATCTGATCGATATGGACATAAACGCGAGTGAGGTATAACCGGACGTGAGAGAGAGATCAGATCAGCTGCTGCATAATCACCTGAAGCCCCGCCCACTGTTTAGTGCGCTGCATGAGAAACTGACGGGCTGTCAGGAGAGAAGGGAAAAGAGAGGATCCGTTTCTCCCGTGTTATTCTTCTTAAATTAATGTAAACTTTTGAATAATGTACTTCATCTACTACAAGTAGTTTCTTTGAATGTAATAATTATGTTGTTTGTGGAATCATTTATTGAAAAATGAATCTGAATTTTTCGATCTGTTACGATTATAAACTGAAGTGATATAAAAATTACTCCCATTATCTGAGTTTTAAACCTCAGCATATCCGGTCATAGTCCGGTAATTACCTGCTAACGGAAATTCTGCTACACAACTCTTATTATTCTTATTGAAACATGACCGGTAAGTTTCAAATTTGTCCGGTAAAATAAATTCTGTTCGGACATTTGACCGGCGAGAAAAAATCCTAGCGGAAACCCTGATGGGCTCATGTCCAACATACATTTAACCTTTTCCACAAAGACACAGTTAGCTGTCTCAGTGGAGTGGTGAGCACGAAAAGCAAACTGCATTGGGTGGAGTGGAGCGAAACCTTTATCTAAGTGTTTGGTGATTAGTTTTGACACCCATTTCTCAGCTACCTTAGAGACACAGGGGAGGATGCTGATTGGTCTGTAATTGGACATCATTGCCTTATCCCCAGATTTAAATATCGGTGTCACCGTGGCCACCTTCCAGGATGATGGAACTTCCCTCGTGCTGATAGATTGATTTACTAACATAGTAATTGGTTGTATTAGACGATCGATATGTGTTTTTATAAAGTTGGTGTTGAAATCATCTGCATTGCTAGCCTTAGAACCTCTTAACCCTGAGATTATATGTTTTACCTCAACCTCTGTGATTTCCTCCAGGTCAAAAACGGGGTGTGTATCCACAGTCGGGCTAGGTGAGACCTCAGATGGCGGGAAGAGCTTTGTGATGTCCAGAGCACTATTGATGAAATACTCATTGAGAGAGCTGGCCAACACTGCATGGTCTTTTATCAGGGCATCATTGATTTTTTATTCTAGAGCATTCTTTTCCTGTTTGGTATGTTTACCTAATAGTTTATTTAAGATTTGCCAAACTGTTTGACCTTTACCTTTTGCACCTTCAATTATGTTGATGAAGAAGTTTGCTTTGGCCTGTCTTATTGTTAGTGTTCAACTTAAGCTATAGGTTTAAACAGATGTTGATTGCTTTAAACATTTAATCTACTGGAGGTTTTGCCCAGATGTTGAGACAGATGTTGTCTTTCATTTCTTTGCTCAAACCCCAAAACAGAGAGTGGAGGTAAACAAAGTAATACAATGTAAGCACTTGCAAAAAATGTAGTAATGCCTCTTTCCAGAAGACGAGTGTGGACTTTAGAGGATTTCTTCATTAGAATCTAGCAATGTTGTAACGCTTTATCTGTCACTAGGAAAATACAATCTGTGCAGGTAGATATCTCTACAGGAGAGTATAGAGAATCTTCAAATTACATTTGTGTTAATCTGCTCATTGTTCAGAAGGTCCTTAAAATGAGCACAAACAGACTGCTGTAGTCAAATCTGCCACCCTTTTTCTTCTTTCCTATTCTCAGTGGTCCTTGCATGTTCTTGTCATTTGTAGTCGTTGTGCTGAATAAAACATTTATTTAATTTGTCTTGGAGAACCCAACACCTTTTTTGACAGAGATATTTTATAGTGGCTCTGCTTGTGTGTGTCGTGTCTTGTAGCCAGTCCATAAGCATGTGGGATCTATAATAGTGTGTCCTGCAAGGCGACTCTTATTAGTACAGCCACCCACTATGGACAAATAGAACAAGCAGTTCATTTCACTGAGACATTTAAAGTAATCACTTCACTGCAATTTCCAACCAAAGTCATCCAGTGTTTTTTGCCCTCAGGGTGTTTGTTTTACAACCCTAACTTTAATCTTTGTTATGACATTATTAATGGACTGTACTTATTTAGTGCTTTATCAGGTCTCACCCTCAAAGCGCACACACCGTTGGCCATCGGGGGCCACTGAGGGTCCAGTATCTGCCCAAGGACACATCCACATGTTGACTTCACGGCTGGGATCCAACCCACAAGGACGACGGTTGAAGGACGACTGCACTCCGTCACAGCCACATTTAAGGTAAATGCACCATGTTGTTATGACCTGAAAGAATATGAACACCGAACTTTGACCCCTTGACAGTTTAAGCAGTTTATTGTGCCATTAATCCCGGCTGCAGCAGTTTACTGTCATGACTTTCTTCGTAGTGATTTGAAATTGGTGAAGTTAGGTTTCCTCCACTCTCTGCCTGTTTCCTTCCTTTTCTCCGGGCTCCTCAGGGCTGGCCCTTTGAACTTTTCATCCCAGTTCAAGGGAACAAAAGCAAACAAATCACATTGTCCTTTTGGGAATTTTTGGCTTGTTCGCTGCCTTTCATGACTTCTTCTTTAGGCACCTCTCTGCCTCTGCTCATTCAGGGTGCCCAGGCAAGTCAATGGTTCCTTACATCCTAGTTTGACAACTCAGGAGGATACACACTAATCCCTTTAATCTGGCCTTTCTCCAGAGAGCAGCCACAGGGAGAGAGGGACCACAGAGGTAATCCTGTCGGAGAAACAATAGGATTAAGGGCCCAACAATCAGGTATCAACTGACTGATCTGCAAAGCAGGAGCCCCGTCCGCTCTCTCTTCAATGTGACTTTATTTTTGTTTGGCGGGCCTGAGAGGGATGGGGTGAGGGAGGGGAGGGATGGGTGGGTCGAGCCGGTCGGGAGGATATTTCTTTGAGGGGCTGCTGGAGGTCTGACAGGCCTGTAGTCCTCTGAGAACCGGGGACCCAGGAATGACTGACAGGTGAAGGGTGAGAGCTGGGAGAGTTGGTGTGGGAGGCTGGGAGTCTTCCTTTTCTTGATTCCTTTTCTCTTACGGTATTTTAGGTGACTGTGTAATCTGGCAGGGACACACTCACTAACTGGTAGCTTGGTCATTGTGTTGCAAACTTGAAGATATTGTTCCTCTTAAGGAATGCATGGAATCATTTGATTTACTATCAAAACTACCTATCAAATGCAGCTTATCAAACACGTCAGAAATAAATAATTCAATTTAAAAAAGGAGTTCAGTTATTTCCCAAAACAGCATCTTCCTGTAGTTTTTCTAGTTTTGTAGCTTTCCTTAGACCCGAGGAAATAGGGAAGGATTCTTTCTTTTAGCGATTAGTTAACGCTCATTTAAAAATCATCATGTCAAAAAAGGACGTAGATAGAACATTAATGTTATATTTGAGCACCCAGTCTCAACATATTCATCATATTTATACAAAGTGACAAAATACATATCCAGGCATACACATCTTTTTGGACAATTTACACACAAGTGAAACTCACAAGCAAGTGAGTTTTTTTCATGTTATTACAAAAATATGACGGTATCATGTGCTCTCTTTGCTGTCACATTAACAGTAATACATCATACTTGTTTTGAATTTTGGAAATGTGTCTAAATGGATAGAGGGGTTCCAGCATTACAAGCAGTAGGTAACGAGTGTGACCAGATGAAGCCTCTGCTGCTATGATCAACATCGATGTTCAGCGGATGAACCCTAGATGGCGCCATTGACAAGTGTTCAGCAGGACACTCAGTCAGACTCATTGAAACAACACGCTGGTTAAACTAGCAGGAGCAGAGGCCTGTACTACGAAGACGGATTTTCGCTTAGCCGGCTAACTTCAGGGGAAACTCGGGGTTTCCGGTCCTACGACGCTGGTTCTCTTCTTAGCGGGCTAGATCTCCATGGTAACTTATGCTGAGCGGCCACCTGAACAGGTTAGGTTGCAGGATAAGAGATCAACTCAGTGAAAGCACCGCCTGCTGACCAATCAGAGCTCAGTGTGCGGAGTTTAAAGCGATCAAGTCATATTACAGGATAGAGGAAATACAGAAAAGCTGCCGTTGCAGGAAAGACGGCCGGCAAAAATCACCGACTGTGTGAACGTGAACATTAATAGAATATCACCTCCCATCTTCAGAGCAATCTGACTATTATAACATTAGCGTTAAGAAATCTTACTTAAATATCTGCCACAACATAAGTAACCGGATCAGAGTAACATTTCTGACTGATTCTATAATTTAGGGTGCATTTCACATCAACAAAACAGTACAAAGAAAGTGTTCTTTCTCAATATAACAATCAGTGGTTCAAGTTAGTATATTCCTCAGTGTAACATATCCACTAGTTGCAAAGCTTAAACATTGTTTTTTTTTATTTGAAGGGAAAGGATGTTTTCACTACTCAGTTTGTCAACTATGTTACGGACAAACTTGATGTCATTACAATAATTTGATTAAGTCCTGCACTTCAAGTAAAATCAAAATGGAAAGGCTCTTGAGTCTATTCTACCATATATCCAAAGATTTTTTAAAGTTTAAAAAATAATTGTATTAAAGTTTTGTTTGTTCATGTGATATGTTCAGCACTGTCATTAAGGATAGGGATATGTTGTATTATAAAACTACCATACAGGTCATTTTTGATAGTTTTAAGAGATGTCATGTAAAACGCCAACCTGTGTAGATATACAATATACTATAAGGATATCAGAAGCACTATTTTAGATATTTTAAATTTGAAAAAATGAGGTGCAACATAGTTGACAATGAAAGTCAAACATTTGACGCAAATAACATAGTTGACTGGACACATTATTAACCATCAGCACTATATTCATTTCAAGGCAGAAGTGCACAATTCAATTGATAATGATGTGTAATGATAATGACGTCTACGTGTCATACAAATTGTCAACTAGGTTACCTGTCAACTAAGTTACTACAGTTATTACAGTACTGGGTAACTTAGTTGACAGGAAACCTAGTTGACAATTTCCCCATTTTGACCCAATGGTAGGCCTTGCCATTTTCTTGAACAGGTTAACATCATATTTGAACATATAATTGAATTAAAATCATTAAACAATTGTAAACCATAACAATGTATGTAACATTGTTGATGGTCAATTAATATACTTATTGACAATGTGCTATTATACATAAAATATTGTAAAAAATTAGAGGACAAATGTCTGCCAAAGAGGAACATGGCATCATGTGATGCTGGTGACATGGTATTGGGACAAACCATTTTTTAGTTAAAGGGGGGAGTTCTGTTAGTAACATAGCTGACAGAACTTTTGCGGACATTCATATATTAAGATATTTAAATTATTTAAAGGAGGAAATCAATTAAAAAGATATTATTATTCTTTAGTATTTAGACTTTTGAAATAAATGAATACTTTTTTTAATTTACTTTAATGGTTTTTCTCATTATTTCTAAACCAAGACACCCTCAACTGAAAGACGGACATAGCAAAAACTGACAATTTAAGAACATCATGACACATTTCAAGCTAAATAAAGCATAGGATGCACATAATGTTTGTGTGATAGAAGACTTTTCTTTTTGTCGCTGCTTTTAATTGAACTATTCACATCTTAAACTGCACTGTAACTTTTATCCATGTACTTTTTTCTTTTAATGTTTATTTTATTAGCTTTTCTTTTTAATGACTGATTTTAAATGCCATTTTCTTAATCTCTTTCATTTTTTGTAAAGCACTTTGAATTGCCTTGTGTTGAAAAGTGCTATATAAATAAACTTGCCTTGCCTTGCCTTGCCTTGATATTATAACATGCTTTCCAATAATAGGCAAAATATGATATTTTTTAAGAAAATAGTTAGAATAATTATAATTATCATCAATGGACATGGAATGTACCCTAAATTGTAGAATCACTCACGGACAGTCCGCGGCACTGCAAGTGCAGACGTCGATGTGTCCCATTATCATTCATATCATATCACATCATAATGTATCATATATCTCCTTATCTGAGTCAGCTGAGCCGTATCTGGCCTTGCAACACTCACAGTGTCACATACTGGATGCAGAAGTATTATTTTAAGCAACACATTAAGTTGACGAAACACTCGAGACAAATGTAATTAAAGTCAGATCGTGTCTTAGACGGGGCAGTGATATCATAAACCTCTTAATGTATGCATTCAAACACTTTTTCTGTTACCAGCTGTATTCACCTTGCAGGTGCAGCTCTGTGGCTTTGATCCTGGATCAAGTGTTTAAGTCATGGATGTTTAAAGTTTAACTTCTTCATATGTCTAATATTATAGTTGACTTTTCATTCAGGAAGTATGACGCTGCGCTGTCAGTACGCTTCTCCCTGTTTGTGATTGGTCGAATGCTCCAGATACCACCCCTTTCATGTGAACGCGCACCTAACTAGATAGGACACGGCTGGCTTGAGCGATCCACTTGATAACCCGCGTCGTAGTACAGTTTAGCGAGAGCGCGTATGTTTTGGATTAGGCCAACCGGCTAACTCAAACATATCCAGGTTAGGTTGAACCAGCTTCGTAGTACAGGCCTCAGGACTCAAGTGAGGTGACCCAGTGGGGACAAAGGTAGGCTTAAGGGCCACAGGGGTCATCCTGAATGCGTTTAATAGTTAGTGTGCTGGACAGAAAACAATAAAGAGATTATCCTCTGTTCATAACTAAGGAATATAGTAAAATGGAATAGCTCAACATTAAATATGCAGAGAACATCGTTCTTTTCACAAATGAGATAAGGCTATGAATACAGCAGCCGCAGTAGTTTGATGACGGCTGCCTCCTCATTAAACAACATCCTGTACCATTGTGGAACTGCAGGAGATACCGGGCAGAGTTACTGCTAACACTATAAGCTTTACCAGTGGACGGCAGGTCTTATGTACTCGCCCTGGCTACTGATCATCTTTAACAAAATCCTCCACCCAGAATATCTGGTGTGGAGGATAACTGTGGAGACTTCCCCCACCCTCTATGATTAATTCAAGTATCAGAAGAGAAGTCCCTGTAGGTCACATCTCCTGCATGGGTGTGCAATGTCTGTACGCACCCTGGCACACCTCTTATGTGGCCCTGCATATTAGCTAATGGAAGACACATGATCCAATATATGCCATTAATGGCAGCAGGGACAGTCACAGAGGACACACACACACACACACACACACACACACACACACACACACACACACACACACACACACACACACACACACACACACACACACACACACACACACACACACACACACACACACACACACACACACACACACACACACACACACACACACACACACACACACACACACACACACACACACACACACACACACACACACACACACACACACACACACACACACACACACACACACTGTTGTGAAACACCAGGTGCACTGTATGTGTGCCGAGAGGATCCAGATGTGAGACGATGTAGATTTGATCCATCACATTGTACGGAGTGGATTTAGGGGGTCACACACTCCAATCCCCTTCGGTGTGATCTCAGGTGCAGAGGTCAAATGTATGTCACCCAAGCAGTGTGTTTCCACAGTGATGAGGTGGGTTTGTCAAGAGGCTAATGTGCCTTAATCCCTTCCATAGCTCTGGGTGGATTCAGACAGCCACTTAAAAGAGTTTCCCTCACTGCAACTTATTTACTGGCTCAGCAGACGGTGTGTGATTGTGTGATTTTTATGTGTAGAGCATTTGTGCTCACAGTGCCTTGAGCTAATGGATTAGCCCCTTCCCAGCAGGCACCAGCATGCTCCTCATGTCCTACACATGAAATATGTCCAGCTTACTTTCAGTGTTTGGCTTTATTTTCACAGAGTATAGTATAGAGATTGTATTTGTCCTTTGTTAAGCATCGACCTGGATGAAATGCTATTCCAATAAGACTTTATTTAAACATTAAAGAATACTTTAGGTTAAGGTCTTCTTTTGAATAAGAAAAAAGCTTTGAGGGTATCTATCTACAGATAAATATTAAGCCTGACAAAGTACTTAACGTCTAATATATTGCTTTCCTGCAATGTTAACTATGTTGAAGCACTTATTTTAACTGATATTATACATATTAATTATACTCTTATGTATGTAGATAGAATAAGAAATGTGCAGAATATGACAGTTTAATGGTGGAGGTACACACATATTGATAGATGTCTTGTAATGCACTGTTGAGGAACCTGTGACCCAAGTGTTTCATTCATTGCATAACTACACCGTAGTTGTGTAGGCCTATATGATATGTCAATAAACCTTAGAAAATCTTGAAATCTTGAAAGGGATGTGCAAAATAGTCATTATATACAGTCTTTAATGAACTATTAGTAGAGAATAACGAGTAATGAATATACTTTATAGAGATCCTATTAATATCTAATAATAAAAATAATGGAATTCAATAACATGCTTTAACCACCAGGGGCCTGTACTACGAAGCTGGTTCAACCTAACCTGGATATGTTTGAGTTAGCCGGTTGGCCTAATCCAAAACATACGCGCTCTCGCTAAACTGTACTACGACGCGGGTTATCAAGTGGATCGCTCAAGCCAGCCGTGTCCTATCTAGTTAGGTGCACGTTCACATGAAACGGGTGGTATCTGGAGCATTCGACCAATCACAGACATGGAGAAGCGTACTGACAGCGCAGCGTCATACTTCCTGAATGAAAAGTCAACTATAATATTAGACAAATATGAAGAAGTTAAACTTTAAACATCCATGACTCAAACACTTGATCCAGGATCAAAGCCACAGAGCTGCACCTGCAAGGTGAATACAGTTGGTAAAAGAAAAAGTGTTTGAATGCGTACATTAACAGGTTTATGATATCACTGCCCCGTCTAAAACACGATCTGACTTTCATTACATTTGTCTCGAGTGTTTCGTCAACTTAATGTGTTGCTTAAAATAATACTTCTGCATACAGTATGTGACACTGTGAGTGTTGCACGGCCAGATACGGCTCAGCTGACTCAGATAAGAAAATATATGATACATTATGAAGTGATATGCCGCGGACTGTACTTAATGTTACTCTGATCCGGTTACTTATGTTGTGGCAGATATTTCAGTAAGCTTTCTTAAAGCTAATGTTATAATAGTCAGATTGCTCTGAAGATGGAGGTGATATTCTATTAATGTTCACGTTCACACAGTCGGTGATTTTTGCCGGCCGTCTTTCCTGCAACGGCAGCTTTTCTGTATTTCCTTTCTCCTGTAATATGACTTGATCGCTTTAAACTCCGCACACTGAGCTCTGATTGGTCAGCAGGCAGTGCTTTCACTGAGTTGAGCTCTTAGCACAGCATAAGTTACCATGGAGATCTAGCCTGCTAAAAAGAGAACCAGCTTCGTAGGACCGGAAACCCCGAGTTTTCGCTGAAGTTAGCCGGCTAAGCGAAAATCCTGCTTCCTAGTATGCCCCCCCAGGTGTCCCTTTATATCAGCTGTGCACCCTTATGGTGTAAATACAACCTATCTACCAATTGGATCAAATATAAAAGTCAGCAGAATTAGTGTTGATACTGCAAGGAGACGCATTGTGTGAAAAGAAATGTAAGATGCTGTTTAATTGCTGATATATTTATGATCCACGTCACATTTTCAGTTCTCCTGTTTGTCTAGAAGTCTTCTCATCAGGGCTCTATAAATACAGAACTACGGCAGATATATAATATTTAATGCAGCCGAACCGTGTATTACAATGCCGTTATGTGATGACTTTCAAAGAGAAAAGCAAGCACACTCGGAATAAAGTATTATTTTATTTAAAAAAAAAATGTTTTCGGGTTTTCACATCACATAAACACCATTTCCCAACGTGCATTGCGGCTAAACCACAAAATCACCGAGCTGAGGATCTTGTCTGTCTGTTTCCGGTATTGTTAATGACGGATGTATTTTGTTATACACACAGTCCTTCACATTTACATTAAAGTATTTCGTGAGGCCTTCTAACATGTTTTTAAATATAACTACGGTTGTTGTTGAAGAGTTTGTAAATTAACATGAAGCCAAGTTGTTGCCTGGCAACGCAATCGCACAACGTCACGTCCGTTAATTCCACATCCACACGCATGGATTAACATCGATTTAATACATTAATGTAGCCTTTGTTTCTGCTAAAAGAGGTGTCGACCAGCTGGGGCAACAAGAAAATTGGCGAAATCGAGTGACTATGAAAAAATAAATCATTATTATATTAATATTGACAATAACAACCGACCATCGGGGTAGCATTTGCTTGGCATTTCCGGGTATTTGGGCCATGTTAACAATACTGTGTAACTGTCACATTTGAAGGGACAAAATCGTGACATCTTCACGTCTCCCAGCATGGTAAATAGTCACATGTTCACGTCTTGCCGTGATACCGGGTTGGTGTAGGTAGAGCAGGGAGAGGCTATCTATTTTCATTTTCCTCTTTTTTTCTTCTATATCTCACAATCAAATACAGGTAAATTGTAGCTTGAGTCTTTTACCAACAGCCTACTTTAAACAGTGTTCTGAATTAGATAAATAACAAATACATCTTGAACAAGTGGAGGTTATTCTAGTGCTTGTTGATCAGTAGGTACAGCCTCTGCTGTTTCACCCATCCATACAGGCTGATACTGTTTAAGGTTTATATATTTAAGAGGTCACCATTAAAATCCCACTGACATTTAGACTATTATGAATTATTAACTCATCTTAATAAGCACTTCCTTATGAAACATATCTTCTGAAAATAAACAGCTTTATTGAACAGATTAATTAAAAACGATATGTGTGTGTGTGTCATCTGATGTAGACGTTGTTCTGTCTGAAGTCCAGTGAGTGCAGGGAGGAGGCGAGGGCAGCGTGCAGGTGAGAGCTGCTGAACCTCAGGCAGTACACAGGGCTGCTCACCGGGCGGGAGCTCAGTTGGAAGAACTGCACACGAAAAGGTACATTATAAAGAAACAACAGCAATAAGTGTATTGTGTAACATCTGCTCAGACATTGAGGATTTACAGCAGGTTACCTGCAGACATGCAGCCTGACGTTTGTCCCATAGACGCACCCCCCCGTAGTACGAGGAGCCGCTGGCTATCATGTGATTCCCGTCTGTCTGAAGGCAGTACAGAGCGCTGTCATGAGGCTCCTCCCACTCCATCACACACTTCCTGTTGGGAGCGAGGGGACAGTTTACACACATCACACTTACAAATATGTCAAAGATATATGTGGAAGGGCTAAGTAGAGCATAAAAATGTCTACGACACCAAGTCAAATTCCTCGTACGTGTAAACCTACCTGGTAATAAACCTGTTTCTGATTCTGATTTCCTGGTCTGTTATTGCCAAAGTGTCTTCACAAAGCATGTGCTTTAACCATAACCTGATGCATTTGAATAGATAGTTCCATGGCAGAACAAATATATTGAACAAAGGGGTCAAATTAAATTGAATCCTGATCCCAAAGACTGACTGAAGTGTGTGAGAAACGGTCACAGTTATTTTAATTCAGTTGTGATTGTTGCGTCACTTTTATTTAAGGTGAATAGATTTGATCCAATTTAAGTGTTCTGCATTACATAAGCACCAGGAGTGTTGCTGAGTCTGGGTCGGTTGGGGAAACAATTTAAAAATTATACTAGTCAAAAATGCTGCAGCTGAAAGCACTGAAAATGGAAAATCGAACTTTCAAACCATCAGAGCAGCTGTGGATGTTGTGGAGTTTTGGAGACAGTGAAACTATAGTGTTGTTGATAAGGCCTTGAAGGTGTGCGTGTGGTGTGTGTGTGTGTGTGTGTGTGTGTGTGTGTGTGTGTGTGTGTGTGTGTGTGTGTGTGTGTGTGTGCTGCTCGAGGCTGGGTGAGTGTCAGAGCCAGGGGGCTGTGGTTCAGAGAGGGGAAGTATTTTGGGCATAAGTATTTTCTGCCAATAAACATCGATCCACCATTAGTGCAGCCTCATCCATAAGTGATGGGAGGGACACCAGGGGCAGACAGAGGGGCAGCAGAACACACACCCACCCACACACACACACACACACACACACACACACACACACACACACGCACACGCACCAACACACACACACGGGAAGGTGACTTATGGTCCTCCTGAAGAGCTGCGCTCTAGCTGTGATTGAATGAGAGCTGCAGACTGAGGAAGGTGAATTCATTTGTTCTGTGTGAATAGAAAGCTGTAACACAGGCTGTTATCTCAAATATAAAATGGATGGAAACAATCTCAAACAAACCAAGCTGACTGATGTTCAAATAATAAAATGTGTTGTACTTTAATGCAATTACAAAATCTTATGTGTCAGATCAAAACATATACTGATGAATTTTCATATATTCTATTGCAGCATGGGAACATGCAGGATGTGCACTTGTTTTACTGTCACAGTGCATTTCTATTCAGGGGTGAGCCCCGACTTCCAGACTACCTGAACCTCCTGGAAGACGGTTTGGGCGTATGAATTATCGATATCTAAAGAGGGACCCCCCTCTGCCAGCGCTCACCCCAGCCCAACCCCTCTCACAGTCCCCAGAGCAATCTGCCAATCAGATCTAATTTGTCTTACTTCACTGATTCACCCTCTCCAATACAACCTGAAACCTCTCTAACCCCCGCTTTCGACAATAAAGGGGGGGGGGGGGTGTCTGCTGTACGCTGCTAAAGTTAGTAGTCACCTAGCATTGTGGCTTTATTATTCAGGGTAAAGCATGAGTAATCATTATTTGCAATTATGATTTATTAGGGCTCACCTTACAAAGGAAATTCTGAATTAGTCATCATTTACAAGTACAAGAGTTCAACTGATTTGTGCTTTCACCTCTTTTACTTTTAATACTTTATCTTTTGCAATTACACTCACATTTCACCTACCTACATCAACCACTTTCATGTCTTAGACAGAGCATCAGGGACACTTTAGCTGCTTTCAGATCCTACTCCTCAAATACCTCTTGGACTTTTTGCATACACTGAAATAACTGACACATTGACTTTATTTAAATGTAATACGTCAACAAATTAACAAATATCAGGTTAGTTAAAAGCAATACTATTAAGTTGAACCTAATATTTTGTATTTAAACTTGATATTATTGCTTTCAACTAACCTAATACAGTTATGTGAAATCTGTTGACATACATTTAATTAAAGTCAACGTTTCAGTTTTTTCAGTGTAGTTCTATGTGTGTAGTCACCTCACCTGACCTTTACCCCTTTCCCACCAAAGCAGCTCCAGGGCTAGTTCAGAGCTCCAGAGGCTCCTGGCCCCGAAAACCGGTTATTATCCGGCCCCACTCGACTGCCAGTCAAGCACCAATAATCCAACCCAGTCTCACGGCATTTCGTGTTCACCAACACGATTTTTAATCTATTGATTCGTGTTCACCAACACGATTTGCCCCTTTTTTTTCGTGTTGCACAGCACGATTTTAAAAGCAATGTATTTCTACTGCCTGCAGCACGTCTTTTTCTCCGGTCGGGTCGAGGAAGACCGGAAGCTGTGTGGTTCATAAAAAACATGTTCTTACTCAATATCAAGCCACAGTTATTGCTTTTATTTGAAATCGTATAATTTCTGACTTTTGTTGCCGTCTGTGAGGAAAATAAATGGGGCTCAGAGCCTCAGGATACTGAAATCTGTATTTTTTAAATCTTTTTTTCCTTCTAATTTGTTATTCTTTTCAAAATAACACACTGTTATTTACTCACCAATAACACACAATTATCCTTGCTTTTCTTTATTGGTTTAATTCCATAATCTCGGGCTTTTTTGGCGTTCGTCAGGAACTGAATTTCAAAATAAAAATAACCGGAAACAGACGTAGGCCTATAAGGGACATTTCGAGCATCATTGCGATTGTCAACATTTCTGAGTTTAGGATGGCCGAAGACACTACACTACCCATAATCCCCAGCTATCGTTTAGGACTACAGTCCCCGTAAGGTTACGCAGAGCGTCAAACAGCTGTGTGAAATGGAACGAAACCACGCCAGATTATCCAAAACTGGAATCGAACGCCCCCCCAGAACTACACATGCTGGCTATTGTGTTTCGCAAAATGTTCTATGGGACGTCTCTACTGAACGTTTTTCGTTTTTCCCACAATTAGAAGTTGCCAGTATTAAACACATTGGTGTTATCAAATGTAAAACATATAATTAATAAATGGGTGAAAATCGCTTGTGTCCATAATGCGCAGCATTAATACCCACATGACAGCTCATTGTTACTTTGTAATTCTACTCCACTACAATTCAGAGGTTAACCTGGTATTTTTACTCCACTGCATTTATTTGAGTTACTTTTCAGATTCTGATTAATGATGTGAAATATAAACAACCCTTAAATCAGACTTTAGTTACACCTGAGTAAAATTCAGGTAAGGTGATTGTCAAGTGCCAACAATCAGGAGAGATATTTGATAGTTGGTGCTTGAGAAGACTAAACATTTATCTGCAATTGACATGAATGGAAACGAGTAATAAAGTATATTCATTACTCGTTATTCTCTACTAATAGTTAATTAAAGACTGTATATTATGGCTATTTTGCACATCCCTTTCAAGATTTTCAAAGGTGTATTGACATATCATATACACAACTACGGTGTAGTTATGCAATGAATGAAACACTTGGGTCACAGGTTCCTCAACAGTGCATTACAAGACATCTATCAATATGTGTGTACCTCCACCATTAAACTGTCATATTCTGCACATTTCTTATACTATCTACATACATAAGAGTATAATTAATGTGTATAATATCAGTTAAAATAAGTGCTTCAACATAGTTAACATTGCAGGAAAGCAATATATTAGACGTTAAGTACTTTGTCAGGCTTAATATTTATCTGTAGATAGATACCCCCAAAGTGTTTTTCTTATTTAAAAGAAGACCTTAATCTGTTATTTAATGTTTAAATAAAGGTTAATTCGTTTTTCTGTTTTGCACCTCCTCCTATTAATATCTTTGTACATTCTGCACTAAACTGTTTTATTGTAGAGATCACTTATAGTATCTTCTTGATTTTTTATATTCTATATTTATACTTTCCCCCTATGAAAGTATGTACTATTAATATTTTTTTAATCAAATAAAACACAATAATTCAATAAAGTGCTTTAACCACTAGGCGGTGCACACAAGGTACACACAGCCATAATAACTTTGTATTATTAGTGTAGGACACATTTGTTTTCGTACAACATCTGAAGATGTGTAGTTTTATGCATGCTTTCACATAATTTTACAGCATATTGCTATACTATTTCAGACTCAGTATTTACATTCTTACATTCAAAGAAAATCAGTAATATCTTTAAAAACTACAGTCCTTTTATATCAGCTGTGCACCGTTATGGTATAAATATAACCTATCTGTGAATTAGATCAAATGTAAAAGTCAGCCGAATTAGTGTTGATACTGCAAGGAGACGTATTGTGTGAAGAGAAATTGAAGATGTTGTTTAATTGTTGAATATATTTATGATCCACGTCAAGTATTCAGTTTCGGCGGCATTTTCTCAATTTTTCCAAAGGTCTTCTCATCAGGGCTCTATAAATAAAGAACTACGGCAGATCTGTAATATACAATGCAGCCGAACCGTGTATTACAATGCCGTTATGTGATGACTTTCAAAGAGAAAAGCAAGAGCGCTCGGAATTAAGTATTATTTTAAAATGTTTTCCGGATTTCATATCATATAAACACCAAATACCAGCATGCATTGCGGCTAAAACATCCAATAAACGAGCTTAAAACCATAGCTGAGGATCTTGGGTAATCGCTCGAAATGCCTACGTCTGTTTCCGGTTATTTTTATTTTGAAATTCAGTTCCTGACGGACGCCAAAAAAGCCAGAGATTATGGAATTAAACCAATAAATAAAAGCAAGGATAATTGTGTGTTATTGGTGAGTAAATAACAGTGTGTTATTTTTGAAAAGAATAACAAATTAGAAGGAAAAAAAGATTTAAAAATACAGATTTCAGTATCCTGAGGCTCTGAGCCCCATTTATTTTCCTCACAGACGGCAACAAAAGTCCGAAATTATACGATTTCAAATAAAAGCAATAACTGTGGCTTGATATTGAGTAAGAACATGTTTTTATGAACCACACAGCTTCCGGTCTTCCTCGACCCGACCGGAGAAAAAGACGTGCTGCAGGTGTTACCGAACAAGATGTGGCCCGAACAACTGGTGATATTCTATAACGGTATAGGCAGATGTATCAGGGGTGTGGCCTTTGTCGAATAACCAGGAAATACACATTTCGATCGCTTCTTCTGTCGTTTACATAACTCTTTTGGTATATTTGGCTCCATAGGAACACTTTGATGCACTTTCAGTACCAGTGTGTGAGGTTGTGGTTGCGATGCCGATATGCGGACGCGTACAGCGAGGACTACAAAAAGACACACTAGTGACTGGGGATGTGTGTTCAAAACATTGCAAGCTTGAATGAATAATTTAAAACCATTTATTTTTGCCAGACTTATTACTGAATATCATTCTAAATGTGATACCAAGTCCATCTGAGACCTAGCTGTGTACACCTTCAGACAGTCTCCAAGTGAAGCGTGCATTGTTTACTCACAGTTTGAAAGCAGCGTGGAGAAGTCTTCAGCTGTGGAGAGCTCCGCCCAGGATAAACTGTGATACGACTTCTGTGGCTTGTTCTTGTTGTCAGTCTTATATTTGTATCATGTATCATTATTAATATGATGTCGAGTTGATTTGAGACCCGTTTATACTTTCATACCATCTGTTAGTGAAACATACAGTCTGTCTGAGTTGTTTACACGCAGCGTGGAGAGCTGTGGTAAACAGTGATCCGCTCAGATTAAACTGTGATACGAGTTCTGTGGCTATCAACCAGCGATCATGTTTAATATTAAAGACTACACACATTGATCCCTTATCAAAACGGTATTCTGCACTTTGCCGCACTTATCCAGATCAGATGTGATGACTGTTGACTTGGTTACATTTCGATACAGCGACACCCAATGACGAGGGTACTCACATAGGCTACGTTGAGAACTAGAAACACATATATTCATACTTTTTCACAGTTAACATGTTTTAATTTCTAAATTAACGTTTATGCATTTATCTATGTGGTCTTTGTTCTCATGTGTTTTATCTATTTCTGTATAACTTGGTAATATTAATATGAATTCCTTGTTATTGTTGTATTTCCATGACAGGTGATGATTATATCTACTACATAACGAAACACATGGCCTGATTTGCATATGTGAACTTAATGTGTGCACTAGAATACATAATACGTAAAATGACCACTTATCACAACGTAATGTAGGCTCGCAGGTTGATAAACTCTCGGTGGGTCTTAATGATGCTCAGTCAGTATACTATTTCAAAGCAAATGCCTGACTATAATATTTATATTATATGGCTTAAAGTGTACATACATTCGCTCACATTATAAAAGATGGTCGGGTTGAATTGCTCTGACTCTTTTAACAATATTAATGTGAGAAAATAACCTGTGATGATAACATTCATCGTATTGATCCGTGGCTCACTCATAACGCGCATGGCACGAGGGATTTTTGCTATTGGGACTCGGGTTTGAGTCCAGCATGAACTTTTTAGTTATTTTCATGTCGATGGACACTGAATAATATTTTTGAATAGAGGATTCATAATATTGTTTGCCTAGAACAAAATTAACGATCAAGCAGCATTTTAAATTCTAAATATCTCTGCAAATGTAGCAATGACATTTCTGCTTCTATCTTTGCAAAACGAGTAAACAGTCAAATTTGATCTGGATAAGTGCGGCAAAGTGCAGAATACCATTTTGATAAGGGATCAATGTGTGTAGTCTTTAATATTAAACATGATCGCTGGTTGATAGCCACAGAAGTCGTATCACAGTTTAATCTGAGCGGATCACTGTTTACCACAGCTCTCCACGCTGCGTGTAAACAACTCAGACAGACTGTATGTTTCACTAACAGATGGTATGAAAGTATAAACGGGTCTCAAATCAACTCGACATCATATTAATAATGATACATGATACAAATATAAAACTGACAACAAGAACAAGCCACAGAAGTCGTATCACAGTTTATCCTGGGCGGAGCTCTCCACAGCTGAAGACTTCTCCACGCTGCTTTCAAACTGTGAGTAAACAATGCACGCTTCACTTGGAGGCTGTCTGAAAGTATACACAGCTAGGTCTCAGATGGACTTGGTATCACATTTAGAATGATATTCAGTAATAAGTCTGGCAACAATAAATGGTTTAAATTATTTGTTCAAGCTTGCAATGTTTTGAACACACATCCCCAGTCACCTCGTGTGTCTTTTTGTAGTCCTCGCTGTACGCGTCCGCATATCGGCATCGCAACCACAACCTCACACACTGGTACTGAAAGTGCATCAAAGTGTTCCTATGGAGCCAAATATACCAAAAGAGTTATGTAAACGACAGAAGAAGCGATCAAAATGTGTATTTCCTGGTTATTTGACAAAGGCCACGCCCCTGATACATCTGCCTATACCGTTATAGAATATCACCAGTTGTTCGGCCCACATCTTGTTCGGTAACACCGGCAGTAGAAATACATTGCTTTTAAAATCGTGCTGTGCAACACGAAAAAAAGGGGCAAATCGTGTTGGTGAACACGAATCAATAGATTAAAAATCGTGTTGGTGAACACGAAATGCCGTGAGACTGGGTTGAATAATCGAATACGTCACGCTTACGTCGGAAGCTGAACAAAGTGACTACAACGCATCCCCACACTCTCATTAAAGACAAACTTATGAAACGTCAGGAAACACTAACCAGGCTTAGTGTGATTCTGTTTATTTTGACCTTACTTTGACCATCCGTCTGCTGTTATTGATCATTGTGGAGAGCAGGCAGACGTTTTCCTGTTGTATTGTATTTATAGTAGCTATTGGATGGAATCAATACAGGTTGTCATGTCCGACTATCTATAAATAGAATCATAATGAAAAATACACCAGTAAAATGTGCCTGTAGAAAACGGCTTATGCCACATTAGGATAGCAACAAGTAGTCAAGATAGTCAGATTAGCTTCGGGTGCTATGCTAACATCACCCATTTTATACAAGAGACACTTTCTTACAGTGGTGTGATGCCGAACAGCATCAAATTATACTGAAACACATTCACTTATTGGGGGGGGGGGATATTTATCAGCTGCTTGTGGGACAGACAGACAGTGAATATTTTCCAGCCACCGCTGCCGTGAGTTAACGGGAGAATAAACTCTGCCATGAGTTAACGGGAGACTAAACTCTGCCGTGAGTTAACGGTAGACTAAACTCTGCCGTGAGTTAACGGTAGACTAAACTCCGGTGGACTGCAGCGGTCGGTAAATGCCGCTGAACCACATGAATAAACAATGAACCACGGCACTCTGGAGAAAAGGTTGGAGAAGTCGTTCTTTAATTTAATCTGGCTTCGTATGATTAAAAGCAACACGATCATTGACCCGACGAAAAAACAGCGACGTAAACGGTGATGTCATGACGCAGCACCAGTCGGGCACTGAGCAGCAGAAACACAACTGGGGCTAAAAAGAAGAACCAGTTCGGAACCAGAAGAGCACTAGCACAGAGCTAGAACTGTAACTGGTTAGGTGGAAAAGGGGTATTGGGGGCCTAGTGCTTTTGTGACATCACAATCCCTTTAAATGCTTACACTTGATTGACACATTAAACCAGTTTTAATATTGATGTTTGTGGCTGTAGGATGTGAACTCAGACAGGGTCCTCAGCGGCGCACAGTACAGGGGCTACATTGTATAGACCCTCCAGAAAAACGCGATTCTGCGATCGCAGAATTTACCGCATAATCAGCAAAATGGCGCAGATTTTTAAAAGGCCGCATATTTATCAAAAGGCCGCATAATCCCCGCATTTTTCCACACAAAGTTGAGAAAAAAAAAAGTTAACTCGTCTTGACGTGAAGTGATGATGACGATGATGATGACGCAACGTCATCAGCTCACGCATCACAGAAGGTAAACAACACCGTAGAGCAGAGGTGTGGACTCGAGTCACATGACTTGGACTCGAGTCAGACTCGAGTCACACATTTTATGACTTGAGACTCGACTTGACAACATCACAAAAGACTTGCGACTCGACTTTGACTTGAACATCAATGACTCGGGACTTGACTTGGACTTGAGCCTTCTGACTTGAGGTGACTTGCTACTTTAATTCAGAGGTCTCCAACACGCCGATCGCGAGCCGCCGTTAGAAGAGCAGACTCCCGTCGGGGAAAGCAGAATCTTCAGCCGCTCCTACTCTTGCTGAGAATCCTTGCAGGCAGGGGCGGGTCTTTATTTAGCTGGGCCACCATGCGGCCAATCATATGCGAGGACACACTAGGATCATACCATTATGTGAAAGAAGGGTGGGGGGTACATCATGTGTAGTGGTACAGGCCAGCTGCACAGAGCAACGGGGAGACGGATTTAAATGCAAGCGCGTCGGAAAAAGTCAAGAAATGAGCGAAAACCGAAAAAAGAAGCAGCATCTGGCTGCTTTTCAATGATATTGGAGAAAGCAAAGCTGAGTGCAGGATTTGTAAAATGAAAATAACCTTCAGAGCAGGGTAAACACTCAGGATTTATTGTCAGAGGTGGGAGAAGTTCAGACAATTAAACAAAGTTACAATCAGGGTTCCCGCGGGGTCTTAACAAGTCTTAAAAAGTCTTAAATTTGATAATCAGAATGTAAGGCCTTAAAAAGGTCTTAAATATGATTTAGAAGGTCTTAAAAATTATCGGATTTGAAAGGTACTTCTGTGTTGCGATAGCGTCTAAATGTGTTTTGTCCGGGCTGCAAAGTAACCAGTACGGTAATAGCCTTTCAGTTCCCCCCAACAATTTGTATTGAATTAAATCAACATGGAACCAGTAATCACTAACTTTGTTTCCCCCGGCCGCTTATTGGAGAACACCCAGCTAGTAACCTAGCAACCAAGCTTCAGCTCATGTAGCCTATCTTCGAATCTACTTACAAATAAATATGGGGAAGTGTAAGTTCAACCGTATTTGGTTGGAAAACATCTAATTTAGTGCTTGGTTGAAACCAGTGGAGGGAACGTGTTTGAAGCCCGCTGCACCTTTTGCAAAATAAATTAGTGTTTGTTTTGCTAGTGGAGCGTTAGCTAGTGCAGCGTTAGCTAGTGGAGCGTTAGCTAGTGCAGCAGCAGCTAATGTAGCGTTAGCTAGTGCAGCGTTAGCTAGTGCAGCAGCAGCTAGTGCAGCGTTAGCTAATGTAGCGTTAGCTAGTGCAGCGTTAGCTAGTGCAGCGTTAGCTAGTGCAGCAGCAGCTAGTGCAGCGTTAGCTAGTGCAGCAGCTCCCGGGTCTACGTCAACCCTAAAAGCGGAGGTGCTGTAGACGCTAAATACCGTAGCTAAACACCAATCATACAACAGCAACGATGAAATAGTGTAGCCAAGGCAGCAGAGCTCAGTCTGAATATAGCTCTTGTCACTCTCTCTCAGACACACACACACACACACACACACCACACACACACACCAACACACACACACACACACACACACACACACACACACCACACACACACACACACACACACACACACACACACACACACACACACACACACACACACACACACACACACACACACACACACACACTAGGGCTGCTCGATTATGGCAATAATCAAGATTATGTTGGTCAATAATTAATATCACGATTATTAAATATGATTATTCATTGACTTTGAAAACATCCATTTATTGAACTTTAAAACAGATAATAATTTGAACAGTATATTTTTAACTGTTGATTACCCTGAACGTATAATTCAACTGAAAAACCAATACAAAAATTAATTAAATAATGATACATTACTAAAAAAATCATTAGATCAAATATGTTGTGGTGCACTGTCACAACCTAGCAAAGCAAAATAATCGTTTTTTCCGATTATGTTGTTTTCGTAATTGTGGCAGGCCAAAATCGTAATTGCGATTAAAATATGATTAATAATTACATTTACTTTGTAAGTGATTATGGGACGTATTTCTTCTTTATATACATTTTCCTTCATACTTTATTGCTGTGAAATAGGTCTTAAATTCTATTCAAAGTGGTCTTAAAAAGGTGTTAAAAAGTCTTAAATTTGAGTTGGCGAAACCTGCAGGAACCCTGTACAATAAAAAGTCCTGCATTCAAAATGTTACAAGTAAAAGTACAAAAGTATTAGCATCAATATATACTTAAAGTACCACCTGCAGAGGGATCTAGATGCAGGTGTTCTTTTCCCCATAGAGACCGCCTCGCTGCACATTATCCCTTGCATAAAGATAGATTGTGGGTCCCTTATAACATGTTGTACACAGTGGAAATAAACATTCTGGTTACCTCAACATCAGGGATCTTATACATTAAACTCCTTCTGAATCAAACCGTCACGGTAGCCTTACCTTACTGATCCCTCTTAAATTAGAAAAACACACGTTACTTTACCAGCAGAGAGAAAATGGATTATTAAATTATTAATGTGACTAATAAAGAGCAATTTGATTATTAAGTATTATTCTGTTGATCGATGTCATTACATTTGGTGAAAAACACATAATGACTTGTTTATGACTCGTTTTGTCAAAGTTTAGGACTTGGACTTGACTTGAACTTGCCCATCCTGACTTGAGACTTGACTTGGACTTGCAAAACAATGACTTGAGACTTGACTCGGACTTGAGCGCAAAGACTTGAGACTTGACTCGGACTTGCAAAACAATGACTTGGTCCCACCTCTGCCGTAGAGTGAACGTGTGGAGCTCACACGAGAGAGAAAACACCAAGATGAAAAAATCGAATCCATCTCATTTACCGACGAACATTTCTGCTAAAGACCGGGCAAAGCAGTACCCCGATGTCTTGCACGAAAGTGGGGGGAAACTAACTGTGTGAAACTAACTGTGTGTTGGAGCATAAGAGAAAATCCACGGTGACGACCCACTTTGATTCATTCAAACATTCTAAAATGCTTTCTGCTGCTGCCGACAAGAAAGCCAAACAACTCACGTTCACCGAGGCATCGACCTCCAAAACCCTTTCGAGGGCTACAAGAAGCGAGGTGAGTAGCCTACAAGATTGAAGCTGGTCAGATAACGAACGAGTAAATTAAAACAGAATGAGGCGGAAAAGTGTGTGTGTGTATGAGAGAGAGAGAGAGTGTGATTAAAATAGCGCAATTACTTTTACAATAAATAAACATTGAATGTGTTTAATTGAATAGTAAAGGGGTTTAACGTTAGTGGCAGGTTGTGTGTGAGAGAGAATAAATAAATAAGACAGCCCAATATAAAAAATGTCCGCATATTTCGCAACTTCCGCATATTTCACAACTTCCCGCAATTTCACCGCAATTTCACCGCAATTTCACCGCATAAAATCACATAAAACCCCGCATGTTTGATCGCATAATCAAGGATTTTAGCCTGCGTTTTTCTGGAGGGTCTAATTGTAGGGCTCACTAATGAATAAACAGACCGCAACCCCCTGGGGCCCTGTATTACCCTGGGTTCAGTCGCAGGTCCCACAGTCGGATGAAGGTGTCGTAGCCGCAGGTGAAGAGCTGCGACGGAGACTCAAACTGCATGTCCAACACCCCGGCACCGCGGCGGAACCCCAGGCCCAGGTTGCCAACACACTGGGCTCTGGTGGATGACAGAGAGGAAAGAGGAGAAATCAATGTCAAATTTTGCAAATATTTCAGAAACAAGGGGGAAAATGTAAAAATAAAATGCTCTATATTCCAATCTTGGGAGGGGAGCGATGTTGTCTTAGGTTAGGAGATAGATATGTCTCCATGATTTTAGTGCTAATCTGTAAATGAAAAACACCTTCCACAAATGCAGAACGATTTCTAACCTCCCCAAAACTATTTCATTTACAAAATCAATCTGCAAATATACAAACAAAAAATATGAAAAATATCTGTGAATATATTAAATAGATTTACCAATAAATAAAAAGCGTTAGTCTAACATTTACAACTTTCCATCAGCATTTGTGAACTCATCAATTCATTTGCTGGTCCGAACGCAAATCTACGAGTGTCACTCTTACATTTTTGAATAGCCAGGGCCCAGTAGTTCAAAACTTTTAATCTCAATCAGATCCGATCAGATTTTGAAATCCCATTTGTTGTCATCCAGGATCAGACAACTCGGCCAGATTTTGTCCCAGTATTTCAAAGCAATTCAGGATAGGATCACCCTGATCCAGATTCAGACTTTTCAAGATGACTAGATCCTGAATATCAGTGCTTTAATCCTACCGATCTCCATCTAGTGGATATGAAAAATAATACAAGGAAGACAGAGACCACATTGCAGAGACCATCTATTGTCAATATATTACTCAATTACTTTTGAAAGGT
The DNA here is from genome assembly GCF_902827175.1 of Gymnodraco acuticeps. Taxonomy (NCBI): domain Eukaryota; kingdom Metazoa; phylum Chordata; class Actinopteri; order Perciformes; family Bathydraconidae; genus Gymnodraco; species Gymnodraco acuticeps. The sequence goes on from NW_022989865.1 coordinate 279,361, forward strand.
GATGACAGATGATGGACTTTTTTTTTGTTGAAGGTATTTTTTCTTTAATCTAAATTACATTTGTGCTTGACAATATTTGTTGTGATACACTTGTATGTGCATAAACATTTATGTCATCAACATTTGGTTGGTTGGTAGGCCACCACAAACGTGAGCAAAAAATGAAAAATAAAATTGATTTGCCATGAAGGCTAAACATTGTGTATTATTTCAGTTAACAAACTTTGCCATCTTATTTATATTGAAACATATTTGTAAATAAATTGTACAGTACATTTTGCTCTGGTAATCCACTGGACCCAGGAGTTCAAAACTTTGAATCCCTATCTGATCAGATCAGATTTATCTTTTGGGGAGTTCAAAACCAAAAAACAGGATTAGGATCACTTTGATCCCAAAAAACTGGATTATCCTGATCCCACCAGAGGGGTGGATTTCCAGTGGATTACCAGAGGAAAATGTACTGTACAATTTATTTTAAAATATGTTTCAATTTAAATTAGATGGCAAAGTTTGTTAACTGAAATAATACACAATTTTTAGCCTTCATGGAAAATACATTGTATTTTTCATTTTTTGCTCACGTTTGTGGTGGCCTATTTTGTTTTCAACCAAATGTTGATGACATAAATGTTTATGCTCATAAAAGTATCACAACAAAGATTGTCAATCACAAATGTAATTTAGATTAAATTAAAAATATCTTCAACAGAAAAAAAGTTCATCATCTGTCATCACCTTTCAGAAGTAATTGCAGACAATAGATGTCTCTGCAATGTGGTCTCTTGTCTTCCTTGTATAATTTTTCATATCCACTAGATGGCGCTCGGTAGGATTAAAGCACTGATATTCAGGATCTAGTCATCTTGAAAAATCGTAATCTGGATCAGACTGATCGTATCCTGAATTGCTTTGAACTCCAGGGACAAAATGTGGCCGACTTGTCTGATCCTGGATCACAAAAAATGGGATTTCAAAATCTGATCGGATCTGATTGAGATTAAAAGCTTTGAACTCTTGGGCCCTGGGCCCTGGAAATCCACCCATCTGGTGGGATCAGGATAATCCAGTTTTTTGGGATCAAACTGATCCCAATCCTGTGTTGTCGGTTTGAACTACCCGTTTTGAAGATTTGATCCAGATTAAAGCTTGGATTTGATTTCCTGATCTGATCGGATATCAAAGTGATCCTAATCCTGTTTTTTGGTTTTGAACTCCCCAAAAGATAAATCTGATCCGATCAGATAGGGATTAAAAGTTTTGAACTACTGGGCCCTGCTGATGACATGTTCTTTTAATTTCAAGGTAAAAGTATTCTGTCTGGCCATTGCTTTCTAAAAAAAAGTGCACTCATTTTTTGTGCAAATGTGGCATCGTAAAGCTGCATTCACACGACAAGCTGGCGTTGTGTTTCCTTGGAGACAGCGCCGCCCGACTCACGCCGCACACCGCTTGAAATTGAGCTCTGCCCTCAAAGTTCTAATTATTTAAACTTTGACCTACTGCTGTCACCTACTGCTGACCTTTCGGAGTGCAACTAATCAGATGAAAACTCTGCTAAGCGCCGCAAGCTAGCAGGGTATGTAACCATAGAAACAAAACTTATGTGGCTGTTTTCACTGCAAGGCTCTGTGCCTAACCTCACTGTGAGCAAAGAGCAAATTGCATATCATGTGAAGGCAGCTTTAAGCATCCTGTTAACGTGACATCAATTTGTGCTGGAGGAGCAGAGGAACCCCGGTCATTTTTTAAGGCTCCGGACCCTTCAGCCTTGTTGAAAAGGAACCGCCATCACTGAGTCTGACAGGGTTATCTCCGGGCAGGGTCAAACCTCTGGGCTGGCTCCCAAAGCCCGATACAGGTATCTTTGGATGTATGAAGAGAACTGGAAACAGCAATGGAAGCTTTTGACGTATTTTACAACTTTCAGGCCGCAGAAAACTATCCGCTGATGTACAGATGTCTATTTCCCAATGTAAGTGGGAAAAGGCCTTTTTTTGGGCTGAATGGTGTCATGGACTGACACAGAAGTTGTAGTACCACTACGAAAATGTGCTTGAACGTCTGCTGCACTTCCTGGGAGCTTTACTGCATGGATGCTTAAAGAGAACTGGTTACAGCATTGGAGGCGGGGCCTCAGATCATCCTATAAAAGTTGCTCAGTCGCACTTAAAGAAAGTGGAAGTTGGGTTAGAGTGAAGCACAATTCGCCATAGTCCACCTGCAGGACATATGGCTCGGTGCCACCTTAACGGCCCGTCCACACGGCGGCGTGCGTTGAAGCTTCAACGCTTCTGCCCATTCACTTTGAATGGGGTGACGTCACGCTTTGCCGAACTGCATTGTGGGAGCGTCGTTTCGCTTTGCTCGCGTTGCTCGCTTCTAAAGTAGAGCAATGTTCAACTTTTGAAGCTTCGACGGAAGCGTCAGCCAATCAAATCATATGCCACTACAAGCTCTAGCCAATCAAACCGCGTGCTTGTGTGTCAGGGGCGGGAGATTCATGTGATTGGTTGTTGGTCGAGCTTCAGATACGCCCGCCGGCAAGCTTCAACGCACGCCGCCGTGTGGACGCTGCGTAAGGCCATGAAGTGGTATTCCAGGCTAAAGGACACACAGGAACGTCTGCTGGCAATAAAAGGCAGACTGTGTGAACATGTACATGAATAGAATATCACTGCACATCGACAGAACCATCGGACTATTATAACATTTGCAATACAGTGCACAAGCTTACTGTATTATATTATACTGACTCATAACATAAGTAGCTGGAGATAGGAAAGTTAGAAGACTGCGTATAGTCCGGTAATCTTAGTGCACCTCACACCTGATGTGTGGCACGTATTCATATCACATCATAAAATAAGATAAGAGGTACTTTATTGATCCCAAATTGGGAAATGTTTGCGTTGCAGCAGCATAAAAAACAACAAAAGGTATTGCACATAAGTAGAAATTAAAGAGTAGAAATAAACAATATTAGAATTTAAACAGCATAGTAGAATTAAAGCAGCATTAAAAAGTAGAAAGAATACAGTAGACCGTGAAGATAAAAAAATCTATAAACTCGGACAATAAAACACTGTGGCTTTAGACACAATATGTCTAGTATGGCTAGTATGGCGGCGTGCTCAGACGCTGCGGCTCACAGCTCTCTGTTTTGTTAATGTGCGTGAACACCCTAGAACAGGCGAATTACATATACAGTCGCATGGACTTATTTGATATAGGGATGAGTTGTCGCTCTGACATCACAGCCGATTTCCACCGGACTAACAACATCCCGGAGGACATAGCGAGACCGCTCGGGTCTCCCTGGATTGTTTTCGGGCCTGTGAAGCAACGCAGGCGCCGGAGGGAGAGGAAGCAGAAGCGAGGTTGCCGTGCAGGCCTGCTTGCTAGGCTAAGGAAGCGGCCGCACCGACCACCACTACCAAGCCTCTTCCTCGCAAATGCCAGGTCCATCGTCCACAAAATTGACAAATTGGAGGTACTATTACATTACATTACATTGCATTTAGCTGACGCTTTTATCCAAAGCGACTTACAATAAGTACATTCGACCAGGAAGACACAACCTTGAAGAAAACAGAATCATATAAGTACATCAGGTTTCATAGAGCCAAACATTTCAAGTGCTACTCAACTGGCTTTAGGTAAGCCAGTCCTTTATTAGTATAAAAGTGCTTCCTTAATAGTTCTAACGCTCGAAGTGGAGTCGAAAGAGATGAGTTTTCAGTTTGCGCCGGAAGATGTGCAAGCTATCTGCCGTCCTGATGTCAATGGGGAGCTCATTCCACCATCTTGGAGCCAGGACAGCAAACCCACGTGTTTTCGCCGATGGGAACTTGGGTCCCCCTCGCAGCGAGGGCGCAACGAGTCGTTTGGCTGATGCAGAGCGTAGTGCACGCGCTGGGGTGTACGGTTTAACCATGTCCTGGATGTAGGAAGGGCCAGATCCATTCGCAGCATGGTAAGCAAGTACCAGTGTCTTGAAGTGGATTCTAGCAGTTACCGGAAGCCAGTGAAGGGAGCGGAGGAGCGGAGTGGTGTGGGAGAATTTAGGAAGGTTGAAGACCAGACGAGCCGCTGCATTCTGGATGAGCTGCAGAGGTCGGATGGCACATGCAGGCAGACCAGCCAGGAGGGAGTTGCAGTAGTCAAGGCGTGAGATGACGAGAGCCTGGACCAGAACCTGAGTCGCTTTCTGAGTCAGCTGGGGACGTATCTTCCTGATGTTGTAAAGCGTGTATCTGCAGCAACGGGTTGTAGCAGCGATGTTTGCAGTGAAGGACAGGTTGTTATCTAGGGTCACACCCAGATTCCTTGCAGTCTGAGTCGGGGAAACAACTGAGGTGCCGATGTTGATTGTTAGGTCAAGAGTGGGACAATCTTTTCCCGGGAGGAAGAGCAGCTCAGTCTTGTCAAGGTTGAGCTTGAGGTGGTGAGCAGACATCCACTGAGAGATGTCAGCTAGACAAGCAGAGATGCGTGCGACGACCTGGGTCTCTGAGCGGGGAAAGGACAGAATTAATTGGGTGTCATCAGCGTAGCAGTGGTAAGAAAAACCATGCGGGCTAATGACTGATCCGAGCGAGTTTGTGTACAGGGAGAAGAGGAGGGGACCAAGAACAGAGCCCTGAGGGACCCCCGTAGTTAATTGACAAGGGTCGGACTCAGACCCTCTCCAAGTCACCCTGTAGGTACGGTCTTTCAGGTATGAGGTGAGGAGGGAAAGTGCAGAGCCTGAAACTCCAAGTTTTTGGAGAGTGTGAAGGAGGATCTGATGATTCACTGTGTCGAATGCAGCAGACAGGTCCAATAGGATGATGACAGAGGAGAGGGATGCAGTTTTGGCCGTGTGCAGTTCCTCAGTGACAGCAATGAGAGCAGTTTCTGTGGAGTGACCTGCCTTGAAACCAGACTGGTGCGGATCCAGAAGGTTGTTCTGATGGAGATAACAGGAGAGTTGTTTAAAGACAGCGCGTTCAAGTGATTTAGACAGGAACGGGAGGAGAGAGACAGGCCTGTAGTTTATAACATCAGACGGGTTGAGAGTGGGTTTCTTTAGGAGAGGGTTTACTCTTGCCTCCTTGAGACTGTTTGGAAAGTGACCAGAAGTTAGAGAAGTGTTGATGAAATGAGTGAGAAATGGTAGAATATCAGGAGCGATAGTCTGAAGGAGGTTTGAAGGGATAGGGTCCAGAGGACAGGTGGTAGGGCGGGCAGAGGTAATGAGGGTAAGAACCTCACTTGGAGAGAGAGGGGAAAAGGAGGTCAGTGTGTTGGTGGAAGGAGGGTCTGGTGACCCAGCGGTGAGTAAAGGTGAGTCAGAAAAAGAAGAGCGAATATCATCAACCTTTTTTACAAAGTGGGTAACAAAGTCGCTTGACAGAAGTGAGGAGGGGGGAGGAGCTTTTGGAGGGTCCAAGAGGGTGGAGAAGATGGCAAATAGTTTTTTAGGATTGGAATAGGAAGATTGGATCTTATCTTGAAAGAAAGTGCTTTTTGCCTGAGAGATCGAAGCAGAGAAAGAGGAGAGGAGAGCCTGATAGGTTAGGAGGTCGTCACGGTGTTTGGATTTCCACCATTTCCGCTCTGCTGCCCTAAGGACGGTTCTATTAGCACGCAGTGCATCATTTAGCCAGGGAGCAGGAGGGGACTGACGAGCCTACCGAGATGTGAGAGGACAGAGCGAGTACAGAGTGGATGAGAGAGTAGAGAGGAGAGTTTCTGCAGCAGAGTTTGGAGGCAGGAGATGGAACGAATCAGAGGAAGGGAGGGCTGAGAGCACCGACGAGGCAAAGCTAGAGGGGGAGAGGGAGCGAAGGTTACGGCGGACAAGTGCAGGATGAGAAGAGATTAGTTTGTTATGTTTGGAAAGGGATAGAGAGAATGAAATGAAGAAGTGATCGGATGTGTGGAGCGGGTTTACAGAGAGGTTAGAAGTAGCGCAGTTCCTTGAGAATATGAGATCAAGGACATTGCCAGCTTTATGAGTCGGTGGGGACGGAGACAGTGAGAAAACAAAGGCGGTTAACAGAGATGTTAGTTCGTCTATCTTCCTCGTCTGGAGGTTGAAGTCTCCGAGAAGTACAGCGGGAGGACCAGTTTCAGGGATGTGTGAGAGGAGATTATCTAATTCCTCCAAGAAGTCCCCCAAGGCGCCTGGTGGACGGTAGAGAACAACAATGGTTAACTGTATAGGATGGGTTACTGTGACGGCATGGAATTCAAAGGTGGAAGGAGTGAAGTTAGGTAGCTTGAAGAGGGAAAAGCTCCATTTGGGAGAGAGCAGGAGACCAGTGCCACCTCCTCTGCCAGTTGGTTTGGGTGTATGGGAGAAGGAATATGCAGTGGAGAGAGCTGCTGGGGTGGATGTGTTGGATGGAGTAATCCAGGTCTCAGTGAGAGCAAGGAAATCCAGAGACTGCAGGGAGGCGTAGCCAGAGATGAAGTCAGCCTTAGGAACAGCTGACTGGCAATTCCACAGGCCACCGGAAACTAGATGTTGGATCTCAGTGGAGCACGTGGGATAGACGAGAGCAGGCCGGTTATATCGATTAGGAGATACACGGGGCCAGTGATAATTGCGAGAAGACACATGAACAGGAATGGAGAAAATATACATGATTATAGCATGAGGGGCTAGAAAACTAAAGAAAAGAGAAATAAGACACCAGCTCGATCAGAGTAGGATTTGCCTCCTCTTTGCCTCCCTCGTGACTCCCGCAGGACTCCAATGTCTTTGTCAGTCTTTGACTCCCGCAGGACTCCAATGTCTTTGTCAGTCTTCGGCTGTCTGACGCTGAAGCTGACGCTCCAGGAAAGAGCTACCCGAAATGGACGCCTGATTGCTCAGTTCTCACAGCTGTAGGGCCACGGCCCTCTAATTAGTTAACTATCTACAGCTGATGGGCGACAATAGACTGGCCGTGCCTATATTAATGCAGGCTTGAGTGCTGAGACCTGTAAAGCAGGTTTCGCCTGAGCAGATCTGAGATTTAAAATCTCTCAAACGCGATTTAGCCGTTTACGCTACAATAACAATTTATACAGAGTCGAATAAATGAAACAGAGAAGTCTAATTAAACAAGAATATAACTTACAGTGGTTGCTGCGTCAATAGGTAATGTCGTCACCGGGTCCAGATGCACATATTAGCTGCTAACACGAACGTACGCGACTGCTGTGTGATGATCATCACAGAATCCTGGCTACACCCGCGGATTCCGGACGCAGCAGTGCAGCTACCAGGCCGCTCTACCCACCGCTACGACAGGAACAGCGCTTCCGGTAAGAGCCGAGGGGGTGGTCTATGTGTTTACATCCACAACGACTGGTGCATGGACAGCAGGGTCACACATACACATTGCTCTCCCGACCTGGAAGTAATGTCCATCATGTGCAGACCCTTTTACCTGCCTAGAGAGCTGACGGTGGTGATAATTAACACTGTTTATATCCCACCTGATGCTAACGCCAGCATTGCACTTGACCACCTCCAGAGCTTAATAAATAAACAACAGAGGTCCCATCCGGACGGAGTTCATATTGTTGCATGCATGTCTAAAAAATGTGCTTCCCAAATTTCTACAATATGTACGATGTACCACCAGAGGAAAGAACACACTGGACCGGGTGTATTCTAACCTGAAGCATGCTTACAGAGTGGTCCCACTCCCCCATTTAGGACTATCTGACCACCTCTCACTGCTTCTCATCCCAGCTTACACCCCCCTCAGAAGTAACACCAAGCCGGTGGTCAAATATATTAGAACCTGGCCCGAGGGGGCACTCTCACAACTGCAAGACTGCTTCGAACACACAGCGTGGGACATATTTGAACAGACAGACTTGGAGGAACACACAGAGGCTGTCTTATCCTACATCAAGTTCTGCACAGACACTGTAACTGTGGAAAAACGCATTCGGGTCTACCCAAACCAAAAACCATGGATGACAAGAGCGGTGCGGTCTCTCCTGAGTTCCCGTGACACAGCCTTCACGTCGGGGGATGCAGCCCAGTACAGCTTGGCAAGGGCGAATCTGAGGAGAGGCATCAAGGCTGCAAAGGAGGACTACAAGGGAAAAGTGGAGGAGAATCTCGCTCATAACAACACACGGTGTGTTTGGCAGGGCCTTCAACAGCTAACCAACTATAAGGGCAAAACATCTGGCACTACTAGAGCTGACGCCCACCTTGCAGAGGAACTAAACCACTTCTTTGCCCGCTTTGAGGCTAGCAGATCCCCCCACTTTTCTATTCTGCCTCTGTTCCTGCAAACTACCAGCTCCATACCACCTCTCACTCTCAAAGAACATCAGGTGAAGCAGACGCTGAAGTCTGTGAATCCTGGAAAAGCCGCAGGACCCGATGGAGTACTCGGAAAAGTACTCAAAGCTTGTGCTGACCAGCTTTCAGGTGTCCTGACCAGGATATTCAACCTGTCCCTGTCACAAGCTTGCATTCCATCCTGTCTGAAAACGGCTACCATCATTCCTGTCCCCAAAAAGACACCAGTCAGAGAGCTCAACGACTACAGGCCCATAGCCCTAACATCGGCGGTGATTAAATGTTTAAATGATAGCCGACTACATCAAAGCCAGCCTCCCACCCTCCCTCGACCCTCATCAGTTCGCCTATAGAGCCAACAGATCCACGGATGATGCCATCGCCACGGTCCTTCACACAGCTGTGAGCCACCTAGAAGGCCCAGGCAACTATATAAGGATGCTGTTTGTCGATTTTAGCTCAGCTTTTAACACCATCATACCTGACATACTAGTGGAAAAACTGTCAAGCCTAGGTTTCCCCTCCATCTTATGCGCCTGGATTAATAATTTCCTAACAGACCGTCCTCAGACAGTGAAAATAGGCCCTTATTGCTCCTCCACCCGCACCCTCAGCACTGGCTCCCCGCAGGGCTGCGCGCTGAGCCCTCTACTCTACACTCTCTACACAAACGACTGCTCTCCCATTCACCCCTCCAACTCCATTATCAAATGTGCAGATGACACCACTGTGGTCGGCCAAATATATAAGGGAGACGACGAGTCGGCATACAGAGACGAGATCCTGAAGCTGTCTGTGTGGTGTTCAGCAAACAATCTGTATCTGAACACAAGCAAAACAAAATAAATCATCATAGACTTCAGAAAGCACTGTCCAGAACCCAGCCCCCTTCACCTCAATGGAGAGAGAGTGGAGAGGGTCTCCACCTTTAAGTTCCTGGGGGTTCACATCTCGGAGAGCCTCAGCTGGACAGCACACACCACTGCAGCAGTTAAGAAGGCCCAGCAGCGACTTCACTTCCTGAGGGTGCTTCGGAGAAACCGACTGAACAAGAAGCTGCTGGTGTCCTTCTACCGGGCGACCATCGAGAGCGTGCTGTCATACTCCATCTCGGGGTGGTATGCAGGATGCTCAGCTGCGGACAAGAAAGCCCTGCAGAGAGTGATCAGGATGGCAGAGAAAACCATCTGCTGCCCCCTGCCCTCTCTAGAACACATCTCCACCTCCCGCTGCCTCAGCAGAGCTAACAAAATAATAAAGGACAGCTCTCACCCAGGTCACAGACTGTTCTCTCTCCTGCCTTCTGGGAGGAGATACAGGAGCTTCAAGTCACGGACAAACAGACTCAAAAACAGTTTCTACCCCTGGGCCGTCAGGCTGCTCAACCACCACACATAATGCAATAACTGTAACCATTCTCACACATACACACACTTTTAATGCACTTTATATACTATTTTTTATATCAATATTTGTATCTATTTATTCCCCCGTATGATTGTATGTTGTCTGTCCTATTGCCGTGTTTTTTAGTGTTATGTATTTGTTTGTATTTTTTGCACACCGGGACAGAGTTGCACTCTGAATCTCGTTATACTCTGTGTATAATGACAATAAAAGGCTCTCTAAATAAAGCAGGATATTGTTTACATTAAGAGTGTAGGGAATGGAATATAAAATTAAATATATATGTAAAATGTACAGTGTGTCCAAAAGAGAAGCTGTGGAGCAGAGGCCAGAGGAGATTTGTTATACAGAGTTATTGCAGTAGGCAGGAATCATATGATATTGGCCGTGCAACATGACAGAGTGCACCTATAGTGCTGCAGACTGTATGGAGTGTTATTTTGCATGTGACATACTTCTATGCACGCAGTGGGTGATTTTTAAGACACGAACAACGTTTTAGAAAAGCACAGGATGAGCAATGAGCTGGTAAGACACACTCACCGGTTATCCAGCAGATTCTAATAAAAAAAAGACAAAACAACACAAGTGTAGTTTAGGACGTTTACTAAAGGTGTTATCTTATCTCTGTAAAACTAAGATGAAGGGAAACCCGTGGGAGAATCCCAAAAAAGAGCATTGTAAAGAGCGACCAGAAGGCCGGAGAGTCTGTACGCATCGCGGACAACAGTGCCATGCTGTGGCCAATAGCAGCGCTCCCTTCACAGCTGTCAGTCAAAACAGAGATTTTAGATTTGACCACTACATTGAGAGGGATGATAACGGATCTGAAAACAGTGAATGACGCAGTGATAACAACGTTTAAAATCCCTAGACCAGGGGTACTCAAACTTTTTTGTTAAAGGTCCACTTGTGAATTGTATACAAGGTCAATGGTCCGGATCAATGCCAGTAAAAGGAAATTAAGAAGCAGTTTTGGCGTGCTATGCATGGGACCCCTTTAAGGGGGTTTCCCGACATGTCGTTGCAGTAAATTAAAGTGTCTTTCATGTTGTCGTTGCTGTTGTTAAATGTTTACGTTTATTCTGGTTTGTTTTGTGTTTGTATCTTTTATTTTAAATTAATTAATTAATTTTATGTTTTGTGAGCTGAGCTGTGTGGTTTTATATTGTATGTATCTCTCTGTACAGCACTTTGGTCAGGAGGTTTTAAAGTGCTATATAAATAAAGTTGGATTGGATTGGATTAATCTACTTTATTTGGGGGCCCCCTTCTGGTCCAAGCACTTGCCTGTCGGTAAACGGCGCCCCTGTATACACACAGACATTCAATACATACATACAGTGTGATGGCTTGAACTAGTGGGAGAAATGGCACTGTTTGTCTGTAGCCAATGCCTTGAACCTCGGCAAAAATGGCATTAGAAGCATTAGAAAGTCAAGGTAAACTTGCGGTTAACTTAAATGCGTGTGACACTCGCCCACACAAGTAAATATATGCACGTTCATTCTCAGAACGCGTCAGACACAAGAAAATATACATTAAATGGGACCGATCATGCAAAATGCACTTTGTTATGTCTTTTATACATAAATATGTGTCCCCGGTGTGTCGGGGAACTCACGCAGCGTCAGAAAATAAAACCCTCTCTCTTTTCCTCCGTACCCAAATCTTTTAAAAACAGGGTTACAACGAGCGGATACAGATTTGCTGCCGATCTGACGTCAACTCGGCGGCGGACCCACAGAAAGTTGCTATCAGAAACAATGCTGACGGGTTTTGGACGTAATCTTGTCTTTGTTTACATTAGCAAGCCTCGCTAACACTCAGTAACCTGTACTGGAGAGCACATGTGTTTAAAAAGCAGGAAATCAAAAAAGGAACTCACCTTGTGATAAACCCGCAAGAGAAAAAGCATTTGAGCTCCATACTGTTTCAGAAATAATCCATGATGTGGTTTAGAACAGGATGGCGTTTTATCACAACAGAATTTAACTTTATCTCCGGTAGAATTCTGATCAGGCATTAGCTCCGCCTCCTCTTTTCTTTTTTTCCAAGCTAAGGACCCAACATCCGGTGTTTCGGGTTTCTCTAACAGGGCTGCAAAAGAGGGGTATGAGCAGTATGGCTTAAATGGGTGAACTGTTTGGTGTTTTAAGCAAAAAACTTCAGACATGTTTTGTATAGTTAAGACCCTACAATATATTTTTTCCAATATAACATAATAGGTCCACTTTAATTTATATCAGAATCAGAATTGTCTTTTTTTGAATTTTTTTTTGTTTTTTCTAAAAAAAAAAAAAATTTTTAATAATAGGACACAGGGTTCGGTCCGGATTGATTTGCAGTTCGGTCCAGATCCGGACCTTGGTCCGGAGTTTGAGAAGCCCTGCCCTAGACTCACAAAGCCAAACTTTGAAAGAGCTAGCCGAAGCCAGCACTGTTCTGTTGTGTGAATTCATTGAAACTCACGCACTGTACTTGCTCATTCTGGTTGAATGCAAACTGCATTTCGTATTACTCTGTGCAATGACAATAAAGTTGAATCTAATCTAATATAGAGGCTCATCAGTTATGCTGCAGGAGCTGGATAGTGAAGTCAAGATCTAGATTTGGACTGTTGTACCCGGCTACGGTGTCCCAGCTCAGAGAGGTTCTTTAGAGATCTGTTCTTCCTGATCTTTGAAAATGCCACTATGTTGGTTTTAACCTCAATCATGTAGGTACTTTAAAGTCTTATTTTTTGTCTAATATTAGAGATAACTCTCCTGTGATTGATTGTTTGGTTGCCTCTGTGTTACAGAGCCGGTGAGCGTGGAACAGTGTGTGTGTGTGTGTGTGTGTGTGTGTGTGTGTGTGTGTGTGTGTGTGTGTGTGTGTGTGTGTGTGTGTGTGTGTGTGTGTGTGTAGCACCAGGCTCTTGTGATCACAGCCTCTTGAGTATTGCAGAATAACTGTCTCTTTGTTGCACTTTAATACCCTCCATGACCGTGACTGTGTGCGACTCTCGAACGTTTGATACCTGCTCCGTAGCAACCATTTAAAGGGGGTGGCTGGCCTTGGCGACCAAGTAGCCCTGTGCATGGACTCGTGCCCACCCCCCCACCCCACCAAGCCCGGGGCTCAATCTGCAGGCTGGGTCTGGTAATCCCCCAGCCTTACCCCAGGGGGCCTTCTTATTGGACCAGGGCTTTCCCCACAGGGCACCTTATTGGGTGAGAGCTTTCTCATTGCCAGGGTCTCATGACTAAGCCCAGGCCAATGGGGAGTCAGTGATGAGGCTGAGTTGGTGTCTGTGTGAGTAGTGACCCCTCATTTTCACCTTACCACTAAAACCAAGGAGCTTAGCACATGTCAAACAAAAAGGAACGCATTCAAGCCAAAGGGATACGAGCCTGTTCATTCATTACTAAATAATGATGTCTCCAACGCAGCACGAGCACTCGGACTGAAGAGAGATCATCAATTCATAACATTACTCTCTGAAGTCCTTCAAAAAACACGAGGACAATGTGATGCTGCTCTGAATTTTTTTTCCCAAATACATACAAACCCCTAAATGTGAAAGAAAATAAAGCTTCCATAAAAAGGACCTGACATCTGCACAGGGATCTTAAAGCCATAATAGGACTTTGCGATGAGCGGGTGCACAGAGCTAAACAGCAGGGACTCTCAAATTGGTAGGTCACAAGCTTTATGGGCCGTGTGATTACAGGATGCCGGCATGAGCATGTCATCTGTAAGAAAGAGTGGATCTGTCAGAGCGGCGGAACAGCGCTCTGATCTGAGCATCCTTTCTCCTGGCTGTCTGCCTCCAGTATGTTCTCTACCTGGAGCTGTCACATGGCTGATCCTCAGAGGGGAAGTACTCAGAACACAATGTTACTCACTGTTACACTCACTGTTACTGACTGTTACACTCACTGTTACTGACTGTTGCACTCACTGTTACTCACTGTTACACTCACTGTTACTGACTGTTACACTCACTGTTACTGACTGTTACACTCACTGTTACTGACTGTTACACTCAGTGTTACACTCACTGTTACTGACTGTTACACTCACTGTTACTCACTGTTACACTCACTGTTACTCACTGTTACACTCACTGTTACACTCACTGTTACTGACTGTTACACTCAGTGTTACACTCACTGTTACTCACTGTTACACTCAGTGTTACACTCACTGTTACTGACTGTTACACTCACTGTTACTCACTGTTACACTCACTGTTACTCAGTGTTACACTCACTGTTACTCACTGTTACACTCACTGTTACACTCACTGTTACTGACTGTTACACTCACTGTTACTCAGTGTTACACTCACTGTTACTCACTGTTACACTCAGTGTTACACTGACTGTTACACTCACTGTTACTGACTGTTACACTCAGTGTTACAATCACTGTTACTCACTGTTACACTCACTGTTACACTCACTGTTACTAACTGTTACACTCAGTGTTACACTCACTGTTACACTGACTGTTACACTCACTGTTACACTCACTGTTACTGACTGTTACACTCACTGTTACACTCACTGTTACTGACTGTTACACTCACTGTTACTCACTGTTACACTCACTGTTACTCACTGTTACACTCACTGTTACTCACTGTTACACTCACTGTTACACTTACTGTTACTGACTGTTACACTCACTGTTACTCAGTGTTACACTCACTGTTACTCACTGTTACACTCAGTGTTACACTGACTGTTACACTCACTGTTACACTCAGTGTTACACTCACTGTTACTCACTGTTACACTCACTGTTACTGACTGTTACACTCAGTGTTACACTCACTGTTACACTGACTGTTACAATCACTGTTACACTCACTGTTACTGACTGTTACACTCAGTGTTATACTCACTGTTGCACTCACTGTTACACTCACTGTTGCACTCACTGTTACTGACTGTTACACTCAGTGTTACACTCACTGTTACACTGACTGTTACACTCACTGTTACACTCACTGTTACTGACTGTTACACTCAGTGTTACACTCAGTGTTACACTCACTGTTACACTCACTGTTACTCACTGTTACTGACTGTTACACTCAGTGTTACACTGACTGTTACACTCACTGTTACTGACTGTTACACTCAGTGTTACACTGACTGTTACACTCACTGTTACTGACTGTTACACTCAGTGTTACACTCACTGTTACACTCACTGTTACTGACTGTTACACTCACTGTTACACTCACTGTTGCACTCACTGTTACACTCACTGTTACACTCACTGTTACACTCACTGTTGCACTCACTGTTGCACTCACTGTTACTCACTGTTACACTCACTGTTGCACTCACTGTTGCACTCACTGTTGCACTCACTGTTACACTCACTGTTACTGACTGTTACACTCACTGTTACTGACTGTTACACTCACTGTTACACTCACTGTTGCACTCACTGTTACACTCACTGTTACACTCACTGTTACTGACTGTTACACTCACTGTTACTGACTGTTGCACTCACTGTTACACTCACTGTTGCACTCACTGTTACACTCACTGTTACTGACTGTTACACTCACTGTTACTGACTGTTGCACTCACTGTTACACTCACTGTTGCACTCACTGTTACTCACTGTTGCACTCACTGTTACTGACTGTTACACTCACTGTTACTGACTGTTACACTCACTGTTACACTCACTGTTGCACTCACTGTTACACTCACTGTTACTGACTGTTACACTGATAATGTTTTTAAAGAAATGTTTTAATCTGATGTTCAAAGAACCTTTTTAGGATGTTTATTATTTCAAATAATGTTCCTATAAGGTTTAAGGTTAACTAAGACATAACGTTTTAACTGCAACATTCAGAGGATGTTTTCAGGATGTTATTGAGGCCTGAGATGACATAACATTTTTTATAAAACGTTCCTTTAATGTGATATGTTAACAAAGGTGGAACGTTTTGCCTGCAACATTCTGAGGATGTTTTTTGGACGTTGTTCACGTACACACAGTACAGATGTTCTTTATAAAACATTCCCTCAATGTTACATGATAACAAAAGAAGAACATTTTCAAAGCAACATTCGGATAACGTTTTCAGGAGGTTATTCTTTTTTTTATAAAATGTTCCTTGGATGCCAAATATTAACACGGTCATGGTCAACGTCAGATTTATTTGTAGAGCGCTTTAAAAAAAAAAAACTTGTTGCATTTGTTTGAAAAGGATGGGTTTTTTTTTCTTTTGAAAAAAACAAACAAGCACGTAATTCATGATAAGCTGTAAGCAGATGTTGCATGTTTACGGTGGCATGTGTTCCCAGCTAGAAGTGTTTGCTTTTAAAAACATTCTGACAATGTTACCATTCATTGTTCTAGGAATGTTTTTAGCGGGAAGTTGTAGTTTGGCTCCCAGAATATTCTTCTGAAAGGTGGGATAACGTTCTTTAAAAATATTCTTGAAATGTTTGGTGATAACCTTCTTAAGATGTTTTTGATAACCTTCTTAAGATGTTTTTGATAACCTTCTTAAGATGTTTTTGATAACATTGTCAGAACATTATGCTACTGTTCTTAAAATGTTTTCAGCAGGACGTTTTATTTTGGTTCCCAGAATGTTCTTCTGAAAGGTAGGATAACGTTCTCTAAAAACATTCTTAACATTTTTGGTGATAACTTTCTTAAGATGTATGAGCGCATTGAGACAATGAGTAGGACGTATAAAAACGAATTTATGCATGCCAATATTCACTCACATGCACTTATAATCACACTAAGGTATGTAGGCCCACAGTATTCATAATATCATTTGTGTAAAATATCCAAAATTAATCACACTTTTTTCTGACTACAAAGGTTGTGTCTCGTATGTAGGCTCTAACTGTTAGATAAGCTATCTGTCCGTGTGTGGTTTGTGAGGGCTGCGTATAAACAGTGTCAGCTGTTTATGCATATTGGATACAAATCGTTATTGCGCCCGTTAGATTTGAGACCGACAGACATATAGAGGAACGGACCGACTGTCACTGCCCGTCCCTGAAACCCCTGTTAGTGTTTGTATGTGTTTGTTTCTACTGTGTGTCTCTCTCTCTGCCTGCTGGTCTGCTCGACACGGCTGGGAGCAACCTCCAATCAACCACACCTGCAACCTGCTCATCAGCCACACTATGAAAGCCTGCAGCCTGCACTCATTCCCTGCCGGATTGTTGCCGTGAACGGATTGTTGCCGTGAACGGTTTGTTGGGTGCCGCTCCAGCTTTTAACCAGCATATTCTTTGACAACTTTGCCTGCTTTTGCCTCACACTCATTTGTATGTCTCTCCCAGGAGGAATCCAAGGCCTTCCACACTCCCAAGACCAGCCACGCCTCTCTACCCACCCTGGAACAACTGTTTCCCACTGCCGCCATAACCAACCTCCACTCCCAGCTCCCCTTTTCTAATAAACAAATGTCTGATTCTGGGTCCCCTCCAGTACATGTGACACTAACAGTGACTTGTACTAGCTGCTGGTCGCATCTATAAAAAAAAAAAAAAGACTTCTGATAAATCGGAACGATAAAGCACGTTATCCTATTCTAAAATAATAACATTCTGGCAACATAAACAAATCTAACTTGTAGCTGAAAACGTTTTAAGAATAGTAGGGCATAATGTTCTAACAATGTTATCAAAAACATTTAAAAATGGTTATTACCAAGCATTTTAAGAATGTTTTTAGAGAACGTCCCTTCTCAGAATGTTTTTAGAACCAAAAATGTCTAGCTGGGTCACTGTTACACTCACTGTTACACTCACTGTTACACTCACTGTTACACTCACTGTTACATGCAGTGGAAGTGCTGCATGTGGACTATTCTAGAAGTAGGGCTGTATTCCTTATGTAGCTAATTTCCCAGGTTAAAGCTCAGTTCATTTACAGTTGTCATTGTAAGATGTAAATATGTCTGTAATGCTCCATCTGTTTTAAAGGCCTCTAAACCAAATGTTGACATGAATAAAATAAAAAAAAGCTGTCCATTGAGACGGGTGTAGCATATTCCTGGTGACTGAAATAGAGCATCAGTTCTCAGGGTGCAGTTGTTATTCTGGTTTCGTCCTCAAATCTTATAAAAAGATAAAAACTAACATGTTAGTCTTTCCCTCAGCTCCAAAATACTATAACATCTCATATTATATAGTTTGATTTTCTTTTAAAGACTCAGTCAATCATAATCATACAAACAAGGAGAGGAAACAACCAATTGGTCGGGACCTTTTTTCCGCAGAGGATGAATCCACATTGAGGATTTGAGGCAGTCCACAGACTCCACACTGACACACTGTTAAGGATAAATTAAACTTTATTATCACTCAGGACTTTTGGTCACAGTGTTGCCCGTCATGTGTAGCAGTCGCAGGAACATAGAGCGCAGTTAATGGGGTCTCTGAGAGGAAGTGTGAAGCAGAAGCAGCAGAGCAGTCGGCTGAAACAGGAAAGAACTCCCACTGACTGATATAGTCAAAGTCACTTAACTACTTTAACAAACTTTTATTAGATATACAATGAGCAGTGGTTGAAAGTAGTTAAGTAGATGTTCTAAAGTACTGTACTGTAATTTGTACAATTTTGAGATACTTGTACTTTACTTGAGTATTTCCATTGTTTGCTACTTTGTATTTCTACTCCACTGCTGCTCAGAGGTAAATGGTGTACTTTTCCTCCACTACATGTATTTAATACCTTTAGTTACTTTACAGATGTGGATGAATGATGTGAAATATAACCAAGTGTTAAATCAGACTTTAGTTCCACCTGGAGTAAATCCACCAGCTACCCTGCAGTATACAAAGTCATTCAAACTAGCTGCACCTTTACCAGCTTTGAGAACACTTTCATGATCAATCATTATAAAACATATCATATATATTATTCTGAAATGGACCAATCTGCACAACGACTACTTTCACTGTCGCTACTTTAACTATATTTTGATGAGAATACTTTTCTACTTTTACTTGAGTAACATTTTGAATGCAGGACTTTTACTTGTAACAGAGTATTCCTACACTCTGGTACTTCTACTTTTTCTCAAGTACCAGATCTGAGTACTCCTCCCACCTCTGAAAATTACTGATATTTCTTATATTCTCATGCCCCTAGAGCCTGATTAAGCTCTGGTTCTTCCTGTTTCCACCTCAGCGGAGCCGGCTCTAAGCACCGAAAACCGGTTCTTAGCCGGCCCCACTCAACCGGCCGGCAAGAACCAATACTTCACGCTTACGTCGGAGGCAGGGGGTGGGATTAACCTGATCAACAACAACAAAATGCCGCAAATTCTGTTCAGCAACACACACAACTACGAACCAGGATGGATGCCAGTAAATGTAAGCAGCAGTGGACCGCTGAAGAGACAAATTACCTCCTCGGGCTTTGGTCAACGCAAGAGGTACAGAGGAAGTTGGACGGTACAGAGGAAGTTGGACGGCACAACGCGGCCTAAAGCTATTTTCCAGTAGCTGCAGTGGGAGTTGGCCAACTCCCGCTGGATACCACCGGACTCTGGAGCAAATAAGCAACAAGCTAAAAAAATCAAGATAGACTACCGGGATCATTGTTGTTGTTGTCGATATGAGGGATTTTCGCGCAGTGTGGGTGTCATAAGAAGGCACGTAAACGTTTACGTGATGACGCAGCTTCACTCGAGCTCCACTCGGGCTCTGAGCGGTGGAAACACAAGTGGTGCTATAGAGAAGAACCGGTTCAGCACCAGAAAAGCAAAAGAACGGTTCTTGAACCGGATCCGGTTTGGTGGAAAAGGGGCATTAGAGACACAGAGCTTTTAATTCTGGGTTAAAAAGGCTAAAGATGTGACTAGCTGCTGTTTAAAAATCGTATGGACATCCCATATACCTAATTCACACCAACGCAACTCCGGTTCCAGCTCCGTGCTAGAGATTTTCAGGTTCAGAACCGGTTCTTCGGTTTAGCTCCGGCTCTTTTCACACCGCCCAGAGTCCGACTGGTGCTGCGTCATTGCGTCATTGCGTCATTGCGTCATCGTTTGCGTCATGACATAACCGTTTGCGTGCCTGCTTCATAAAGCCAAACCGCGCGGAAACCCCTCACAGCTCACACCGACAACAACAACAATGGCCGATTGTGTTGAAGCACTACTCATTTTGGTTTTGCTCTGTCGAAACAAAATGGAAGTAATGGGACGACTTTACTACCAACTTTACAGTCGTTACATGCTACATTAAAAACTTCTTTACAATCGTAATCATCAACTTCAACGACGATTTCGATTCCCCTTGCCCCCGCCTCGACGTAAGCGTGATGTATGCGGTGCTTTTGCTCTAGCCAGAAACATTTTTGGTGCTTGAAACGAACCGAATTAAGAGGCTGATCCGCTGTGGTGTGAACAGGAAAACCCGGTGCTTTTCAAGCTCCAGCTCCGAACCGGCCCTGAAACACCGTTGGTGTGAATGAGGTAATAGTATCAGGGTCATGGTCAGGAGTATGTACTACACCCACACCTTCCTCACAGGTGGGGCTCACTTTCACCTTCACAAAAAGTGATAAAGACAATACATTGTTGATTATTTTGTATTTCCCCTCCACACAGACTTAGATTTAGCAATATTACAGTTTCCCCGCCAAATCCCAGTGACTTTACCGATAATTAGTTATAGGTAGGGCTGCACATAACTGGTGCGCATGCGCACCCCCCGCCAAAAAAGGAGCACCGGATCATTTGAAAAAAAGCGCATTTGCGCTCCAACATTGAGAGAGAGAGAGAAAATAGAGATGAGAGAGAGAGAGAGAGAGAGAGAGAGAGAGAGAGAGAGAGAGAGAGAGAGAGAGAGAGAGAGAGAAGAGAAAAGAGAGAAGAGAGAGATAGAGAAGAGAGAGAGAGATATTTTGCGAGTTGCATAAGAACTGGTAAGATAGCAGGGTTTCCCACATAGACTTTAATTAGGCGGGCCGCCCAGGTATATTAACGGCTGCCAAAGTATAATTCGCAAGCTATTTAGGTTTAATTTTTTTAATCCGTCCGCGAGCACGACGGCATCTGCGATCCCTCGCTCTACCCCTCGCTATCGCGTGAAGGGTCTGCTTTATGCGCTCCGCACAGTAACCCTGCTGCGTGCTCACTAGCGCACCTCCCCCCGTTCATAAAGTCAAGTACCCCTCAAAAGGTCCGGTTTATTTCATTTTAAGGATGTGCACCAAGCAACATCTCCAGGTGCTCCTTTGAGAACCAGGGCATACAAGTTATGTGCACCCCTAGTTATAGGACCTTAATAACCATAGGCACACTAAACATTACTAATACTCCCATGCCTACTAAATGGAACAAGACGCAGAAGTCAGATACCACCTTAATAGACACATCATGAAGCAGTTTATACTGAGAAGTTGCACTTGTTCATGTTGGATGTAATCACACAGTAACCAGAAGAGAAACACCCTACAGAGAGACTACTCGTGACTAATGAGAGCACCCTATAAAACGATTGTAAAATGTAAATCACAGAATCATTTGCAGTTTGGACCGCAGTGTAAGCTGTGTAGGTCGGGGGGGGGGGGGGCTTACTGATTGTTATGAAGGGGCTGCAGGCTGTGTGACATGCAGAGTCTAAGTCCTGATTTAAGCCTGTCTGCTCTCACTGCAGGAGTCAGGTTGGCTTTAGGGGCCACACACACACAGGTTGTGAAAGGATTCATTAATGAATTGACAATGTAGAAAAAAAGAAATAGAAGAAGCTAGGGGCATTAACCTTTAGTGTGGGGGCAGCCAAAGAAAAGCAGTGTGTGTGTTTGTGTGACACAAGAGGCTGGAGGCTGAGCTCTGACTGGGAAACAGGCCCTCTCGTCAAAAGCCTCAGACAGGTAGAGAAAAGAAGCCCTGCTGAGGTTTTTACTGGTAAAACAAACACACACACCTCTGCAGCCGGCAGCGGGAGTGTGAGTGCAGAGTGGGCTGATCAACAAGGACCACCTTCAAATGTCACATACATACGTGCACTGGAAAGACAATACTGCTGCAATTTGTATAACAGAGTGTCCAGCCCTGCGCAGACATTTCACTCAGTTCTTTCAGTGTGAGGAATGTGAGGAATCCTAGCCTGGCTATTTGATTGTCCCTTTTTTAAGGAACAGAGGGGAGTGAGGGTCCGAGTCCGTCTCTTTGATGCTTCCCCCTCTGTGTTTAGCCATGAGCCAAGACACTGGGAAAAGTTGGGGTGCTGCTCCAATGGCGCTGCCCTGTGGGACCCCCCTCTATATGGCTGATCATAGGACCTCTTTGTGCTGCCAAGATGAAAAAATACAGAATTAATTGCAACAGAAGCAAAGAGAAAGTGTTGGAATGAAATGTGCCAACCAGAGACGAAATGCTGGTGCAAGTGTAGAATAAAGACGGTTAGAGTAAATACTAATGAACAATGTCCAAACGTTTCCAATAGAAATTTGACGAAACAATACTATGAAAATAATAGACATTTTGATAAGAAAGCTAATATTATAATAATTTCAACAAAAGAAAAATGACAAAAATGTATTGTTGTTTATTACACGGCTTAGTTGAATACTGATTGGTCAATTCAGAACATGTGACACGTTGTTAATACAGTTGTTGTACAGACCACTGTCAAGGACTATAATGACCGTTGCTAAGAAAGAGAAAGGAAAAGAGGTTACAAGACAGAGCACTGGACGTCAGATAAATCACCAGAAGAAGACAGACAGCTCAATATCTTGCACAGGATCTGCTTAATGTATCATGTAGTAAATATGCTCCAAGACAGACTTGACCTTATCCTGACTTATTTTCCCTCTCAAGACTACAAAAAAAACCTCTTACAAACTTATCTCTATCAGCTTTAGTAGGGTTTGAGGAGATTGTGAAAACTATAATAGCATTTATCTGTGAATGTTTAAAAGGAGCTAAGGCAGCAGTTGTCGTTAAAACATGTACTCTAATTGGTCTTTATTTTGAAAATCTTATTTTTAGCTTGTTAATGTCTCTGTATAATACATGAACACTATAACTCAAGATGTGCTAGCAATATATACCCCCATACCAGTACAGTATTTATTCTAATATTCAGTTTTAACGTATTTTATTTTACATGTAGTTAAACTTACTTATTTCTGCATTTACTTGCACCATTGTCTCTATATCAGTCGGACACTTGTTGGATGTCAATCATTGCTCCTAAAATGTGATTAAACACTTCCAGTTTGCAGCAGGAATTAATTAAGAAGTGCAATGCCTCCTGGATAATGTTTTAATAATAATTGTATAATGACACGAGTCATTCTAACATTTTGACCCCAAATCAGTCAAATATTCAAATGCCCTCAAGCTTCATTTCAAATATTAGCCATCGTATTTGTTTGTAGCTTTTCGTGATCGAAATAAATCTCTGTGACTTTTCTGGGTCCGCTTCAACTTTTAATTAGTCCGTATACCTGAGCACCTGTATCCCAGGACAGCACACCCTGCCCCCCCCCCTCACATTTCCACACCATTCGGGAGGAAGCAGCTTTTTGTGTCGTGTTTCTCTGTTGTAATTGGCCCAGGTAAAGCTGGGTATTACAGCAGCCTTGGAGGGGATGTATCAGGTTTAAGCCTTGCTTTTCAGACGCAGGAATTTTCAGAGGCCCCTCATTTTGAACTGCTCCTTGCTCATAATAGTCCTATAGAGACCTGGGGACACACTGTTGCTGCCTCCATGCACTGATGCAGTAACACTGTACATGGCAACAGAAGCCATGTGGGACTATTAACCTGGTAAATTATAGACATTACAGTGCGTTTACCCATAACGCACTGGGCTAAGCAGAACTGGGGCACTCAATCTCACTTTACTGAAGACAAATGAATTAGTGCCAGGTATTTGATTAAGTATTATGAGCACTCACCCCCATTTGAATTGCTTTAATACTTTTTATTCGTTGACATAGTTCATTAACAGATGTACTTTGCTCAGAATACAAACTCGTGTTTTTTTACATAAAGTTTACGTAAGACACAACAAAAAAACTAAAAACAAAAACAAGTTGATGATCGTGTTGCTTTTAATCATACAAAGCCAGATTAAATTAAAGAACGACTTCTCCAACCTTGTACTTTTTTCGGGACATGGGACTCGACTCTGACTCGCACACTGATTGACGCAGACTCGACTCGGACTCGTGAATTCTCGCGCACAATGACACTGACTCGTGAACTTTTAGCCCACGATGACTGACTGGTACATTTTTCACCCACGATGACTCAGACTTGACTTGTAAATTGACGCTCCGACTTGGACTCGAGCAAGTTTTGTCTCGAGTCAGATGTACTCTGTCCTGGCGTGTGCACCTGCTTTGTTTGTTTGTAGCCTTTATTTAACCAGGTGAAAGCCCCTTGAGATCAAAAGATCTCTTTTTCAAGGGTGACCTGCAGGACATTAGTTACACATGTAACATAAAAACAACAGAACAACAATAAGGATGACATACAACATAATGTACAGGGTACAGTTTACAAACTCTATTTACAGAGACAGGTACCATGAGTATCAAACAGCATGTCACCCAGCTGAGTTTTAAAATGATGCAGGGGAACCAAAGTGCTCAGTTTGAAACATGTTTGCAGACTGTTCCAATTTAGTGGAGCTGCACAACTCAAAGCTTTCTTCCCTAAGACAGTCCTAGCACTTGGCACATTTAATAAAACAACATCATGAGATCTCAGGCAATAAGTACTTTCAATTCGTCGAGAGATCAGAGAGCAGATATAAAAAGGTAGTTTACCCAACATGGCTTTGTAAATGAACATGTACCAATGACTGAGCCTCCGTACAGTTAGTGAAGGCAGACCTGCCTTGGCATACAGGGTACAGTGATGAGTAAGTGCTTTACAGTTAGTA
Source organism: Gymnodraco acuticeps (assembly GCF_902827175.1). Lineage (NCBI taxonomy): Eukaryota > Metazoa > Chordata > Actinopteri > Perciformes > Bathydraconidae > Gymnodraco > Gymnodraco acuticeps. The sequence goes on from NW_022989865.1 coordinate 303,974, forward strand.
ACAAATCTCAGGGCACTGTGATAGGCGGCATCTAACTTTTCCAGGCAATGGGCAGGTGCATTCATATAGATCAAATCACCATAGTCCAGCACAGGTCAAAAGGTCACAGAGCCTTTTCCTGGCTTCAAAAGAGAAACAGGACTTGTTTCTGAAAAAGAAACCTAGTCTAACCCTCAGCTTTTTAAGCAGATTAATGACCTGAAGTTTAAAAGTAAGACAATCATCAAGCCAGATACCTAGGTATTTATAACAGGTAACCACTTCAAGTACTTGTCCTTACATAGTAACAATATCCAAAGCAGTGTCTGTAGTCTTTTTAGCTTTAGAAAAGAGCATTACCTTGGTTTTATCAACATTTAAAAGAAGCTTAAGCTCAGAGAGCTGAGTCTGAATAATGTTAAAAACAGCCTGTAATTTAACACCAGCCTCCTTAATGGAGGGACCTGCACAGTACATCACGGTATCATCCGCATAGAAATGTAAAGTAGCTTCATCCACATTTTGACCTAAACTGTTGATATATATGGAGAATAAAAGTGGACCTAAAACAGAACCTTGAGGAACACTATTAGCAATGTTTAACCACTCAGAAGACAGCCAATCAAAGTGAACACATTGGGACCTTTCAGAGAGGTAGTTCACAAACCAACCCACATATGCCTATACTGAGTAGCCTCTGCTTTAAGATGCGATGATCAACGGTAGGGATGTAACGATATACCGAATATCGCGGTATCGTGGTAAATAAACGTGCCAATACCGTCGTGAGACTGACAAAATGTACCGCGATTTTTTTTTAAAGAATTTTTTTTTTAAAAAACACTTTTTTTTTGTTTTAAACCTTTATTTAACCAGCTGGTCCCATTGAGACCATCGATCTCTTTTTCAAGAGAGACCTGTCCAACATGGCAGCAAGTAGGTTACAACATGAACATAAAACAACAGAACACAAAAGGACATCGTATTTACAGGGCTACATTTACACACCTAGAGACATTGACAAGTACCAACAGTATATTTATATCTCGCCCTGTCAATAAGCCTCGCCTTCTTGGCAAAAACTGTATTGTTTTTGAAGTGATGGAGAGACAATGCACAGTTTGACCCACTGCTGTCACCCATGGCCAAAGCATATCTCTCCGTCCCACTGAGGTGGCGTTAGACTTTTTCGCTGTCCGTCATTTTGACAGACAGGATCGTAAAATGTCCGTCATAATCCCTTATTACCCGTCGGGTCTGAACAGTTCACAAGAGAGCACGCTCGTGAACTGTCAACGGGGGGGGGGGGGGGGGCGGTGTTATGCCGTGTGTGCATGCACCTCGCGGGAGCGCACACAGCGTAAAGCAAAACCTCCCAGACATGTGTTGATCTGTAGGCAAAGTACGGTTTGGAAACTATATCATTTCCTTTTGGAGGGCATAACACGGCATAACACCAGAGCCTCGCTGCGGGGAAACGTTGGTGCTGTTCCGAGTTTGTTCTAATCTGTCAAAATGACAGACTGCTTTCAGATTTTTCCGTCATTGATAAATAAAATATTCGGTTAACGCGACCACTGCTGTCCCAGCAACATCAGTACCAAGCGAGAGAGTTCTTTCCAGAGCAGCGGATATTGTAAATGCCCAAACATCCCAGCTTATAAATACCTGGAAATGTGGACATTCTCATATTCCTAAAAACCTGTCTGATGATGCTGAGTGAGTGACTAGTGAGTTTGAGTTGAGTTACTTGAAAAACTAAAGTGAAACTTGATTTATTTTATTGCAGGGTCTGATTATTAAATGTCCTTGTTTATTTGTGAGATGCAGTGGCACAAAGAAAATGCCTACTTTGTTTGGTAGTACTATAGGTACAAAAACACTGGTTTTCTTGTTCCAGTCTGTTACTGTCACTTTGTTTACACTTTAAAATACTGCTATCCTACTAAAATGCTGTACAAATCAGATTTATTATTTAATAAATAAACATTTTCCAAGTAAAAAAATGTTTTATTGAAAAAAAAAATGGAATTTTTGTTTTCTTTATTATTCAATATCGCGATAAATACCGTACCGTGGACTTGTTATCGCGATATTATCGTACCGTGAGTTTTTGGTATCGTTACATCCCTAATCAACGGTGTCAAACGCTTTGGAAAGGTCAATAAATAGAGCTGCACAACTCTGCTTATTATCTAAAATACTCGTAATGTCATTCACCACTTTCATTGTGGCAGTGATGGTGCTATGTTGCTTTCTGAAGCCTGACTGATGTTTAGACAGAATATCATTTTTACATAAAAACTCCTTTACCTGTTCACTCACTAGGCGTTCGAGCACCTTCGCCAGAACTGACAATTTAGAGATTGGCCTATAGTTATTTAAAATAGTTGCCTCCCCTCCTTTTAGCAAAGGCAAGACATAAGCTGACTTCCATACTTTTGGAATTGCATTTGTGCTGAGGGAGAGGTTAAAAAGAGTAGTAAGAGGAAGAGCAATAAAATCTGCAGCTATCTTTCAAAAGAAAGGTTCTACGTTGTCCGGGCCAGCCGGTTTCTTAGGATCTAGCTTAGATAAGGCTTCATGAACAACATTAACAGTAAAAGGAGTCAAACTGAAAGGGTTTTCCAGACCACATTGTTCAGAGTCACGGATTGGGGTGTTCACAGAAGCAGAGTTAGAAACAGAATCAAACAGAGAGCCACAGGACACAAAATGCTTATTAAAGCAATTTAGCATAGTAGCCCTGTCCAATATAGTGCCAGATGCTGTGGTAAGGCACGGAGGTAGCTCATTACGAATCTCACCGGTGGATATTGATTTTATGGCTTTCCAACATTTCCTAGGATTATTTAGGTTTTCTGTGGTAACTGACAAATAGTACTTCGACTTAGCACTTTTGACATGTGAAGTGAAGCTATTCCTTAGATGCCTAAAACGCAGCCACTCTACCTCTGAGCCTGATTGCCTAGCCTTTGCCCAGGCCTTGTTTCTCTCATGCAGGAGACTAGACAGTTCAGCAGAAAACCAAGGATTGTCTCGTCCCTTTACTCTAAATTTACGCAGGGGTGCATGTCTATCAATGATCTCCATAAAACCAAGACAAAAATAAGACCATGCGGTTTCTACATCAGCACACAGATCGATTTTCCCCAATCAAACCCAAACAGATCATGAACAAAACCCTGCTTCACAAAATGTTGTATGTCTCTCTTAATAATAATACAAGGTTTAACCTTTTGAACCTTAGTGTCCCTAATTGTGGCTACAACACAGTGATCACTCAGATCATTCGCAAATACTCCCACAGATAAGTATTTATAGGGAGCATTAGTTAAAATGAGATCAATTAGGGAGGATTTATTTGGGGACTTAATGTTAGGGCGAGTAGGACTGTCAACAATCTGAGTAACATTCAAAGAGATACAAAGGTTTTTAAAATCCTCTGACACTGCAGTTAACCAGTCCCAGTTAAAATCTCCAAGTAGCACTATTTCCTTGTAGTCTAGTTGTGATAAAAGATTTGCTAGTGAAGACAAGGAGTCCTTGCCAGCTGAGGGGGGTCTGTAACAGCCCACCACCATGACCTGTTGACCCTTTGCCACTTCTATATTTAAGGCTAAAAATTGGAATTGCTTACTGATAGATTTGGAAACTAATGTGGTTACACTGAACTTATTGTTAACATAAATGGCAACGCCACCACCTTTATTAGGCCGGTCGGAACGATACACATTATAACCATTTAAGGCAATGTCAGAGGCCAAAATAGATTTGTTTAGCCATGTTTCTGATAAAACAATGACGTCAGCGTCAGTCAAGCTCACCCAAATGCGGACAAAATCTAGTTTACCTAACAGACTGCGCACATTCAAGTAGATGAAACCCAACCCAGACCTAGCTTTAAAATCAGCAGGAGTAGCGATCTGACTACTACTACTGGGCGGACCAGGGTTAGGTTTTACATTTCCTGACAGTAATAACAACAACACAAACAGGCATCTTTTCCTCTTAAACGACACACATATATTGTCATCTACTTTAGAAACACCGAAAAAGTCTGCGAGAGTGTGATTGAGCTTAAGAAGCAGTCCTGAAGAACCATCATCGCAGGAAAACAAAAAAGACTAACATATTTTGTCGAGCAGATTGTCTGTGACAAGACAACCGGTAATTGTTTGTGTAACACATCCGAACCTTTGCAGGGGATGCCCACTGTGGGTGGCAGAACAGACCTGAATCCAGTAGATTTCTCAGAAAGACTAGAGATCTTCTCATAGTCCAAAACAGTTAACAGGCACAGCAGAATCCCGATATGGGCAATTTTCCCAGACCAGCACACAGTATCCGCGATGTTCCTGGAGCAAAATCAGCACAGCAGCAAAGGACAGGCGAAAGCAGCAGTGTGGAAGCGCTCCGGTCCCTCCGTGGTATCCCCGGGGTGAAAGCAGGCCTCTGCAACAGCAGAACCAGGACAGGTGGAAAGCAGGCCCCAGCCGTGGTAAAATCCTCCTCCGCACAGCAGCACACGCCCGGTGGAAGCAGGCCAAGCCCGAAGCGTGGATCCACTCCGTCTCTCCGCGACGACTCCGGGGTAAAAACCTCTCCAGTACAGCCGTACTCTACAGGTGGGAACAGGCCTCCGTAGTTCGCAGGCAGCAACAGGTGGAGCCGCTCCGTCTCTTCGCGACGAGCAGGCCTTCGTAGATCGCAGATCGCAGGCAGCAACAGGTGGAGCCGCTCCGTCTCTTCGCGATGAGCAGGCCTCCGTAGATCGCAGATCGCAAGTAGCAACAGGTGGAGCCGCACCGTCTCTTCGCGACGAGCAGGCCTCCGTAGATCCTAGAACGCAAGTAGCAACAGGTGGAGCCGCTCCGTCTATTTGCGATGAGCAGGCCTCTGTAGATCGCAGATCGCAGGCAGCAACAGGTGGAGCCGCTCCGTCTCTTCGCAACGTCTCCGGGGAAAAAACACCTCAGTACAGCCGTACTCGACAGGTGGGAGTAGGCCTCCGCAGATCGCAGACAACTAAAACTACTACTTGTATAAGCAGGGATGGCTAAATGTTTGTAAGCAGGAGAGCTAGATGCTAACAGATGCCAGATGCTAACAGGTAGTGCGAGCCTGTAGAAATTGCGACCTGCGAGGCGAGTTCACGTACTGGGCCCGGCTATTCCAGTCTAGAGATGTCCAGAGACACACCCTGCATCGTGCTGTATGCTTTCACACATTCTGCTTCCACATTGGAAAAGAGCAGCGCAAAATGCTCGTTATGTGGAAACAATATTGAAGAGAAGGCTCCGTAACACATTACTCTAAGGATCGAGTTCAGACATTTTGACAGTTGTCTTGAACACTATCATCAGAGTAACGTGATCTAATCAATAAATAAAGATTCAGCCGATAACACAAAAGCCAATGTCAGATACCTGTATTTGCCTAACTGAATTAGTTTAAAGAGAGAAAACACTTTGACTAAAAGGTGACTAAAATGTAATGATTTTTCATCGACTAAAACTGGACTAAAACGTTTTGAGTTGTCGTCGACTAAAACTAGACTAAAACTATGAAGGATAAAAAGGACTCAAATGTGACTAAAACTAATAAGCATTTTCGTCTTAGATAAATCAAAAACAGCTGCCAAAATGAACACTGAGCCACTGCCGGTTGCTGGTTTGATTATACACTGAACAAAAATATAAACGCAACACTTTTGTTTTTGCTGCCATTTTTCATGAGATGAACTCAAAGATCTAAAACATTTTCTATATACACAAAATAACCATTTATCTCAAATATTGTTCACAAATCTGAAAAAATCTGTGATAGTGAGCACTTCTCCTTTGCCGAGATAATCCATCCCACCTCACAGGTGTGGCATATCAAGATGCTGATTAGACAGCATGATTATTGCACAGGTGTGCCTTAGGCTGGCCACAATAAAAGGCCACTCTAAAATGTTCAGTTTTATCACACAGCACAATGCCACAGATGTCGCAAGTTTTGAGGGAGCGTGCAATTGGCATGCTGACAGCAGGAATATCCACCAGAGCTGTTGCCCGTGAATTGAATGTTCATTTCTCTACCATAAGCCGTCTCCAAAGGCATTTCAGAGAATTTGGCAGTACATCCAACCGGCCTCACAACCGCAGACCACATGTAACCACACCAGCCCAGGACCTCCACATCCAGCATGTTCACCTCCAAGATCGTCTGAGACCAGCCACTCGGACAGCTGCTGCAACAATCGGTTTGCATAACCAAAGAATTTCTGCACAAACTGTCAGAAACCGTCTCAGGGAAGCTCATCTGCATGCTCGTCGTCCTCATCGGGGTCTCGACCTGACTCCGGTTCGTCGTCGTAACCGACTTGAGTGGGCAAATGCTCACATTCGATGGCGTCTGGTACGTTGGAGAGGTGTTCTCTTCACGGATGAATCCCGGTTTTCACTGTTCAGGGCAGATGGCAGACAGCGTGTGTGGCGTTGTGTGGGTGAGCGGTTTTCTGATGTCAATGTTGTGAATCGAGTGGCCCATGGTGGTGGTGGGGTTATGGTATGGGCAGGTGTATGTTATGGACGACGAACACAGGTGCATTTTATTGATGGCATTGTGAATGCCCAGAGATACCGTGACGAGATCCTGAGGCCCATTGTTGTGCCATTCATCCACGACCATCACCTCATGTTGCAGCATGATAATGCACGGCCCCATGTTGCAAGGATCTGTACACAATTCCTGGAGGCTGAAAACATCCCAGTTCTTGCATGGCCAGCATACTCACCGGACATGTCACCCATTGAGCATGTTTGGGATGCTCTGGATCGGCGTATACGACAGCGTGTTCCAGTTCCTGCCAATATCCAGCAACTTGGCACAGCCATTGAAGAGGAGTGGACCAACATTCCACAGGCCACAATCAACAACCTGATCAACTCTATGCCAAGGAGATGTGTTGCACTGCGTGAGGCAAATGGTGGTCACACCAGATACTGACTGGTTTTCGGACCCCCCCAGACCCCCCCAATAAAGCAAAACTGCACGTTTCACAGTGGCCTTTTATTGTGGCCAGCCTAAGGCACACCTGTGCAATAATCATGCTGTCTAATCAGCATCTTGATATGCCACACCTGTGAGGTGGGATGGATTATCTCGGCAAAGGAGAAGTGCTCACTATCACAGATTTTTTCAGATTTGTGAACAATATTTGAGAGAAATGGTTATTTTGTGTATATAGAAAATGTTTTAGATCTTTGAGTTCATCTCATGAAAAATGGGAGCAAAAACAAAAGTGTTGCGTTTATATTTTTGTTCAGTGTAGCTCACTGACACCTTAAATCTTATACATTTTTCGTACATTGGGAGTTTCGTGAAACTTTTTAATATAGTGTGTATTATTTTACTTTTTCTATGACGCTCATTTGTATGAAACCCATTCCCTGTTATCCAAATATTTCTGCTTCTACACTTTCTTCTTACACATTAAAGCCAGCATAGCAGTTCAGCGTCAGCTTTTCAGCATAAAGCAAGGAATTGCATTCTCTAGTTATTTTAGCAGTGCACAGGACTTACCGTTCAACATCCCAGACGCGAAGAGGCGACGTGTTCTCACAGCATGCGGTGCCTGTTACAAAGGATCTGCACACAGACGAGCGACACACACAGACCATGATTAGTGTCATCAAAACCACTTCAACAGATCAACTCAACTCAGGAAAAAGTGTTGATGCCACCTGTGATGGAAACTTCTGAAGCAATGCAGACAGGACTCAGAGAGACAAGAGAGAGCTGGAATTTTGATGGCAAACATTGATGGTTTATTTGGAGCTTCAGCCGGAGAATTCACAAGACATGTCGTGTGCCATGAGGTGACACAGCTGCTGCCAAACTATTCTGAAGATATCTGACCCAGTCCCATGTATTTAGCTGGTTCTGAGAGAATAATCAACATGCTGCATACCAAGATAAAACAGGCAAAGCACTATAACCTCTATCTGCTGTAGCCAACAGGCAGGGACAGGGAGACAAAACACTGAGAGCACAACAGCCCAAGGTTGCAGGTGCTCATTGTACAAACTGATGAACTGGGTCAAAGTTATGGGCCCAGGAAAATATTTCCCCAACACCACCAAAGTCGTCACACATGGCAAAACTCGAAACATTTGATATCATTTAATGATCCTAAAAAATCGTGCAGATTTCCTCTGCTATATTGAAAAAAAGGACAACTAAAGAGACCACTGCAACAGCAATAAGTCTGATGGCCCAGCAAACAGAGAAACATTTTTTATTTTCCAGGTCGTCATTGTGAGTCCATGGTGGATCTTTGTTTGTCCATCTGCTCTATGAACATGAGCTCAAGACATGGCTACGCCTGCTCCTTTGTTCCCCTAAGTTCCTTTAATGTCTCTCTTTTTCTGGTATCAGAAGAGGACAATCCTTTCTCCTCTTTTATGCTAGCTTCTATTCATTTCTCAGTTAAAACAGGCTTTAGTGTTATGCTACACTTTCGTTTTAATTGCATTCCATGTGAACACTGAAAGGTTTACACTGGAAACCTTTCAGTGTTTAAATAAAGAGTGACATGAGAAATACAAACATTTATTTTGGCAGAGAAAACCATTAAAACAAGGGACATTCTCCATATTTGTAGATATATTTCTATTAGTAGATTGGCTACGGGACGTAGCATGTCAACTCTTGTTAATAACATGGCATGTGTTCCCCTATTTGATCTATTTCAATAATCTTTCTTCTCATGGTAAAGTTATTCATTTGTATAGATATACTGAGCGACTTCAGAAGATAATTAAAGTACACCGGTGGCTGACATTACTACCTCAATGGTTTCCTTTCTTTTGTTGTTATAAAATGTCTACGTCCACGTTGCTGGTAATTTAGTCAGAGGGACCTTACATTTTCCCCTTTAGTTTTGGGGATGTATTATTTATTTATTACTCATTACCCACTTGACTTAAGGAGTGGGCCCTAGTCACACACACACAACACACACACACACACACACACAAAGTCACACACACACACACACACACACACACACACACACACACACACACACACACACACACACACACACACACACACACACACACACACACACACACACACACACACACACACACACACACACACACACACACACACACACACACACACACACACACACACACACACACACACACACACACACACACACACACACACACACACACACACACACACACACACACACACACACACACACACACACACACTTTCCCAGCAGAAGAACACAGTGGTGATCCTTTGATTGGAGTGGCAGGTTGGAATTAGCAGCTAGGTATGCACAGTGAATACCAGGCCTGTGGAGAGGGGGGGGGGGGCAGAGAAAGGAGAGGGAGGAGCGCTGTGGGAGCGGGCTGACAGGGTGTGTCTGGCTGTTAGAAGCTATGTAGAGGGCGGGTGGTGACCAGGGGTGCTGGTGGTGGGGGGGCTTCTGTTGGGCCGGGCCAGTCTCATGGCTTAGGGCCCTCCTACAGGGTTGACGGACAGGGGGGAGGCCCACCTTTTACTCACACAGATAGTTACTGAAGTGCTGTTGGTTAGATGACAATACTGTAGATGGAGGAGACAGACGCAGATAGAGATATGTGTCTGTATGTATTTCTATATATTTCTTCAGCTCAGTGAGATTGTATATTGTAGATCATTCAATTTATTCAATACTTTCGTTATATTTTGTATTATTTAAGCACAATATGTCCTTTCTATTGTGAATTTCTTGATGCTAATGTTAATTTTTATTATAAATATTTGTTAATTTTAATTGTATTATATTTGTATCTTATTGTATCTATAAAACATGTTTAATTCGTCTAATGCTTGTCAACACTGCTACTGTGACAAAATGATTTACCAGTATGCGATAAATAAAGTATCTATCTATCTATAACACATTTCTGTAGCCTCGTGAAGAGAAATCACTACGTGAAAGGATTTCTGTTGAATTCCTGTTGGGGTGGGGGATGAAGTTGCGGTGAGGGTGGGGGGGAAGGTTGTGGTGACTGCAGCTACAGACGATCACACCTCAGAATACATAACTTTCATTATAATCCCAAAATCTGAAATACAGTATCATTGTTGTCATCCAACTAAACACATCTAGTCAGCGGTAATACACCTAAGGTTGCATGAGATCATAAAGACCTCCCTCACTATCAAACATTTCAGTTCAAAACTATTTTTAAATACTGGGGATCCAAGTGATTGATTGAATGATTAATTGGCCTTCCACAATGACTACACTGAAATATGTATCTGTAGATCTTAAACTGTGACGCATGAACCCCTTTGTTATGCTTGAGGATAGAACACTGCCAACTAATCATTTGCAGCCTGCAGATAAAGATGTAGATATGTACGGGAATGAGAAAGTCCCAGAGATTGTTTCAGGCACTGTAAGTAGGCTATATTCTAAGTGCATTTTCATTTATGTTGACCCCAAGGTTAACTCCCAGCCAGTAAACCACAGAGAAAGGAAGGAAGCTATTAGCTCCAGCTGTGTTGGAGCACAGGTCAGAAACACTGGCAGCAAGCCTGCCTTCATTTAAACAAGACAACCAGTGCGGCCTTCCACAGTGTCTTTGTCCTCTTTTTGTGGACTGTGCCAAAGATATCAGTAAGAGGGATATTTAATCTGCAAGTAAAGAGAAACTGAGAAGTGACGAGAGGTCGATTGGAAAACTCAAAAGCTAGGTTCACAATTGCTCAGGCTTTGTTCCTGTAATGTCTGAAATGTTTCTGTGGTCATCTTAGACTGGCGGCCCTCATCAGGGAGGAGAACATCAGAACAGAACAGTCTGGAGGGCTTGTATTAGCTATTCCCCCTCTTCCACTGAAATGACGTCTGTTCTGCTTTCAGGCTGGGGCTATGTTGGTTCAACCTGCAAACAACTTAAGAACCAGTTTGCTTTTCCACCCTTGATGCATATTCCTTTTATACATTTATTTTAGTTTTACCTGACAATGTTTGGCCGCATGGCGCTGTAAATAGAGGGTTGTATGATCTGAAGTTTCTCTCCTATTACTTGAGGTAATAAATGTGTTTTGTGCGGTCGTGTTCCAGCTACTGTGCAATCCCAGCGTCACTGCTTCTGCAACAACCTTCTACTCTCGCCAGGAACTGATGTTGCTCACGTAAATCCCTCCCAAGTCGAAATAAATGGGATTTTAATTGTTTCTTAGACAAACCGTGGAAACCGTTGGTGTGAGGTTCTCTATGTTGTAGCAGAGAAGATGCCAAACCTGCCTGTCTATAAGCTGAAACCTCAGAGTGGGAAAGGGAAGCTGAAAACACTACACAGAGACAATCTGTTGCCGATTGGAGACCTTGTGAGGATTCCAGCTATCGACAACACAGAAGATGTGCCGACCAGTGGAAAGTCAAGAGCTAACAGGAAACAAGAGCAGAGCGCAGTAACAGGGAGGCTGCACTTCTGACATGACCTGGTTTGCAGGTTAAGCCCCCTTAAGCCCCCATGCCACCGGGCGCTCCTCAACAGTTGTCATTATAGTGTGTTATTTTCCAGAAGAGCCACCATGAAGAACCACGCTGCTGAGCAGATGCAGACTGTGGTTCACTCAGAACCTTCTGGAGAACAGCCACAGTCCACGAGGAGCAGAGCTCACATGTACTAGTGAGGGTTGGGATGTGTTGGGGGGGTGAAGGGGGCAGCTGTCAGATCCGTTAAGCAGTGCTGCCAATTGGCGGGCCCTCAGTAATTAGTGTTGGGTAAACTCATTTATGGCCCAAATGGGTCGGGTGGGGCTGGGTCCACTGTGCTGGTGGGTGACCTTTGACCCTGCTAACACAGGATACAATAGGGTTACAGCCAAACTCACTATCTGGACCCTATTACTCTCCATTACTCACATTACTTCCCCCTCAGTGGGCTACGGCCCCGGCAGAGGACAGCAGCCGTATAATGAGGGCAGGACTCCCCCTCTGCGCCCCCCAGCTCTGTCCCCCTGCTGAAGGGCCAAACGGGCCCAACCTGGGGTCAGAGCTTGCACTGATATTATAGCTGCTAGGGTCACAGACTCTCTCGCCTCATGTGGGGCAGGTGTCCCCCCTAAACACACACAAATGCACACACACAGTCACATCTCTGAGCAAACAGAGTCCTGATCTGTGCCCCCCCACTCCTCCTCTCATCATTAGCAGCATGCTGGGCCGTTTGGGTAACCTCATCAGCTAGCCGCACACACAATTAAAGATATGAAGAGACACAAATACAAGCATTTAACACACACACACACACACACACACACACACACACACACACACACACACACCACACACACACACACACACACACACACACACACACACACACACACACACACACACACACACACACACACACACACACACACACACACACACACACACACACACACACACACACACACACACACACACACACACACACACACACACACACATTGGAGTGAACCTACCAGCCCCATTGGATTTACAATGATGTAACAAGCTTGACAGCAAATGTTTTATTTGCCTGATACTTGATACTACGACGATTCATCAAAGTAGTATCCATTGATGTCTTCCATCATTTAACTATTAAACTATTGGTGTCAGCATGAAGTGGAACCCTGTTGAAGAGAAACAACTGCAAAAAGGCGAGTTTGAGCTGACTCAGAGCCTGAACACCAGCTATTCTTCACAGCCTGTGGGACACACGACTTGGACTGTATGTTCCTACTCGGGACTCGCACACGTTTATAAATATATATATAGTATTCAGAATTATTCATATATGTAAACAGTGTTACCTATTTTAATTCATTCTGTTACTGACATGTTTTATTCTTATTATACCTGAGTGTTCTCTTACCTGTCTCTCCTGTTTACCCGCTGACCCCTAGCATTCCCTACAGAGAATATTAAAGGTTTATTTTATTTATGGTGTGGACTGGGACCTAGCTTAAATGATAAAATAAACTTTGAGCCTAAGAAGCAGATTTAAAAAAAAAATGTTTAGTGTAAGTATGTCTTATATTTGCAGTATTTAAAAGCTTCCAAAAAGAGATGACCTTTGAAAGGTTTGGGTTTGAATGTTAACCCGGCTGATGTGCGCTCGTGACCCTGAGTGACAAATGATTTAAATACTTCCAGAATGTCCGTCTTGACTTTAATTGGAATTAGGGAATTCCAAACAAGTCCTCTATTAGGGGACATAATACAAACACAAAAAGTAAGTCAGTATTTATCTCAGCCTCTGGCCTGAGGAGCAATTACACATGAATGCAGGAGGACAGCCCACATCCCGCTCTGGGAATGTGAAGGCATTTGGCTATGGACTCAGCAGGCGCTTTAGCTTTGCCCTGTCACCCCCCACCCCCACCCCCGTCAGAAAGAGGGTTGTTAATTCGTTGCGCTTGACCCCGGGCTTTGTGCCTGACGTGTATCTAGTTTGTAAAAAGTGCTTTTATCTGCTTTCTAAATATGTCCGAGCTCAAAGGGTTATGATGCTTTTATATCGGTCAGGGAGGGAGACAATGGCAAAGGGTACAAGTGTTGACCCCCACTGAGACACACACACACACACACACACACACACACACACACACACACACACACACACACACACACACACACACACACACACACACACACACACACACACACACACACACACACACACACACACACACACACACACACACACACACACACACACCACACACACACACACACACACACACACACACACACACACACACACACACACACACACACACACACACACACACACACACACCAAAATGCATGGGCAAACGTATGCATGCACATATAAACATGCACTTTCTCTCAAAAATTCACAGTGTTATGCATGGGCACACACACACTCACACAGCAACCTGTTGTCCCATCCCCACCCCCCTGTGGCCCTTTTGGCTTCTGTTTGTGTCTCCCGTGTGTAGGGTCACCAGGACATTCCTCAGCGGCCCCTCAGCTCTGTGCACCCGGCTGGAACCGGCTGAAACCTAGCACCGGGCCCACCAGACACAACAACATGCTAATGCTGGCTAGCTACCCCTCTTAGTGCTGTGAAATATAATCAATGAATCAATGGATTTCAGTTATCAAACATTACATTACACGTCACTTGTTAGACGCTTTTATCCAAAGCGACTTGCATACATTCAATACTGTGGGCAATCCCCACAGGAGCACTTTGGGGTGTCTCAGGGACACAACGACATGCTGACTGCAGTGGGGTTTGAACCTGTGACCCCCTGATCCCAACACCAACGTACTAGTCCACTGCGCCACACACCTTAAACATCACACAATGCTTTACAATGCTTTAGTGCAGCACACCCCACCCTCTGTCCTTACACCCTGCAGCGCACAGGGAAAACTCCCATGAAACCCCTCAGTTAACGGGGAGCAACCCCCGAGAGACAGAGGAGGATCCCTCCCCCAGTACACGTTCAATAGATAATGGATGTACAGAAGCAGCACAATAAAATCCTAACATGGACTATATAAATGACAACATACAAATTATGGGGATTTATATAAAAGAAAACATGTTACTTTGGGATATTTAGATGATCAGGTATTTTGAAGGACAAGATCATCCATAATGTGAGTTGTTCTTTTATTTGTTTTGACCTAACAATATTATATTATATTTCGGACTGGTCATCACCCTAAACCCCAACTCCTATATATATAAATAGATAGATAGATAGATAGATATAGACACACCAAGGATTCTTTTGTTTGGTTTTTAAATGATAACTAAATACATGACAATACATGGAATGGAAGTAGTCATCACACACAGAGCTGCGTGGGACAAATAGTTCCCTGAACAGAGTCCTTGACATGCTTATATACAAGAGATTGTTATAGTCACAAGATGGAGAATACCGGTTCCAAGCAGTATTCAATGTTTAGTTCAGATTAGCTAAGGCCTGCGTAAGCAATAAACATGACAGTCATATGTCTATCTCCATAGAGATTGAATCATGTTAATCATTGTCACAGCTGTCATATGCCTAAAACAGTGTGTCCTGACGCTCTTCTAGGTCATCATACATGCGCTACTCTGATATTGGAAGAGCACATTCAGTATTTTCCCAACATAAACATATATATATATATATGTATATATGGAGAGGAAACACTGAGCTCTGTCCCTATGACTCCCAACACAACTGTCTCGATGAATGGATGTGTTCAGCATTCGTACAAGCGAGAAGCCGTCACAATGATTTGGGGACAGGTCAGTGTGAGTCAGTGACAGCAGGTCTCTGTGGAAGGTCAGCAGGGAGCGCGACTGACTACTTTTATATGAGGATCCAGTAAACGCAGAGGTCCAGTGATCACAGAGCTTTCTCTGGCTCCAAACGTGGTGGGAGTGATGCTCATTAGGATAATGTGCTGTATGGATGACACACATCACACACTCCCATGCTGTCAGGGCTTCACGCTGCATGCTTCAATACACACACCTATACTTTAACACTTGCTACTAGGACTTTTATACACATTTCTTAATGTTAAACAAGGTCTACAAATAAAAATAACTATACATAATTCCATAGAAAAACTCATCTGACTGGCTGCTTTAACTCATCATCCTCAACCTTGTATTTCAATCTGGTAACCAAAATTCACTAAAGAACAGAAACATTAATTTATTACACTATCCATCAGAAATGTAATCTTTAACAATGTGATCATTTAAGATAAAAAACATGCTCCACTGTGAAGAGAACACTGTAGGTTTAAAGACACTGCTCCAAAGATGCCACAATATATATATACATTTACAAATATAGTTATCGGTTAGTAATAATTAAACACATACTTCCAATTACAACTTCTCCCGAGAAGACTTTTTGAATGACTCTAACCTATATTACTTCTGTGTTAAGTTGTAATAATATGATGTCTCCTATAATGCATAAAAACATGGAACAGTTGTTTGCATTCAGTTCAGAGAGATGAACTGATACTGATGATACTAACGATGTATTCACTTTAATAAAAAGCACTCCCTGGGAATATCATAATGCAGGTGTAGCTAATATAACTTTCATGAGCTGAAACAGTAGGCTTTACTTAGTCATTATACAGGTACAAAAAACAGACATGTTCTGTTGATCTTTGAAGGATATGCTGCATGTGTTCAGAAAATACAAGAATACATATCATTCATTATCTTTAACGCATGAGATGTTTAGGACATATTGAAACAGACAGCTGCTTGTGTGTTTTTATCATGTCTTACATCAGGCCGAGTAAACCTGACACCGGAGAACACCTGTATGAGGCCAGCATGTAATGAGAGGTCTGTATGTGCAGAGGTGTGTGTGCGCGTGAGTGTGTGGGTCTTTATTTGTGTACTAAGTGTGGGGCGTCTGCAAGGTGTGTCTCGTTTCAAGGGACATTCTGCCTGTAATACGTGTCTGCATGAAGCAGGTGTGTGTGTGTGTGTGTGTGTGTGTGTGTGTGTGTGTGTGTGTGTGTGTGTGTGTGTGTGTGTGTGTGTGTGTGTGTGTGTAATGAGGGGGTTCGGAGGGAGCTGTGATTATTCTCGTCTCCTGTGGTGCGGGTCTTCTAGCTCTGTGGGCCCCAGGGAGAGCGGCCTGTATTTAGCGTGTGGGAACGCACATTCTGCCCCTTATCGCTGCATTGTTGCAGCCTCGCTCTTTTCTTCTCTTTTTTTAACTAATTGAATTCTTGACTCCTGAGCCACAGGGACGGCTCGAGAGAGACCAAAGGGAGAGACATGAATTTCTGGCTTTTTCTTGCGGTTGAGTGGGGCAGAGCAGTGGGGGTGAAATTGGAGTGTGTGAGGTTGGTTGCTGGTGGCAGTGGTGGGGGGGTATTGTCGGAGAGGGCGGGCTCTGGCTGGCTGGGTGGCTGCTGTGGCGTCACCATGTACTTTGATATCGGAGGTCAGAGGTCGTCCTCCCCCGGTGGTGGTGAGAAAGTGGCGAATTGGGGACGGTTTATCCAACAATCATTTTCTTCTTTTGGAATCTTTCCAAAGCGCTTTTGGCCCCTACAACATCTTTGTAGTTGTGCTTGAGGAATTCTAGACAAAACAATTGGAACCCCCTCCCTGTTCTCACCTCTCTTCAGGGTAGCTTCTCCCTTCACTGGCTTCTGCCCACCCCCCTTCTCTACTCTAGTGGTCAGTGTAGCGTACCCCCCACGCAAAACCCCACCCCCTCTCCAAGTGAGGATACCCGCCTAGTCTGGGAGGAAATTGGCAGCGCGCAGTGTTAGACATTACTGGCTCTGCTCCTGAGTGACCAGCAGCCTGCCACGCCTTCTCTTATCGTGAGAAGCGTTTCAGTGTGTTCTTGTTTCACAGGACAGTCATCGTAAAACAAATATAGAACCAAATCCACTTTTATGTTTGATTTTAAGGAAACTATTTGATTTAAATGTTGTATTGAGAACACTTATTCTGCTATGAATGTCAATCCTGGAGTTAAAAAGAGAAAGTGAAAGTCATAATTCATAAGACATCAATTCTTCTTTTAAAAACGTTCACGGTAAAGAACCATATGATTTTGGAATGTAGAACAGTAAGTCCAAAATCATGACAACCCTTGTAAATGATCTGTTAAATTTGAAAGTGTACCTCAGTGGGGCAGGTAACTAATGTAAAATGTTACTCCTCTCTCAGTACTTTGCGATAGTGAATATCATCCAGACCTGTCCAAGTGTTGTTTCAAATGATTTAAAAAGCAACCTAACTTAAAACAACTGCAATAATGTTCAAGTAATCATACAAGCTACTGGAAATCTAGGGTCAGTACCAGAACTGCAATATTAATTATGTAAACATACAAGCTAATGAGAGCTCTCACTTCAAAGCCAAGTCTCTATCAGCCGTGACTCAGTGCTACACATCTGCAACCGCCCAGCACACACCTGTTGAGTCTTGTTTGACAACAGACATGGTCATGGATGCCCTTCATGTGTAGAATCAAGATGGCGGCGGGCAGTTCGGGCGCAGTGGCAGCGGTCTATCTGTGCGTGGTTGTTCTGCTTGATCTTGCCCCCTTGGTAAAACAACACACGGGGGGTACATCATTATTTGCACCAGCAACATGGCTGAATATCAAGCACTTCGGCCATGGTCGGCATGTAATCTACAGTACATTCATCTGGCACTCCTGGCAGACTCTCCAACACAAAAAAGGGACACAAACAAAAAAAGGAGAATATTGGGCTATTGGCTCTGCTGTGTCTCTTGCTCTGGGGAGATATCCACCCGTGTCCGGGTCCCGGTGTCGTTTCCATCGACATGACAGCTGGCGGCCCGGCCGCTGAGCTCCACACGCTGCCGGCCGGTTTCCGAAGAGACTGGCTAGCTGAACAGCTAGCACCACCAGCGGGTCTCTGCGGTCTCGCGCTGACGGCTGCCGACCTAGCAGCAGGACCTCTACCCACACCGTTGGAGGACTGCGGGTCCATGCCGCGGGCTGGTAGCCGAGTAGCAGAGACCCACACACAACCATCTAACTTCAGAAGAGGCCAGATAGCTCCCACACCATCGGAGAACTGTGGGTCCGTGCCGGGGGCTAGCAGCGGAGATCCACGCATCGCCGGCTGGCTTCAGACGAGGCGAGCTAGCTGAACAGCTAGCTCTGCCAGAGGACTGTGGGTCCACGCCGATGGCTAGCAGCCTAGCAACAGAGAACCACAAACCAGACCCGGCGCCAGAACAAATCTAAAGGGAGGGCATATGATTTTCATGGGAGGGCACACAAAACCGCCACGTGCTGCGGGCCTGCGGCACAATATCAAACAGCAAGGCCAACGGCATTGCGTAAAGACGCACACTTATCGCAAACATACACAAATAAAGGGCAACATAGCAACCACTTTGAAACATTGTGTGCGTGGCAGCACAGACACTGGTAAATCACGAGCAAGGCACACTGGTTAAGGATGGCAGCTTCCTCATCGCTGCACTCGGAGAGAAATAGTAGAGACGGAGACGATGAGCTGTTTAGCCCGCTTTGGGCATGGTTTATTCTCCGATGCACTGCACTCGGACATGCTGTGGAGTGAATCGAGTCACCTCTGAGAGGGAGTTGGTTGACAGCTAAAAAAGCTATAATATCAACGACAGCTGACACGTAATAACGGTTCCGTGCCAGCTGATCTGCACCAAAGTACTCATTTCCTTATTTGTTTCCTCGCGTATCTCTCTCTCTTTCCACACACTCTCACATGAAATGTGTTCTTTTGATGCGGCATACCTTAGCAGTCCTTTATCAGTCTGTAATGCGTGTTTCCAGTCGCAAAAACCTTTGACAGTAAAAGCCGCATCAGATGAAGACGTATTTACTTTAAACTGTCTACAGGGGAAACAAAAGGCTGCGTCTGCTTTTAACGAATCTTCAAGCCATGGTCTGTTGTGTACCATGCAGCGGCAAAAGTGCGCTTCTTTCCTGAAAACAATCTCCCTGGATAACGATCCAGCTTCACCTGCTTGGGTTTATTAACCCCAAGATCATCTGGGGCTGTTGATCTTTGAGCGGTTGCTGGCCCAATAGAACCTGTTGATGTGCTGCAAGGTAGCGTCTGTAGTGGAGGCACCGGCACGGAGCAGGAGGAGGAGGATGCTGGCGGGTGTGGTACAGGGTGTGGCAACGCAGGTGGTGACGGTAGGGGCACAAGGAGCTGTGCCTCGGAGGACAGCGTTGGTGGCGGCCGCCTTGATGAGTCAAGGCTTGGGCTCGCTAACTCAGCCCCGGGGTTTGCCGAGGTCAAGCTTGTGACATTAAGGCGTGCTGCTGCAACGGCAGGTGCAGGGTCGCCAGCAGCTGCATCGGCTGCAGTTCTTTCATCGCTATTTCGTTTGAATAAATCCTTAGACCTTTTGAGCCGATTTCTGATGTCCATTTTGTAATTCAAACAGAAATGGGAGTCTACAGAATGCACAATAAACAATAAACAAATCCAGAATAGGCGGCAGAGTGTGACGCTGTGATTGGTCTAAATGGGGACGAATCACAAATCACAACAGACACAAGCATTTATTTGACGTAGCCTGCGATTTTTTTTGTTTTGTTCTGACATCACATACATCGTAGCATAAAAGTTCACAGTTTATTTATAATTAAAAAAATAAAATATATATATATATTTTTTATAAATAATAAAAAACGTGTTTATTGGGGGAGGGCAGGAATGTCAAATGGGAGGGCCTGGCCCTTCCTGGCCCTCCCACGGCGCCGGGCATGCCACAAACCAACAGCTAGCTCTGTCTGCTCCACTGTCAACAACTGCACCGAGGTAAAGCCTAGAAATCCGGTATTTAAAAAAACACCGTTTCAAAATTTCCAACAGTGAATCAAGCAAAAATAGTGTGGGATCTTCGGTGCAAGCCGAAGGGACTATTCAGTGGACATTTAAATTTCCGCAGTATTTGCAATACACATGAACAGCTAGAACATCTCCAATATTGACTGTTTGGGAATATCTGAATCTTGGCTAAAACAGTCGTCACCATCTTCTATTGTATCTATGTCAGGATATAATGTGTTTAGGAAGGACAGACTAAAGGGAAAAGGAGGGGGTGTGTTGCTTTATGTGAGGAATACCATTACTTATAGGGAGATTGCTCTTCCAGCTAATATTGTGTTGGTGTGGAAATCACACTTTCTGAGGAAATGTCCCTCACCATGATTTTCCTATATATCGACCACCCACAGCTAAGGTGGATTTCTATGACCAGGTAAAACTCATGGGGGGACACTCTGTCCTCTGAATATATTGGTGAAAACAGTGATCTGTTTATATCTAAAATTAATGATACAATGTCTTCCTTCTCAAGAAGAGGGTGCCTTAGGGACAGGAAGGAACATCATCTTCCCTGGCTGAATCTACAATGCACGAATTTAATGAAATCTAGAGACCAACTATTAAAGCAGAGCTTGAAATCCGGACTATCCACTGATAGACAGAAATTCACTCATGCTGGTAACAAAGTAACACAAACAATAAGACAGGCCAAAGCAAACTTCTTCATCAACATAATTGAAGGTGCAAAAGGTAAAGGTCAAACAGTTTGGCAAATCTTAAATAAACTATTAGGTAAACATACTAAACAGGAAAAGAATGCTCTAGAATAAAAAATCAATGATGCCCTGATAAAAGACCATGCAGTGTTGGCCAGCTCTCTCAATGAGTATTTCATCAATAGTGCTCTGGACATCACAAAGCTCTTCCCGCCATCTGAGGTCTCACCTAGCCCGACTGTGGATACACACCCCGTTTTTGACCTGGAGGAAATCACAGAGGTTGAGGTAAAACATATAATCTCAGGGTTAAGAGGTTCTAAGGCTAGCAATGCAGATGATTTCAACACCAACTTTATAAAAACACATATCGATCGTCTAATACAACCAATTACTATGTTAGTAAATCAATCTATCAGCACGAGGGAAGTTCCATCATCCTGGAAGGTGGCCACGGTGACACCGATATTTAAATCTGGGGATAAGGCAATGATGTCCAATTACAGACCAATCAGCATCCTCCCCTGTGTCTCTAAGGTAGCTGAGAAATGGGTGTCAAAACTAATCACCAAACACTTAGATAAATGCAGTTTGGTTTTCGTGCTCACCACTCCACTGAGACAGCTAACTGTGTCTTTGTGGAAAAGGTTAAATGTATGTTGGACATGAGCCCATATGTAGGTGCTGTCTTCCTTGATCTCAGGAAGGCTTTTGACTGTTAACCACCAAGTGCTCCTTACAAAGCTGACGTATTTCAATTTTTCGGCAGATTCAATACAGTGGGTTAAGTCTTACTTATCGAACAGAAAACAGTGTGTTTTGGTCAACGGAGCCAAATCCCCCTACCTTGTGAACCCTGTTGGGGTTCCACAAGGTTCCATTCTTGGACCATTACTGTTTTCACTGTACATTAATGACTTGCCTAATGTATGTCCTGAGTTGAATGTGCAAATGTATGCCGATGACGCGGTCATCTTTGTACACGGGAAGAACACTGAAATGATCTCATGTTGTCTCTCAAAAGCTTTGGACAAGGTTCAACACTGGCTGAAAAACATTTGCTTCCAGTTAAACGTAAAAAAAACAGTATGCATGATGTTCAGTAAACGACCAGTCAAAATCGAAGGATCCAATGTGTTTTT
The DNA here is from genome assembly GCF_902827175.1 of Gymnodraco acuticeps. Lineage (NCBI taxonomy): Eukaryota > Metazoa > Chordata > Actinopteri > Perciformes > Bathydraconidae > Gymnodraco > Gymnodraco acuticeps. The sequence continues at coordinate 326,182 of NW_022989865.1, forward strand.
AAACGGAGCAGAAATAGAACTAGTCTCCCACTTCAAGTATCTTGGATTCGAACTTGACTTTTAAGAAACATATTAAGAAAGTATCCAATACCATTACATTCAACTTACAAAATGTTAAACAAATTAGACCTTTGCTCAATGCTGCAAAGTCATACCTCCCTTGCAGTGGCGGCCGGCCCATAGGGGCGCTAGGGGCGCCCCACCGCCCCACCTCTTCCCACAAAAAATAAATAAAAAAATATATATATATATTTTATATTTTTATTTTTAATGAACAAGGTAATATCATACAATTGGTATCAGTAAAATGTATAATCTACAATAAAATCTCGTTTAAAATTGTGTTACGATGTCTAAAGTTACTGATAAGTCACATGTTTCCTGCCTGGCCTTGCCCGTGGCATTAGTTTATCATTACCGGGCGCCGTGCAAGGAGCCCCCGAGCCAAACAGCAGCAACCAGCACAACACACTCTCACTCCCTAAGCGTCCAGGAGCGACGTTTGGTCAGTGTCCGTGGCGTCCAGTTGTGACGCTCCTAGGCTCCTTCAGCGTCATAAAGGGACGCAAATAGCTTTCAACTGATTGCAATGTATTCCCATATGAGGCGGGATTTGACGCTCATGGAAGCACGGCATTCGTTTGTGTCGGCTGCCCTTAAAGGCAATGTGTGCGTCCATTCCCATTGGATAACGGAGAATTGTACACCCGGAAGTAAGTATTCCTCTTACTGTCGATTGATTTTACAGTGATGTGTGCACTACTCATCGACTAAAAAATACCAGATTATCCTTGATAATTACACAACATTGATTGGTTTAAATTGTGTGCAATGCTTTTGTATTTTTCCCATTCGATTCGGAGAAACAAATATTTTTTCTGAGTAAAGGATGGCAGAAGACACTACACTACCCAGAATCCCCAGCTATCGTTTGGACTACACCATGTGCTCTGTTTGACCAACCTCGTGATAGTCCTCAAGCTCTGTGATTGGAGAGTGTGCTCCGAGGGTTACGCCGATTCTCGAACAGCACTTGAAATGGGATGGAACCACGGCAGACTGTCCAAAACTGGATTTGAACGGGTCCACCGCGTCCCCCCCTCCCCCACCCCGTCCCCAGAACTACACATGCTGGCTATTCTGTTTCGCAACATGTTCTCTATCTATGGCACGTCTCTACTGGGAGTTGTAGTTTTAAAAGACGTTTTCGTATTTCCCATAATAAGAAGTTGCCGGTATTAAACTGTGTACATTTAGGGGATAGGAAACACTCAAATTTAAAACATATAATTAATAAATGGGTGAAAATTGCTTGTGCCCATAATGGGCAGCATTAATATATATACACACATGCCAGCTAAGGTCAGAAGAGCTTTATTTAACAGCTGGTCTTATGTTTGTGACCCCTGTTGTTAATTGATAACATTACATTATATGAATTGATAAGCCTGAAACATGCACTTGTCAAGGTTCAGAGGCAAATTTTGCAAATATGGCAGTAGCCATCGATCAGCTTAAGATAAGATATACTTTATTGATCCCAAGTTGGAACATTTGCGTTACATCAGCATGTGTAACAGTTGTAAATATGCAGTGGTGTTTATTTGTAAATCATTTAGTATAATCACACAAATTCTGTGTTTTATATTTAACAATTCTGTGTTCTTTATTGATTGATTGTTCAATACCTGACAAGGTCGGAGATGAAATATCTACATACATCTTATAAGAGTATAATACATATGTATAATATCAGTTAAAATAAGTGCTTCAACATAGTTAACATTGCTGGAGGTATGCACAAATATTGATAGATGTCTTGTAATGCACTATTGAGGAACCTGCGACCCAAGTTTTTCATTCAATGCAGAACTACACCATAGTTGAAATCTTGAAAAGGGATGTGCAAAATAGTCATTATATACAGTCTTTAATTAACTATTAGTAGAGAATAACGAGTAATGAATATACTTTATAGGGATCCTATTCATATCTAATAATAAAAATAATGAAATTCAATAACATGCTTTAACCACTAGGTGTCCCTTTATATCAGCTGTGCACCTTTATGGTGTAAATACAGCCTATCTACCAATTGGATCAAATATAAAAGTCAGCCGAATTAGTGTTGATACTGCAAGGAGACGTATTGTGTGAAAAGAAATGTAAGATGTTGTTTAATGGCTGATATATTTATGATCCACGTCACGTTTTCAGTTCCTCATGTTTGTCTAGAAGTCTTCTCATCAGGGCTCTATAAATACAGAACTACGGCAGATATGTCATATTTAATGCAGCCGAACCGTGTATTACAATGCCGTTATGTGATGACTTTCAAAGAGAAAAGCAAGCACACTCGGAATAAAGTATTATTTTATTTTTTAAAAATGTTTTCGGTCTGTTTCCGGTATTTGTTAATGACGATGTGCTGTGAGATGTGAGACTGGAATTGCACAGGGGAAAATAACGTAGGCTATCTTTAGATGCCGATTTTGTTAAACTAATATGTTTGCGCTGTGGACCAACACTATACATTGATTGACGGAGAAGGGGGTAGCAATAAAGATAACACCATTAAACAGTTACACAACATAACAGAAATAATATCGATAGCAGCGTCCCTAGCAACCACCTTGGTAACAATGAAAACGTCGCGATTTCCTGAAGTAATCTTCGTAATAACTAGAAAACTAAAGATCATGTACATCCACTGCACACATAATCTGAAATAACAACTAATATTTCTCGCATCAAATGACATCAAAACGCATTTTAATGGCCAAACTAACTTTAAAATAGGCATTTTCCACCGAGAATAAAACGAAGTTCGGCCATGTTTTCTTTTTCTGCAGGGAGAAATTTGAAGATCACGTGACATAGACGCCAGCCATTGGAATGAATGGTGAAAAAAAACGGGGTTTGTCAAACAGAGCACATGGTGTAGTCCAAACGATAGCTGGGGATTCTGGGTAGTGTAGTGTCTTCTGCCATCCTTTACTCTGAAAAAATATTTGTTTCTTCGAATCGAAGGGGAAAAATACAAAAGCATTGCACACAATTTAAACCAATCAATGTTGTGTAATTAACAAGGATAATCTGTTGTTTTTTAGTCGATGAGTAGTGCAGATATCACTGTAAAATCAATCGACAGTAAGGAGAATACTTACTTCCGGGTGTACAATTCTCCGTTATCCAATGGGAATGGACGCTCACATTGCCTTTAAGGGCAGCCGACACAAACGAATGCCGTGTTTCCATGAGCGTCAAATCCCGCCGCAGATGGGAATACATTGCAATCAGTTGAAAGCTATTTGCGTCCCTTTATGACGCTGAAGGAGCCTAGGAGCGTCACAACTGGACGCCACGGACACTGACCAAACGTCGCTCCTGGACGCTTAGGGAGTGAGAGTGTGTTGACCAGCACGTTGCAAAAGTCTCAATAGTAAACTGTGCCGCCGAAACATAATTTCAGCCAATCAGCGCCGTCAAATATTTTGGTCACGAGGGCGCTCACATTGGCGCTCACGTTGCTTATGTGCGTTGACGTGAGTTGTTTTTTAGACTCGTGAGTGACCAAGGTGACGCAGTAGTTGGATGAGAATGGCTTCGTGTACAGGTGGAGTCGCCGGACCTCGGTCCGCACCCAATTCCGTGCAAGAGCTACTCTCCAATCCTTTCAAAAGGAGAAGTTTGGGAGATAAATTGATACTTAAAGACCTTGGACCGGACCAACCCGATTTGTATATATCGCAGCTAGCTCGTGAAAAAGACAAAACATATCAACGAGGCTTCTCACGTAGCTGGTACACCAGAAAGGCATGGCTAGCTGGATGCAAACAGGTAAATGCTGTCTTTTGTTTCCCATGCTTGCTCTTCAAACAGCCGGGGACAGATACGATCTGTTCAGAAACTAGACAAAAGTTAAACAAGTACAAACCACAGACTGTCTGTGTCATGGAGAATACAGTCGCTGGTTTATTTATGTCTGTATAGGCCGTTGTTGTGAGTGTGGACGGTCGGAGCATATATAACGTTAGCTTAGCCAAGCTCCATTTAGAAAACACGCATTTTAAAAGGGTATTTCGCCTGCCGTCTGTCTGCAGACTTGTCAAAGCATTAATTCATGGTTTTTACTAACCGGTATCAGTATGTTGTTAATTCGGCATCATTTTGAAATGTGTATTACAATTAAATCACGGTAAAATATGTTCATCTTGTTGTAGTTGTAGCCCCCTTGCCAGCGATTCTCTCTCTAGTTTAGCATGCTCAGCCCGACTCAGCCTGGTTGTTCCTGGCCCTAGAACCACGATTTTATGGGGCCAGAAAAACTGTGAATTAGGACCCGCTAGCCGGTACTAGGCCAAGTGGAAACGCAACCAAAAACGGGCCCCGCACTGCTCGGCACTGTCTGTGTCATGGCGAATACAGTCGCTGGTTTATTTATGTCTGTAGGCCGTTGTTATGAGTGTGGAGTGAGCATATACAACGTTAGCTTAGCCTGGTCGACCCAATCTCCATTCAGAAAACAAGCATTCTAAAAGGTTTTTCGCCTGCCGTCTGTCTGCAGACTTGTCAAAGCATTAATTCATGGTTTTTACTAACCGGTATCAGTATGTTGTTACGTCGGCATCATTTAGAAACGTGTATTACAATTTAATCACGGTAAAATATGTTCATTTTGTTGTAGTTGTAGCTCCCGAGCCAGCGCGTCTTGTTTGAATGATGCGAGTAAACACAGCTGGCAGCCGCGGTGAAACTCGAGCGACTAGAGCGATGCGATAGGAGCGATGCGATAGGAGCGATGCGATAGGAGCGATGCGATGCGATAGGAGCGTTTAGAGCGAAGCGAATATTCGCATTGCGTCCGGTCTGAACGCAGCATTAAAGCGAGCTCTGCGCTGCACTGGAAACGCGCCATTACATGTCCTAATTTAAGGGGTCATTTCTCCCAAAAAAAAATGTTTTACTCACTATATCAACAGCCCCACCAAAAATATTTTCCACCAGCCGCCACTGTTCCCCTGTATGATTCTATCCCATATTGAATACTGTTTTACAAACTGGTCGTTTGCTTGTGCCACAAACCTGAAACCCATAGAACAGCTGTACAAGAGAGCTATCCAGGTGTTTGACAGAAAGCCAAATTCATACCACCACTGTACCATCCTTGATAAACACAATTTCTTAAGTTTTGACTATTTTAAGTCTTTTAAAAGTATGTGTTTTTTTTATAAATGTTTACATGGACTGCACAAAATGTACAAGGCTGTCCCAGCATGACATGACATTTCACAGGGTCAGATCCACTCAGATTTTTTAGGAGGAATTCAAGGCAACCATAACTAGGGAAAGTGGCGGCTGGCCATCGGAAGCTCTGGGAGATTTTCTGGTGACCTGTGGGTCGGCCTGGCCTGCAGTCAACTTCTTTTTTGTTGTCGCAAACTTTTTTTTGGCCAATCGTCAATATAACCAATGACTAGGGCTAAAATAGCAGGCAGATTGACAGGTTTGCACAGTGTCCATATTACGTCATTGCAACTTAAAGGTCTCCTATCAATTAAAAATGCACTTTTTTATTTATTTTATATGTAAATATGTGTCCTTGGTGTGTCAGGGAACTCACGCAGCGTCAGAAAATAAAACCCTCTCTCTACCCACATCTCTAAAAACGGGGGTACAATGGAGCTGACGAGATTTCCTGCGGTCATGACGTAATATCAGAAATGTGGGCTGGCTTTATGCCCATGACCCTATCAGAAACGTCACTGTATCATAATGACGTTCTGGAAGTATTATGGTCTGTGTTTACATTAGCAAGCATCGCTAACACTCAGAGCTAATGCTGTACTGGAGAGAATATGTGTAAAGAAGCCAGATATAAAAGGTTCTGTCCTTGTGGTAAACCCGCAAGAGAGAAAGCGTTTGAGCTCCATACTGTTTCAGAAATAATGCTTGATGTGGTTTGGAACATCAAGCATGTACGTAGTTGCGTTGTGCCTCTCTTCCAGCGTTTCGCTGAGTACCTGGGTACAATTCTCTTGCATGAGGTCTCGTCTCGGCTTTTATTTTGTATTTTTTTTTTTTTTAAAGCTACGGACCGGAATCAGCACTTCTCTAACAGGGCTGAAATAGAGGGGTATGACGCATGGCTAGAATGGGTGATCACTTCATAGTAGGGGTGTAACGGTTCACAAACATTTCGGTTCGGTACGTACCTCGGTTTTTAGGTCACGGTTCGGTACGTTTTCGGTACAGCAGAACAAATGATCACAAAACATAAAATATTTGTTGTTTTTTTAAAATTATTATTAAACTGTGAATAATGTATTCACTCAATTAAATACAAAATATAATAAAATAAACATTAAGGTGCAGCATTTCGATGAACTGAAATAATCTGTATTTGTATCTAAGCAGCCAGCTTGACATTAGGACTTGCTTGTCATTGTATTTTCATGTTTTTTTAAAGAAAGATGAACTTGTCCACATTGCTTGCCGAAAGGGCAGATCTGCTGGCACTAACAATGTCTCCTACTGTGGAGAACACAGGTACAGCCAGGTAGCGCTTTGCTAACATGGCAACATATAAGGATATTTGGTGTTTGTAATAGCTTTGGCTCGGTCTGAACTTTTTGCGAGTGGTGGAGGCTTACATGCTAGTGGGAGTTGAGTTTGCACTTCAGTCTTTTTTCTTTTGGTACCGGTGATATACACGTTCGGGGTGTGATGAGTGTGCAAGTTTGATGTATTGCCAGCCGCGTAACCAATTTTAGTTGAACAATGCCGACAAACAACTTTGGTTCGGTCCACCTGTCTTTGTCCGTCATCCTTGTACGTAACTGCGAAACCAAAATGTTCCCAAACCGGAGACTTCAATGATGCTGGAGGATTTTCGAGCTCAACTTTATCTGCGTTCGCCATTTCCTCAAATTACTGACTACATTTGAACGCATCCCTGTGACCAGCTCTCATAGTATGCCTCTCGTCCAATGAAATGACTTGGTCGCTCTATGACGCGTTGAACCCAATGTGAACAAATTACACTGAACGCTGCGACGCAGCACCTGAGATTACTTCCAAAAAGTTGTTCACGTTCTCAATTTTTTACGTTTAACGTTATATTCGAAGGACCCATACCGAATAATTTCGGTACGAATACCGTTACACCCCTACTTCATAGACATGTTTTTTATATATCTGAGACCTATAATATATGCCTAAAAATAGTATAATAGGTGACCTTTAAATTAAAGGAGTCTTTAATTGTTTGTCCTAACCATAGCTTAACATTGCCATATATGCTTTTGAAATGTAACAAGTCTTTGAAAAAATAACAGTATACCGTTTATATTGTGCATCACCTTTAGCTTAAAAATACTTAGATGTTTTTTTCATCTATAAAATAAATAGATAGACAGACAGACACTTTATCGATCCCAAATTGGGAGATGATTTTGTTACAGTAGCAGTGTGTTCAAGTATTAAAATAATTAAAAGTTGGAATAAAGTATAAACAACACAAGTATAATTCGCAGCAATCCATAAAATAAGTCAGATATTTTCATGAAAAACTCCCCAGGAGGCACCAACACAAACGTGGCCGAGTGGTCTCTGGAGTTTGCCCGTGAGTTGCACTGTACAATCGCCGGAGTACTGGGCTGTCACCCAAAAAACCCTGAAAGTCCCGCCCACATGAGATGTTAGTGTCAGAATCGCAACAAAAAATGACGGAGCGCAAACAAGAGAGCTGCAGCGAGAGCAAAAGTCTGATCATTGAGAAAGAAGCAACGAGAACTGCAAACTAAATATATGTTATAAAAAGAAAAAACACCAATAGTTTACATGATTACACAAATTATTTGTTTGCAAGTTTAGTTTTACTTTTGAAATGACATTTATTTAGCTCTCTTAAACTCTTAGTTTTGCTTGATTCTGAGAAAGTTTTGCTTGATTTGAATGGCACAAACCTGATTCCATAGTTATGAGGAATGACTAAAATGCATGATCTGTTTGAGGGGGCGGGCTTTATTCTGGGTTATGATCAGTCATATACTTAAAATGGGTTTTTGATTGAATTGTTTACAATAGCACATGATGGTCTATACTTTCAATCAATCAATGTATCTACTGTATCTATCTATCTCTCTATCCATCTATCTATCTATCAATCTACCTACCTATCAATCAATCAATCAATATTTCTATAGAGAGAGAGAATGTGTATTGGTAAATAAAAGTGTGGGCTGCAGTGTGTGACGTATCAGTGCCGATATAAGGCGTGTGCAAAATGCATGAAAAAATTATCGGGGGCTCTTATAGCTCAAACATATTTCGAATGCCCTGTCACTTGAATCAAGTTTCAACCACTGAAAACCATGAACAGTAGAGAAGTTATCCTCCAAACAGGATAACAATGACAATAACGAGGGGTTACATATGGTAACCCTTGTTATATAAGCACAGGCGGAGCCCTCTACTGGCGCATTTCCACTGCAGCGGGTAGCTCGCTTTAAGCGTGCCGAGCCGTGCGGGGTCCGCTACTTTTTCACCTTTTTTCTGGCCCGACTAAATCGTGGTTCTAGGGCCAGGAACAACCAGGCTGAGTCGGGCTGAGTATGCTAAACTAGAGAGAGAATCGCTGGCAAGGGGGCTACAACTACAACAAGATAAACATATTTGACCGTGATTTAATTGTAATACACGTTTCAAAATGATGCCGAAGTAACAACATACTGATACCGGTTAGTAAAAACCATGAATTAATGCTTTGACAAGTCTGCAGACAGACGGCAGGCGAAAAAACTTTTTAAAATGCGTATTTTCTAAATGGAGCTTGGCTAAGCTAACGTTGTATATGCTCCGACCGTCCACACTCACAACAACGGCCTATACAGACATAAATAAAGCAGCGACTGTATTCGCCATGACACAGGCAGTCTGTGGTTTGTACTTGTTTAACATTTGTCCAGGGGCGGCGCCAGGGGGTATCTTGGAGTTGCTATAGCAACTCCAACAATTGGTCTAGCAACGGCTTAGCAACCCCATTGTTTTGATATGAAAATGTATCATATTTATACACATTCTCGCAGCCTGCGAGAATGTGTATAAATATGATACATTTTCGCGGGATCTATCAGGGGCGGGTCGTTGTAATTTACTGCGTGAACTGTTACTTGGCTAATTCTCAGTAGATCGAAAATGGAAACATTTCTCACAGTCACAAGTCAGCGTAAACGACCGCGATCTCCAACGGAGCCGTTCCAGCCGGACAACCCTGCTATCCACAAGGATCCCGATGAAAACCGGGAGGATTGGGATCACGAAGAACAGGTGCCCCCGCCAACTGACCCGCTGCACCCGCAGCAGCAGGACCAGCTATCTGCTACCACGAGCTGCAGTGGAACTAGTGGAACTAGCGCTGCTCCTCTCCGCACCGTAATTGACATCAGCCAGTCAGCCTGTGATGGACCAAGACGTCCTATGCTGAGAAAATACCCGTCAAAGAAGTACGGACTACAAATGCGGTCATTCAATCGCCGATGGTACGAGCAATATACTTGGCTAGAGTACTCAATGACTATGGACAGTGTATTGTGTTTTGCCTGCAGGCATTTTGCTCATGAAGGACGCCGGTTCCATAAAGAAACCGCCTTTACCCATGACGGATTTAGCACCTGGGTGAAAGCTACGCAGTCATTCATTACTCATGATGTGAGCAGTGGACATAAATGTGCCATGGATGCATGGTCTGAATTTAAATTAAGGAAAGAGAGTGGCTCAAAAATCAGCAACGCACTTAGCGAGGGACATTCAAAAACTGTATGTGAAAACAGGGAATATATGCGGGCAGTTGTGGAAGCATTGCGTTACACTGCGTGTCAAACCATTGCACAACGAGGGCATAGGGAGAGTGAAGCATCATCAAACAACAGGGGAAACTTCATCGAACTTTTAGACCTGATTGGCAAGTTTGACAAAACTGTGGCAAAAAAAATATCCGATAAACCGAGAAAAGCAAAGTACACACACCACGACATACAAGATGAGCTAATTGAGCTGATGTCAAATATGGTCAAGGACATGGGCGGCGCCAGGATTTTTTTGCTGCAGTAGCTTAGCAGTTGCTATATGACAGTGTGTAGCAGGGAGTTAGGGAGAGACCGCCCCTTCCACGTATGTGTGTGCGTTTTCCGGTGTGTGTCACGTGAAAGTCATGAGTGTTACACTATTGATTGGTTCTGTAAATAAAGAGAACGTTTTCGACATTGAAGGCTTGAGTGATCTTGAATAGCGGTGAACGCTACAATATGAACAGGCTCGTGCTTGGCCCACTGGTATTGTTTGTTTATTTTGAAAATTAACTAGCAACGCCGTGCTGTCATATAGCAACTGCTAAGCTACTGCTGCAAAAAAATCCTGGCGCCGCCCATGCATTTGTCTAGTTTCTGAACAGATATCAAGAGCTGTGAGCTCTGAGTGCTAAGAGCTAACGGCTGTGTTGTTTTTCTGGGGCTCTCATTGAAGATGACGTCACGGCTCCGCCTACACTGCGTTACTATAGTAACTACCCCAGTTCCTAAACTGTAATGGAAGCGCAGCATTAAAGTGAGCCGGGCCTAATAAGGCCTAACCAAACCGAGCGAGGCCGAGCGAGGCCTGCAGTGGAAACACGCCATAAGTGTACTACCTTATCATGCAAGCATTCACCTACTGAGACTTCTATAGACGTAGCCGGCCCCGGGACGGGCCTACCTGAATGCGAGCGCATCTCACCGTGTAAAAGGAGGCCTCGCCTCCTGACTGTCATCCTACACCTCTCTTCAGCGAGCTGTATAGGACAGACAGTGCCCCGAGTAGAGGGCTCCGCCTGTGCTTATATAACAAGGGTTACCATACGTAACCCCTCATTATATCTCTCACAGGCTCCGGCCTCTACTGAACTCTATGGGTACAGTGGGCGGAGCCCCAATGTATACACGCACTGTCGTCCAACAACACCGTTCCACCTCACTGTCCCTGACCGGCCAGGGCTGGCCCACCTTCATCTGTGTCATCTCTGAGTACCACGGTGCCCCAACGCGATCCGGAGCTACTAGGATGACTGACAGACGTTCTCGCCTCACTCTCCCCAGGAGAAGGAGAATGAGACACTGCGGTGGAAATGCGTAGAGCAGATTTCTTGGCCATGGCTCGTGTGCGAATGCACAAGGGCGGGTCGTCGTTCAGAGCCATGGAGAACCACAGGGCACGGTGGCTGTTGCGCCGACTTGCGAACAGGTCCACCTCTGCTCTCCCGGACTGGGCTCAGACCTGCTTCACCACCTCCGGGTGAAGCACCCACTTGCCTGGCAGGGGACCGCCCCTCGACATGAGGCCGGCCCCCCTGTTCGCCAATCCCGGGATGTGGAGGGCTCTCAGAGATAACACCACCTCTCAAGCCCATAACCACAGTTTGGGCAAATCGCAAATGGCGCCCTGACCAGTACATGTCTCCCCTGAATTAGGGGCTTGAAATGCTGGAGGATCAACACTACTGCCCGTAGCTCTAGGACAGGGATGGGCAAATGGCGCCTCGGGGGCCTCCTCTTTTTACAGCCCTCAGATTAATTTATAAAAAACGTAATTAATTTAAAAAAATGTTTTACTTGTAGTACTGATACCGTCCACTAGACTCCTAGATACGTTGAGAGCTGCGTACATGATTTCATTCGGCATCCAAATACCGCAAAATAATCTGTGACGTGTTTGTGTGTATTGTGTTTGTTTCCCGGGGAAACCCTCACAAGAAACACCGGCTGTTGTTATGCCTGCTGTGACGTTAAGGTGCCGCTTGTAATTATGCCGTTACAAGCTTCAAAGTTGTATTTATCATCTGAATTTGGCGAAAGTTTAATATTCTAAAAACCAAGACTACGTTTATTTGAAATCAGATGAAAACAAACTGTCACGGACCCTGCCGTGTTATCTATGATTACTATACGCTTTACATTCATAATTTCAGCGGGAGGGAGGGAGAGCGGCGCTGAGGAACAGCAGAGTGCGGGTTGACAGGTGTCTGTGTTGACATTCCCCTTATTGTGGAATAAGGGGAATGCAGAGACTGTCTACAAGTGTCTTAGGTTCAAGTTAGACAACTAATGTCTGGGTTAGTGTTCATGACTTCATGTTTATGTCATCTTAATGGTTAATCTCAATGCACACACATTTTCCGTGCTTTCCAATAGTTTAAAATAGTTGTATTCCACTGTTTAATAACCTGTTCAATACAAACATGCCAAATTAAATAACATTTATGTGAACTGATATTTGTTTAGTGAGCTTATTAGAGGATGTTCCCTGAAAGATTGTAAAATGTCAATGAAGAAGTCAGACTTAGTATATTATGTTATAAATTATGTGGCCCCCACCACCATCCAAGTTGCCCATCCCTGCTCTAGGAGGTTGCTGTGCCATGTTTCTGTTTCTTCTTGGATAGGGCGGTTAGTCCTAGCCACGCGTGACGCCACTGTGGCCAAGGACATCACCCGCCCCTCTGCGGCGGCCACTCCATGGATCAGATTGTTCATCTGACCGATGCAGCGGTCCGGATAATCGCTTCCGTCCTGAGGCGGGAGGGCGGGGCGCGTCTGCTTGTCTGCTTGAGGGGTAATCAAGGAGACGCCCAACACGCCGAGATTATTGGCCGCAGCTGCCATCTGTGCTCCGAGCCTGAACATTTTGTCCAAATACTCCAGGGAGTCTCGGTCCCCCGGCAGCAGGGGCAAAGGTTTCTTTCGAGGGGGGGCACGCCGGGACAAGCCGTGTCCGAGCGGCCATGCACCCTGATGATACCCGTCATGGCTGCTAATGGGGCCTTCGTCTTCAATGGCCGCCGCCACGTCGCCTCCACACACTGCCAGATATCTGGCAACAGGGGGGCGAGACGAAGGCCGGCTGCGCCGGAAGCATTGGGTCGTAAAACCCCTGCCGAAAGCGGCTTACAGGCCTCGGTGGCAGTGGTGGGGGGAGCAGTAAGCCCACACTCACCGCCACCAGGGTCATCACCGCCAGAAAGTCGAGACGCGCAAACCTGTGTGCTGGACCCTCCTGGCCGCTGGAGCCGAAGGTGTCGTCCTCGTCGTCCTCCCCCTCCGCGAACGCGGCCACCCGGCCCCTCGGGAGGGTGAACTCGAATGGCACCTCATCATGTTCATCCATCTCGACCACCTCGAGGACCTGATCCTCCACCTGCGGGCCGAACTTCGAACGGGCCTGCGACTGGTTTAGGCCCTCCTCGGTGTGGTTCGGCCCCAGGCACTGGAAGCACAGGCGGTGCGTGTCAGCCCCACGATCAGGCCAGGGCATGTCGGGCAGGTTCGGTGTCCGAGGAGTGGTTCCATGCTGTTTTCAATCTCTTTCACATCTTGCTCAGTGTTCACTTCCGCTCGCTGAAGAGAAAGGGATGACAGTCTGGAGGTGAGGCCTCCTTTTATACGGTGAGATTCGCGCGCATTCAGGTAGGCCCGCCCCGGGGCCGGCTACTTCTATAGAAGTCTCAGTAGGTGAATGCTTGCATGATAAAGTAGTGGTACCCATAGAGTCCAGTAGAGGGCGGAGCCTGTGAGAGATATAACAAATGTTACCCTATTTTACCTCTGCATCCTCCTCATATTCCACATTTCATTAAACCTGTCCAAAATCAGCTTCATCAGTGGGTCATGAGTGTGAGGTTACAATATGATGTGGGCTAAACATATTATACAATTGGTGTAACATTTAAAAAAAAAAAAAAAGGCTCATAGCCACTGATGAGATCAATTTATTTTCCAAAGAGCGGGGGGTCAGCAGTCCTGCACTAGCCTTGGCATCTCACCACAGTCACAATAACCCCCGCTAACAGACCTTGGGATGATGTCCAGTGGAACAACATGTGGATGGAAACAGAGGAGATCACAGCCATGCACAATCTGCTCCACTGCTGTATGATAGCTACAAGTACACCTGATTTGGTGTACATATACAAACAAATATGCACATACACATATATGTGTACATACAGTATATACACACATATAGCGTTCTGTATATACACTGTATATGTTATATATAAGGTATTTATAAGGTTTTTTTCAGAGCTTCTCCATTACTTTATATTCTGCTGGATGTCGTAGCCTACAATAATATGTTGAGGTTTTTTATTAGATTAGATTTACATTTTGCATTACCTATTCATCTGAATTTGTAAATCAACTAAAGCTCTCCGACTTGTGTACTGCAGCATTGGCTTATAAAATGAAGTGGAGTAGAGTAGAAGTATAAATGGCATGAAATGAAAATACTCAGCTTAAGTACAAGTACCTCCAGACAGAAGAAGTGCAGTACTTGAGAACATGCACTTAGCTTAGTTTGTTGACTAATCACCTTAAATTAACTTAAATATATCTTTGTTTTGCATTGTTGCAATAAAAATAAATTTTGTATAAAGCAATCATATTTGTCCACTTCCATGTTGAAGACATGAGTATTGAAAAAAAAATCCCTTTAAGGTAAAAACAGATTTTAAAAGGTCCCCTATTATACTAATTTTCAACAATATATTATAGGTCTGATATATAAAAAACATGTCTCTGAAGTGTTTGGATTGAAATACCAAACAGATCATGCATTGGAGCATCCCTTAAACCCCTCTGTTTCAGCCCTGTTTCAAAAGTGTTGATTCTCTGGCTACAGTCGAATTGTCAGTTTAGCTTAGGAACCTTCCTAACGGAGTGAAATGAATTGGAAGTACCTCAGTGGCCACCATGATAAGAGCCGTTCGAATTCTCTAGATGAAAGGAAAGGAGGTTTCAAACTTCCTTTATAACCTCCTTTAGCTTAGGAAACACTGGACCTTCCTTTACGAAAGGAAAGGAGACAATTCTGTCCCACAATACCTTGCGGCTGCAACATTTACTGTGACACAACATTCGGCCGTTCACGGAAACAACCGATTATACTTTTTAAGCATTTTACAACTTATATGGTAAGTTGCCAAAGTGCTTTGTTTTGAACGTTCAACACTATAATAATCAAAAGGCGAAATATGAACGTTACTTTTTTACTGAAATGATCAAATAAAGTCAACATTTCACAGTGTTTAGAATAGAATATAATCGAGGGATGAAACCCTCTTTAATGGTCACACATGCAGAGCACACAGCACACACTGTGCAATTTGGCCTCTGCATTTAACCCATCCTAGTACCAGGAGTCTAGTACTAGGAGCAGTGGGCAGCTATTGTACAGCGCCCGGGGAGCAATGGGAGTGGGGGGGTGTCCGGTGCCTTGCTCAAGGGCACCACGGCAGGGCAGGAGGTGAACTGGGACCTCTCCAAGTACCAGTCCACACTCCATATTTAGGTCTGGTTGGGGACTTGAACCGGCGACCCTACGGCTCACAGTCCAATCCCCTACTGACTGAGCCACTGCCGGACTGAGCTGTGTGGGGTTTCTTAAACTTTTAAAAGATGTTTGAATGGTGATATACACAGAGATAGATGTTAAGGACTAACGTTTATAATAAATACATTTGTATTTATTTTAAGATATTTTCATACGATCATACGTATTGGGATCATTTGTATTAATGTGGACCGGAGCATAAGTTTCACTCCACGTCCATAAAGCCTAAAACAGCACCATCAGAGCACGGTGCAGAGTATCTAGATTTACAGTAGTCCGCCCTTCTTATTATACATCCATGTAGTCCGCTGTATAGAAACCTGTAGTTTCCATAGTTTCCCCACAGCAGCAGACGCACATTCATGACGTCCGCTGGTGCATCATAAACACGTCAGATAGTGAAAGTGCAGTCGGATTCTCTAAAGTACCGCAGTCTCTTCTCCTAAGTCCTTTTGAATTCTCCTATCCACTATTCCTTAACCCCGTGACGTTTCACTCAGAGGTCAAGGAATAGACGATAGGGGCTGATTTTTGGACTATTCGACTGCAGCCTCAGTCTGTTACTTTAGATCAGGGGTCCCCAAACTTTTTCCTGTGAGGGCCACATAACTTTTCCCTTCTCTGATGGGGGCCGGGTCAGTTTGTAACAGAAAAAGTGTGACGATCGCATGGGTGTCTAAACGTAAACATTTATTGTTTTCTAGAAAGCCACACATAACCAAATATTAATAACCCTTTCCGGGATCTTCACAGAAAAAAAGTCAGGAAATAAATAATAACACTATTAATGAAATAAATAACACTATTTATGAAATAAATAATAACCAAATAACCCTATCTGGGTTCTTCACAGAAAAAAAGTCCATTGAAAATTACTGTAACTTTCTGTTGTGCCGTGCACAATCTTAACAGGTAAAAGTTTAGCTTAGTTGTCAGAGCAGAATCTCTCAAAAATAAACGTGGATTTACGTAAAAAAAACTCTTTTTTCAGGGTTCGGGTGTTTTGTTTGATTTTAAACAAACAAAGTCTTGGCTTTCAGAATATGAAACTTTTATTTCCGATTTATTTCTCACTCGCAATCTGCTCTTCCGCAGCGCCGCCCCCCCCCCCTCACTCCGCTGAAATTATGAATGTAAGAGTATAGTAATCATAGATAACACTGCAGGGTCCGTTACAGTTTGTTTTCATCTGATTTCAATTAAACAAAGTCTTGGCTTTCAGAATATTAAACTTGTTTCGGCAAATTCAGATGATAAATACAACTTTGAAGCTTCGGCATAATTACAAGCGGAGAACGGCAGGCATAACAACAGCCGAGTGTTTTCCCCGGGAAACAAACACAATACACACAAATGCAAAATTACACAAGCACACACACTCACACGTATACACACACACTCGCGAGCTTCCCCTCCAAACGAAAATATCTTCCCTCGGTAGTATTTTGATCATTTGCTCCGCTAATAATCAATCAGATCGATGGATTCCAGAGAAGAGACAACTTTGAAGGCCTTTTTCTCAAAATGATGACTCGGTGACAGTCATTATATAATGTGACATATTTCGCTTAATATTTGAAGTACAAAAACAATCCTGATATCATTAGAAAGCTAGGAATATCCTCTTTCCAACTGTGTATACAACTCAAAAGGTGTCTTCGGGTCAATGCGACTGATTTCGATAGAGCAGGTCACAACATTTTGACTGGGGCTACTCTAGGATTCGCGTGGCCAGACTGAAAAAAAATAATAATAATAAATTAATAATAAAAAAAAAAATCATAATGCGTCTCTGGTATTGTTCAGGGGGCCGGGCCAAATGTGGAGGCGGGCCGTACCCGGCCCGCGGGGCCTTAGTTTGGGATAAGGAGCCACTCCCCACGCCCCTCTGATAAGGCTTTCACACCAACGCGATTCCCGTTCTAGCTCCGTGCTAGAGCTTTTCTGGTTCGTAACCGGTTTTTCTTTTCAGCCCCTGTTTTGTTCACAACGCCCAGAGCCCGACTGGTGCTGCCGCGGCTGCGTCATGACGTCACCGTTTACGTCGCTTACAGCGCCTCACGACTACAACAACGGGTGACTGTGTCGGGTCGATGATTGTGTTGCTTTTAATCATACGAAGCCAGATTAAATTAAATAACGACTTCTCCAACCTTATACTTTTCTCCAGAGTGCCATGGTTCATTGTTTATTAATGTGTTTCAGCTGCATTTACCGACAGTATTCACTGTCTGACTGTCACACAAGCAGCTGATACATATCCCCAGTTCCCCTTAAGTGAATGTGTGTCAGTCTGAATTTACGCTGTTTGGCATCACAACGCTGTTTATTAAAGTTTCTCTGGTATAAAATGGGTGATGTTAGCATAGCAACCGAAGCTAAACTGAATATCTTGACTACTTGTTGTTGCTATCCTATTTTGGCATAAGCCGTTTTCTACAGGCTGTTACTTTGGTTGGTGATTGGCCAATGGTTACACAAGCCAAAAAATCGTTATGCCATCATAAAATGGTCAAAATCTGATCAGCTCATTTTCAGACAGGCTTCTATATAAATGTGTCGGGACAAAAAGAGGTTGGTTCCTGAACATTTCAGAATCTCTTTACACAGAGGGGACACATGTTTATGTATAAAATACATGAAAAAGTGGATTTTACACAATAGGTGACCTTTATATGTGTGATTACTTTTGGATCAATCGCGAGTTAACTATGGATATCATGCTGTTACAGTAATTGCGATTAAATATTTAATCGATTGACAGCCCGTGTAAAAATGTAAAAAAAGGATTAAGACTATTATATCCCTGAACAGTGGCCATCAGACACATGCAGTACAGCACACTCTCAACCCTTCGATTTGTTCTGTCCTGTGTGACTTTTAGTGAGGCTTGTGCTTAAACAGACAGCAGGGTGAGGTTTATCAGTGACACCTTTTTCCAGAAGAGTTTTAATTAAGCAGGTCATTGGTCAGTGAGAGGTAGTTTCCATCAGGAGGGGGCTGAGGCACAGTCTGCTATTTCAGCCAGCAAATTGGAGAATTAATGATGTGGATAATGTGCCTCACATCTGAGCGAGGCTGTGAGGCAGGGATCCCACACACAGGGGCACCAGGCATGTGTGAGGAGCATGCTCTGATATACTTCTCTGTCGTGGAGCCATTATATTGCATTTGCAGAAAATAGCTTAAAAAATGGCTTGGCCGATTTGGACAATGTTGGTGTTGTTTGTGAGGTGTATTGAGGATCAATTGCTGACATTTAAAAGGATAAAAAATGGCAGTTTTGAGTTCTCAACATTTTCAAATCGACCAAATATTCAGCCCACCGAGAGTACAAATATGGCCAATTTCTGGTTAAAACTGGCATCTTTGATCCCGAAGATGTCAGAAATTGATTCAGCATCCTCAATAACCCCCTAAATCCCTCCAGATATTGTCTAAATCGGCCTACCCGTTTCTTACATATTGTAATTGGCAAATTGCCCAACATATTTCATTTCATTTCATTTCAAACCTTTATTTAACCAGATTGGTCCCATTGAGATCATAGATCTCTTTTTCAAGGGAGACCTGCAGCATATAGGTTCCACATGAAACATAAAACAATAAAGGACATTATACATTATATTTACAGGATACATTTACATAGTTATAGACATTTACAAGTGCCCATATTATCAACAAGCATTTCATTTAGCCTAGCTTTAAAAACATGCAGAGGAATGAGATTGCTCAGTTTCAATTCTTGCTGAAGACTGTTCCAAGCAAATGGAGCTGCGCACATAAAAGCTGTCTTACCTAAGACAGTCCTTGCTCTTGGCACATCTAACAATACTACATCATGCGATCTCAGACAATAGCTGCTTGCAACTCTCTGTGTTATCAGAGAGCAGATATAATATGGGAGTTTACCCAACAAAGCTTTATAAATAAACGTGTACCAATGACTGAGCCTCTTTACAGTAAGTGATGGCAGACCTGCCTTGGCATACAGCAGTGGTCCCCAAACTAAGGCCCGCGGGCCGGGTACGGCCCGCCTCCACATTTTGCCCGGCCCCCTGAACAATACCAGAGACGCATTATGATTTTTTTATTTTATTTTTTCAGTCTGGCCACGCGAATCCTAGACTAGCCCCTGTCAAAATGTTGTGACCTGCTCTATCGAAATCAGTCACATTGACCCGAAGACACCTTTTGAGTTGTATACACAGTTGGAAAGAGGATATTCCTAGCTTTCTAATGATATCAGGATTGTTTTTGTACTTCAAATATTAAGCGAAATATGTCACATTATATAATGACTGTCACCGAGTCATCATTTTGAGAAAAAGGCCTTCAAAGTTGTCTCTTCTCTGGAATCCATCGATCTGATTGATTATTAGCGGAGCAAATTATCAAAATACTACCGAGGGAAGATATTTTCGTTTGGAGGGGAAGCTCGTGAGTGTGTGTGTATACGTGTGAGTGTGTGTGCTTGTGTAATTTTGCATTTGTGTGTATTGTGTTTGTTTCCCGGGGAAAACACTCGGCTGTTGTTATGCCTGCCGTTCTCTGCTTGTAATTATGCCGAAGCTTCAAAGTTGTATTTATCATCTGAATTTGCCGAAACAAGTTTAATATTCTGAAAGCCAAGACTTTGTTTAATTGAAATCAGATGAAAACAAACTGTAACGGACCCTGCAGTGTTATCTATGATTACTATACTCTTACATTCATAATTTCAGCGGAGTGAGGGGGGGACGGCGCTGCGGAAGAGCAGATTGCGAGTGAGAAATAAATAGGAAATAAAAATTTCATATTCTGAAAGCCAAGACTTTGTTTGTTTAAAATCAAACAAAACACCCGGACCCTGAAAAAAGAGGTTTTTTTACGTAAATCCACGTTTATTTTGAGAGATTCTGCTCTGACAACTAAGCTAAACTTTTACCTGTTAAGATTGTGCACGGCACAACAGAAAGTTACAGTAATTTTCAATGGACTTTTTTTCTGTGAAGAACCCAGAGAGGGTTATTTGGTTATTATTTATTTCATAAATAGTGTTATTTATTTCATTAATAGTGTTATTATTTATTTCCTGACTTTTTTTCTGTGAAGATCCCGGAAAGGGTTATTAATATTTGGTTATGTGTGGCTTTCTAGAAAACAATAAATGTTTACGTTTAGACACCCATGCGATCGTCACACTTTTTCTGTTACAAACTGACCCGGCCCCCATCAGAGAAGGGAAAAGTTATGTGGCCCTCACAGGAAAAAGTTTGGGGACCCCTGGCATACAGGGTACAGTGATGAGTAAGTGCTTTACAATTTGTGACAAATCTCAGTGCGCTGTGATAGGCGGCATCTAACTTGTTCAGGCAATAGGCAGGTGCATTCATATACAACAAATCACCATAGTCCAGCACAGGTCAAAAGGTCACAGAGCCTTTTCCTGGCTTCAAAAGAGAAACAGGACTTGTTTCTGAAAAAGAAACCTAGTCTAACCCTCAGCTTTTTAAGCAGGTTATTGACATGAAGTTTAAAAGTAAGACAATCATCAAGCCAGATACCTAGGTATTTATAACTGGTAACCACTTCAAGTACTTGTCCTTGCATAGTAACAATATCCAAAATAGGCTCTGGTGTCTTTTTAGCTTTTGAAAATAGCATTACCTTGGTTTTATCAACATTTAAAATAAGCTTTAGTTCAGCAAGCTGAGTCTGAATAATGTTAAAAACAGCCTGTAATTTAACACCAGCCTCCTTAATGGAGGGACCTGCACAGTACATAACGGTATCATCCGCATAAAAATGTAAAGTAGCTTCATCCACATTTTCACCTAAACTGTTGATATATATGGAGAATGAAAGTGGACCTAAAACAGAACCTTGAGGAACACCATTAGCAATGTTTAACCACTCAGAAGACAGCCCATCAAAGTGAACACATTGGGACCTTTCAGAGAGGTAGTTCACAAACCAACCCACTGCATGGCTGGACATGCCTATACTGAGTAGCCTCTGCTTTAAGATGTGATGATCGACGGTATCAAACGCTTTGGAAAGGTCAATAAATAGAGCTGCACAACTCTGCTTATTGTCTAAAATACTCGTAATGTCATTCACCACTTTCATTGTGGCAGTGATGGTGCTATGTTGTTTTCTGAAGCCTGACTGATGTTTAGACAGGATATCATTTTTACATAAAAACTCCTTTACCTGTTCACTCACTAGGCGTTCAAGAACCTTAGCCAGAACTGACAATTTAGAGATTGGCCTATAGTTATTTGAAATAGTTGCCTCCCCTCCTTTTAGTAAAGGCAAGACATAAGCTGACTTCCATACTTTTGGAATTGCATTTGTGCTGAGGGAGAGGTTAAAAAGAGTAGTAAGAGGAAGAGCAATAAAATCTGCAGCTATCTTTCAAAAGAAAGGTTCTACGTTGTCCGGGCCAGCCGGTTTCTTAGGATCTAGCTTAGATAAGGCTTCATGAACAACATTGACAGTAAAAGGAGTAAAACTGAAAGGGTTTTCCAGACCACATTGTTCAGAGTCACGGATTGGGGTGTTCACAGAAGCAGAGTTAGTCACAGAATCAAATAGAGAACCGAAGGACACAAAATGCTCATTAAAGCAATTTAGCATAGTAGCCCTGTCCAATATAGTGCCAGATGCTGTGGTAAGGCACGGAGGTAGCTCATTACGGATCTCACCGGTGGATATCGATTTTATTGCTTTCCAAAATTTCCTAGGATTATTTAGGTTTTCTGTGGTAACTGACAAATAGTACTTCGACTTTGCACTTTTGACATTTGAAGTGAAGCTATTCCTTAGCTGCCTAAAACACAGCCACTCTACCTCTGAGCCTGATTGCCTAGCCTTTGCCCAGGCCTTGTTTCTCTCATGAAGGAGACTAGACAGCTCAGCAGAAAACCAAGGATTGTCTCGTCCCTTTACTCTAAATGTACGCAGGGGTGCATGTCTATCAATGATCTCCATAAAACCAAGATAAAAATAAGACCATGCGGTTTCCACATCAGCACACAGATTGATTTTACCCCAATCAAAATCAAACAGATCATGAACCAAACCCTGCTCCACAAAATGTTTTTTGTCTCTCTTAATGATAATGCGAGGTTTAACCTTTTGGACCTTAGTGTCCCTAATTGTGGCTACAACACAGTGATCGCTCAGATCATTTGCAAATACTCCCACAGATGAATATTTATGGGGAACATTAGTTAAAATGAGATCAATTAGGGAGGATTTATTAGGGGACTTAATATTTGGGCGAGTAGGACTGTCAACAATCTGAGTAACATTCAAAGAGATACAAAGGTTTTTAAAATCCTCTGACACTGCAGTTAACCAGTCCCAGTTAAAATCTCCAAGTAGCACTATTTCCTTGTAGTCTAGTTGCGATAAAAGATTTGCTAGTGAAGACAAGGAATCTTTGACAGCTGAGGGGGGTCTGTAACAACTCACTACCATGACCTGTTGACCCTTTGCCACTTCTATATTTATGGCTAAAAATTCAAATTGCTTACTGATCGATTTGGAAACTAATGAGATTACACTGAACTTATTCTTAACATAAATGGCAACGCCACCACCTTTATTAGGCCGGTCGGTACGATACACATTAAAACCATTTAAGGCAATGTCAGAGGCCAAAATAGATTTGTTTAGCCATGTTTCTGATAAGACAATGACGTCAGCGTCAGTCGATTTTGCCCAGATACGGACAAAATCTAGTTTACCTAACAGACTGCGCACATTCAAGTGGATGAAACCCAACCCAGACCTAGCTTTAAAATCAGCAGGAGTAGCGATCTGACTACTACTACTGGGCGGACCAGGGTTAGGTTGTACATTTCCTGACAGTAATAACAACAACAAAAACAGGCATCTTTTCCTCTTAAACGACACAAATACATTGTCATCTAATTTAGAAACACCGTAAAAGTCTGCGAGAGGGTGATTAGAGCTTAAGAAGCAGTCCTGAAGAACCATCATCGCAGGAAAATAAAAGAGACAAACATATTTTGTCGAGCAGATTGACTGTGACAAAGCAACCGGTAATTGTTTGAGCAACACATCCGAACCTTTGCAGGGGATGCCCACTGCGGGTGGCAGAACAGACCTGAATCCAGTAGTCTTCTCAGAATGACTAGAGATCTTCTCATAGTCCAAAACAGTTAACAGGCACAGCAGAATCCCGATATGGGCCATTTTCCCAGACCAGCACACAGTATCCGCGATGTTCCTGGAGCAAAATCAGGACAGGCGAAAACAGCAGCGTGGAAGCGCTCCGGTCCCTCCGTGGTATCCCCGGGGTGAAAGCAGGCCTCTGCAACAGCAGAACCAGGACAGGTGGAAAGCAGGCCCCAGCGGTGGTAAAATCCTCCTCCGCACAGCAGCACACGCCCGGTGGAAGCAGGCCAAGCCCGAAGCGTGGATCCACTCCGTCTCTCCACGACGACTCCGGGGTAAAAACCTCTCCAGTACAGCCGTATTCTACAGGTGGGAGTAGGCCTCCGTAGATCGCAGATCGCAGGCAGCAAACAGGTGTAGCCGCTCCGTCTCTTCGCGACGAGCAGGCCTCCGTAAATCGCAGATCGCATGCAGCAACAGGTGGAGCCGCTCCGTCTCTTCGCGACGTCTCCGGAGGAAAAACACCTCAGTACAGCCGCACTCGACAGGTGGGAGTAGGCCTCCACAGTTCGCAGACAACTAAAACTACTACTTGTATAAGCAGGGATGGCTAAAAGTTTGTAAGCAGGAGAGCTAGATGCTTATGGGATGTATCTCTGGAATTATGAAAGTTATGAATGAGAAAAGTAATAGCCATTGATTCCCGACCGAGCTGAACGTTTTGATGTTTGAACGGAGTTTCTGCAGGTTAGCATCTGGCAGTTTCTGTGTGATGGGGACCCGTACTATACATTTCTAACATAAAACTTAAAGGTACTCAACATTTCCAGGTTCACAATAGGACTCTATAAGCAGGTAAATAGACTATAGTGCTCAAACTGCTCATATTATCCAAGTTTTTTAAAAGTGTTTTCAATAAACCAAAACAACTCTTCACTAGTTTGTAATGAATCTACTGAAAAGAACAGAGACGGAGGGCCAAAGGCATTGATAGCGTGCTTGGTTTGAATGAATCCTGAAGCTGTGTAAAGAGCAGGCTGATTCAGAGTGCTCTGTGCTCTTTAGACCTGCAGGATCATGTTACAGTGCTCTGCATCCACATAAACACAGCTAACAAACCTAAGGCCCCTCAAAACTACCACAAAAAAAAAAAAATTCTGCTCTTAAGTCAATTTCAGTCAGTACCTTCATGGATTTATCGAACATTAGTATTATTATGGTAAGAACATTATTGTATTGTGTTGTGTTGGAATAATCAGGAAAAGGTGTTTCCGACTCGAAAGATGCAACTGAACGCCCGCCTCAGGTCAGAAGGACTCCATCAGTGCAGAGCCATGTGACACATACTGACTGATTCACTGAGAGAAGGAAAATGAGCATTTCCCAAAATGTTAAACTATTATTTAACTATTATCTGTTATGCTACGCACGAAATTCTTTATTATTCCGCGGGATTATTTTTGCTCTGCTTTTCTCCCACATTCCACATCGCAGAAACTCCGTTCAAACATCAAAACGTTCAGCTCGGTCGGGAATCAATGGCTATTACTTTTCTCATTCATAACTTTCATAATTCCAGAGATACATCCCATAATTCATCACATTTAACATGGAAGTCAATGGAGAAACTCTTCAGACTTCAACAATCTTCATGCAACTTCAACTGCTAACTGCTCCTTCTTCAACTGCTAACTGCTCCTTCATACTTTCACTCAGAAACCTCATTCCAACTTTAAAATGTTACACATCTTTCTGACATTATTCATATTAAACAACTTTTAAATCTGATTCGTACTGCAGATAGATAGATAGATAGATAGACATTGTTCAGACCTTGGTAAAGAGGCCTTCTTCAGATTTTAGAGTGTGTGATGTCACAGCTAGAGTGGAGGACAGATTTAATTTTGCATATTTTCTTTTAAACCTGCCATAATTCCCAAACCCTACATTCTTGAGACATAATTGTTCATGACAAACGTAGGAAAACATCTCGTAACTTGAAAGATAAAAAAAATTAAGCAAAATGCCTCTTGAGGGCATGAAGTGACAAAAACGTTCAACATGTCTCCATTAAAGCCCATTGTAAATTCAGCCTCACCTTTCCCCACCACAGCAGTCAATTATGGGGTGTCATCATATGCCGTTTCCATGGAAACGCATCCCTCGCCATAAAAGACGATGTCGCTATACATTAACTCCAATGAAAATGTTCAAAAAGTGCTCAAACTTCACGTGTGCTAACAGTAAAGCCGTGAAGACATCTACGGGAAAGTTTTGAGATTTCTTCAATTGCCGTTGCCTTGGCAACACAATGCTCACCATGAAACACGGTGTTCTCATAACTTCAGTGAAACTGCTCCAAACGCCCCAAAACTTCACAGGTTTGGTAACGATGCAGCCATCAACGCATCTAAGCGTATTATGGGGTGTCATCAAATGCCGTTGCCATGGCGACAGATCATTCGCCATCAACTTAGTTCAGAAGTTTGCGGTTCAAATATTCTGCTGCTTTTCCAAGCCTTTTTACTTTCTTTTTTTCTCTCATCACACATTCAAGCCCCCAGTGTTCATGTATCATTTCAATCCTTCACTTTCTTCTTACACATTACATTTCAGCATAGCAATTTAGTGTCAGATTTTCAGCATAAAGCATTCCCACTAGCAATTTCTTCAGGAATTGCATTCTCTCGTTACGTCTATTCTGTTGGATTGGAGTAAAGTTATTGCTATGACCTTCACATTTTACTAAGTTAGATAAACAAACGTAAAGTCATTGTTAATATGATTTAATTTATTCACTAAATGAAAAACATAACATTGAAATTAATAGGAAATGGCAAACCAACTACTTAAAAACCTCAGTTACCAATAACATATAATGAACATCTAATAATTCAATAATAAAAACTCACATATCTTAAACCCAACAGCCAGAAAGACAGCATAATGAAAATCAACCCTTGAAGAAGTAGAGCAGACCAGCTAAAGAACGCAAAGCAAAGCCCACATATTTCAGAGTGAGGACAACATGTACCTCATCATCCGGTAACTGAGCGGACTCTGAGGGGACTGAGCTGTGAGCCGCCTCACAGCGTTCAGAGCAGCACAGAGCAACAACCTGAGGATACACAGCTGGGGAGGCAGAGCTAGCGTTCACCCAGCCTTCATCTCAACCACAGACCCCCCACAAACACTGCTCAACAGACAGGTCCCACATCCAGCTTACGTTTGTCTGATAAGCACCATCTAAAACAGGGTGTAATTGAGCTTACAGTTATACATTGTGGTGCTGGTGTCATATCTTACAGTCAGGAGTCTGCCTGCTCTTCTCAGAGAGGACAAGATGATAAGATGGACCTTTATTAATCCCTGTAGGGAAATTCACGTGTCATAGCAGCAACAGAATAACAAGTACCACAGATAGTACACATGGAATATATACTGGCAAAATAAGAATACAAATAAAAAAAGTAAAGTATAAGCTAGGGCTGTCAAGTTAACGCGTTAATAACGCAAACATTTTTTAACGCCACTAATTATTTTAACGTGCAATTAATGCATGTGTATGTGTCCTCGGCCCGCCCCGTAGTTTCAGAGCTCAAAGCCTTGACGTTGTTGTTGTTGTTAGGATGGTGGGAGATTCTAGCGAGAGATATGGATACAAAAAAAGGTGTTTTAAACAGCAAGCCAAGCACACAGCTGATGCTGACAGCCCCGCTCCTGCCGCTCGCTTGCGGCAGACCTCGCTTGAAAGTTTGTCGGGGAGAGGCCTGGACACTTCTACAAGCAGCAAGCTTTTAACAGCGATAGCTAAATGGGTGGCTACAGCTTAACACTGTGGAGGACGAGGGGCTGCGTTAGATCATTCGGATCGCATCCAACGTGTCGACTGCACATCACAGCGCATTATTTTGACCCCAGTGGGAACTTCAGTCTCATGCTTTGACTGTTATGAAGACAGAGGAGCGGCATTTCGCCGACAACTGTAAACAGGCTTGTCTGTTTGTTTGAACAACTGGGTCAGTGCAAAGAAGTACACAGGGTTGGGAGAGAGTGTAAGTGTGATGGCCACAGCCACACAGGGTAAACTAACTACACTGCATCCTCATCTTCAGTAGTTTGCTTCAGTGCAGCTACAATAAAACATGCCAATTAACACCACACATTTGCTTTAAATGGTAAACTCTTTATTTAATTGTAATCTTGTAATTACTTCAAACATTTTAGCACAGCTAACACAAGTATTTGTTTGGATTAATTACTTTCTTTGTCTCTTGAGTTACCGTAGAGGCTTCTCAATTCTTAAATTTCCCCTCCTCGACTCCCTTCCTCGACTCCCCTCCTCGAGACTTAGTCCCGCCCACAGGAGATGCGAGCGGAGGACCGAGGAGGGGAAGCAGCAGGCGGTTAGAGAAATGAGAACTCCTCTCCTCTGAGCGGTCATTTTAAAGAGACGTCCGTTCATTATTACGTGGCAACAGCTGCATCAGCTGTCGAGTGTTTTGTCATAGCGCTGTATCTCTGTTAGATCAGCTGAACATTGTTCCCCCACATATTTACTTTGAATTCATTGAGAGTGCGGTATAATGAGACAATAACAGGCTACAGATGCGGACACACACACACACACATATATTTATATAAATATATACAATTTAAAGTATGAGAGCACTCTCATAATAACGTAACACAATCAGAGACTGGATATATCCCCCCCCCTCTCTCTGGTCGCTGAAATGGGGAATTGAAATTACGGGCCAAAAGTTGTATTTACAAGTATTAAAAGTAAGCATAGGACACCAAACCAACTGAGACCCATCTGTCCGCCGCATCTACGCACTGTACAACACACACACCTACACACTGTACAACACACACCTACACACTGTACCACACACACACCTACAGCTCCTAAAGCATAATCAGGCTACAGCCGTTGTGTATTTTATTATGTGAAGCACTAAATGGTCTTGGAAAAATATCGACTCTTTGTTTGTAGTTATCTACTAAACTACAGCAAATAAAGAGAGTAGGCCTGTTATACTGAGTGATATATATTTTACACACTGCTCTGCTTTCTGCACGGACCTCACAGCTGTTCTCACTGTAAACATCGCGTTGAGATGAAAGCAGTTAATAAAATAATATCCAGGGGATGCATGCAGAGCTGTCATTGGCTGAGATAAGGTTTTGTCTGTGTCCTTTGTGACTATTAATTATCCCTTGGGTTCAACTTGGTTTGGCCAAGCCACTATATAGCTTCCTTGGTTTTTCATTGTAGCAGGTCAGTTTTGTTTGAGTTAACACCTGTTATGTTCTTTGAGGTATTTTCTGTTGACCTCTTTTATAGGCCTAGTTATTGTATGATGTTTTCTGTGGACTTTTGGGTAAATAAAAACCCTAGTTTATTTAAACCACTCCTGTGTTCTGTTGCCTTACTGCTTGGTCCCTGACAGTGAGAGAGAGAGAGAGAGAGAGAGAGAGAGAGAGAGGACGCCGAGAGACGATTCGAGAGAGAGAGAGTAGAGAGAGAGAGAAAGATTAGTAGAGAGAGAGAGTAGAGAGAGATATTAGTATCGATCGAGAGAGAACTATACATTCCGCAATCATCTCTCTCTCAGCTCTCTGCTTCTCGGTTCCAGGTTGCTTGTGTCGCAGAATATTCAGGAGAATATTTGTCATTGTTCCAATGATAATAAACAAACATTAGCATAAAGCATATTTGTCCACTCATATGTTGATAAGAGTATTCAAAACTTGAAAAATATTTCTCTAAGGTACATTTAGAACAGATAAGAAATGTGCGATTAATTTGCGATTAACTATGGACATCATGCGATTAATCGCGATTACATATTTGAATCGACTGACAGCCCTAATATAAACATGTAATTAACAGTTACATTTAAAAAACATTTCACTACCTCCACACACACATTTAGCAACCTCTTTAAGGCTCCTGACAATAAAACTCTTGTTCGGGGTGTCAACGAAAGACTAACCTCAATGTGGGACTGATGGCAACAGACCACACTCTGTCAGACATGGGGAAGGTGTCTCTGGGGTGGCTAGAAGTCAAAGTCCACATCTAGAGAAACAAACGTTTTCAGTAAGCACATTGAGTCGTGCATACATCACCAGACATATTGTGTTATCCATACCTTATCTGACCGGGGTCATGTTATGTGTTGCACATATACAGCAGAATTAATATTGATAAATGAAATCTGAGGAATTGTACAGTCACTCTTATAAAGCAATGAGGTTTCTGTCCTTCAGTCTTCCTCTTGCTGTAACAGTTATGGAATATAGACGTCACATAATGAGCAAATCAAACACATCTGACCCGGGCGGTTCGGTCTCTGGATCCGCTGACGATGAGTCCCCCTTTAGCATCCAGGCAGTTGACCTCCTGGTTGTGACCTGATAACTCCAGACACGTGTCCCGGGCCCGGCTGTGAACCAGGATCCTGCCTTCACTGTAACAAAGATGTTTCAGGAGAATATCAGGAGCATGAAGACACTGTATGGAGCTATTTCAGGGTCATAAGTTTTGATCATTCAAAAAAATACAATTTATTTGAAAGTTCAGGTTTTTATGCTGAACTTTGAAAAATACAATGATGTATTCGAAATAAAAATAAGTATTTGAAATCATTTTTCAGGTTGAATATTATTTTGATTCAGTTCAGCAATTTTTTGGAATAAAATATTTCTTTTCAGATTTCACTTTTATACATATTTTGATATTTGAATCCTTATTTTTTTCAGTTGCAGATTTTTCATTTTCAGATTCAAAACAATAATTTGTTCAGTTTCAAATCTTGTTTTTTCAGGTTTCACATTGCTTTTCACCTTCAGATCGTTTTTCACTTTCAGAAAGTTTTTTTTCGCTTTCAGACTTTTGGCCCTGATGTTGCTTGGGGGGCGGGGCTTGGCAAAGAGTAGTTTGGCTTCCTGAGTGACAGGCCTCCCTCTGTCATGTTGCCTTCATGGATGTTAGGTAGCGCGAGAAATATAACTCAATACTTTCTATACACAATACTCCCGTGATTGGTGGGAAATAAAACTGATACCAGCGTCAAAGTTCCGTTAAGCGAGCTGTTGAGCATCGTAGTCGGCAACAATCAAGGTATAATTGCAATAAACTGTGCTAGAATGTTCTGGTGGACCTGACGCCATCCCCCGCTGTCTCACGGAGAGATACAGCAGGTCCTTCCTTCCTGCAGCGGTCAGACTATACAACCAGCACAGCCCCTAGACCCCGCACAAAACAGCACAGACTATAACCAGTACTCGAGTTGAGGGGGGATGAGGGGGGGATGGCATCCCCCCTGAAATAAAAACGGTCAAAATCATCCCCCTTCTAAAACTGCCATTCCCCCTTTCCATCCCTTATGTAATTTTATCAATGAACGTGGCACTGGTATTACTGCTATTTCAATATTCATTTTGCGCATTTTGAGTAAAATACTGTGGGCGAGGGAGCACGCACACACACACATTTTTACCAAGTCACTGACGCTATGCTATGCGAGTGCCCTAGAGGGCGCCAGAGCGCCGTGATGCACCTATTTGATTGATGCCAGAAGCGCAAGTAACGGTCATCACAATGGCCAAGCGACCAGGAGGACAACGCGATCTGAGGGACTTCATATTTAAAAATACTAAAAATAACATTTCAGGTAAGTCAAGAGTCAGTAATCTTAGTCATTACTCATTACTTTACTCACCAAAGGTGGAATCTATGGACATAAGCAGCAATAACAACTTAGTTTGGAGTTATACGTGTTTCTCTCGTGTTAGCTAGCTGGTAAGACTCAAAACTGTTGATGAAATGATACCACCAGCACCAGAAGAGCTGAAACCCCTCCTTCAAGCAGTGAACACTTTGGTCATCTCCACAGCTGAGTGTGAACGTGGGTTTAGTCAGATGAACATTTTAACCACAACTAGAAGCTCCCTAGAGGTAAAAAGCATGTCAGCCTTGCTTTTCATCAAGTGTGTTGGCCCTCCACTGAACAAGTTCAGACCAGAGGTATATGTCAAGACTTGGCTTCAAAGCCATTGCTTAGCTAACAATCCGAAAGCAAGAGCCAGAACAATTTAGACCAAAAAGCATGATTATGAAAATCTTTGGAAACTTTTATGAGATGGGGGAGAGTGGAGTAGGCAGCCATTGACAACTTTGGTCCTATTTTGTATTATCTGTATAATCTTTTAATATATTTTCATATTTTGTAAACAATTTCAATTTGTACTTAATGCCCTGTTAAAAAAAGTAACATTGGGAATGTTAACCTAAAATATTTGTATTTGAACTGCAATAAAATGATGACGGATCAATATTTTTCTCAATTTTTTCATGAAGTGTTTAATTTACATAATGATTTAATGAATAACAATACAAATGTAACCCTTTAGATACCAGTTTTGATCGTATACCAGTAACTGCTTTTTTGAAAAAATACACTATAATTCAATATTCTAAAAACTATTTTGACTTTATTATTAGTATAATCAGTTGATCCATCTGAATAATAAATGAGGGACTGTTAACCTACAAAATGTGTACCATAGACTTCCATTATAACCACATTTTTGTATCCCCTCCCCCCCTTTAAATTAAAGTGAAAAAAAGATTTTGCACTAACTGTCCTCTGCATTTGACCCTAAATGTTAGTGGTGCCATGGCAGCCCGGGACCGACTCTAATTCTGAGTTGCCTTGGTCAAGAGCAATGAAAGGAGTATCTGAACATCCATAACATGCATGTTGTTTTAGGAGTATAATAATGATCTTTATGCTGGTTGGTCTCCCATCCTCGGCGGGTTATCAGCACAAATTATGTCCCCATATGATAAAATCCACCATCCCCCCTGATTTTTTTTTACAACTTGAGTACTGACCGTAACACCTCTTGTTGATAAATAACAACTATGTGCAATATTTGCAATATGTGCAATATATATATGCCGTTAAAAACTGTGCAATATATACCTGGCTGCTAAATCCGCATAACTGTTACATGGTGTGTATTATGTAAAATGTGTAACTTTAAAAAAACATATCATTTCTTTTTTTAATCATTAATACTTTTTGTATGCATGCTTTAGGTAACATTAAGCTGTCTTTGGCTCTTCTCTGCTGTAACAATGTAAATGTATCCCCTGTGGGACTAATAAAGGTATTCTGATTCTGATCGCAAAAACCAAGCCAATACTATGCTGCGTTCATGGAGTGTGAAGCTGACCGTTGAGCGGCCCAGACCAAGCAAGGAGGCAGAGGCAGAACGTCCAAAAATATAACCCGACGTGGGCATTTATTAAAATCATGTGCACAAAGTTCACAGCCTCAATCCTGCTGTTCTCCTTGCACACATCCTGCAGCCACAAGGATCTCACACACCCTACCAGCCTCCAAAACAGACAGGGCAACAGACCCTAAATACACCCACTCTAATCAGCACAAGTGAGGGGGGGAGGAGACAACACAGGACACCAGGTGCACACAATCATCAGCCTGAAGCCGTCAGTCCATAGTGACGAAGTTACCTTCGTCACATTTCCTTCCCCCTCTCCCCAGGAAGCACAGCGTCTTTACAGTCTCGGCTTCGGGACAACCAGTCAGCCACCCGGTTTCAACGCCGCCTCCTCCTGCTTGTCTCTCGTCTCCTGCTGCTTGTCTCTCGTCTCCTGCTGCCTCAACAGCCGTGGCCCCCTGGTCCGTTCCAGGCATAGCCACCCCCAGCCGCGGTTCCTCTCTTTGGTCCCTCTTCTTTCCTCTCGTAATTTTCACCTCCTTACTTGGTCAAATCCCACTTCTGACACCAATTGTGAAGCTGACCGTTGAGCGGCCCAGACCAAGCAAGGAGGCAGAGGCAGAACGTCCAAAAATATAACCCGACGTTGGCATTTATTAAAATCATGTGCACAAAGTTCACAGCCTCAATCCTGCTGTTCTCCTTGCACACATCCTGCAGCCACAAGGATCTCACACACCCTACCAGCCTCCAAAACAGACAGGGCAACAGACCCTAAATACACCCACTCTAATCAGCACAACAAGACACAGGTGAGGGGGGAGGAGACAACACAGGACACCAGGTGCACACAATCATCCGCCTGAAGTTACCTTCGTCACATGGAGCTACGTGGAAGTGGGGAAGGACAATGCTTGATTGCAGATACGTAATTTCAGTTTCAGCACAGTTTATTGCTCTTATACCTTGATTGTTGCCAACTACGATGCTCAACAGCTCGCTAAACGGAACTTTGACGCTGGTATCAGTTTCCCACCAATCACGGAAATATTGTGTATAGAAAGTATTGAGTTATATTTCTCGCGCTACCTAACATCCATGAAGGCAAAATGACAGAGGGAGCCCTGCCACTCAGGATGCCCAACTACTCTTTGCTAAGCCCCACCCCCCCAAGCAACATCAGGGCCAAAAGTCTGAAAGCGAAAAAGAAAAGATCTGAAAGCAGAAAAAACTATCTGAAAGTGAAAAACGATCTGAAGGTGAAAAGCAATGTGAAACCTGGAAAAACAAAATTTGAAACTGAAAAAATTATTGTTTTGAATCTGAAAACGAAAAATCTGCAACTGAAAAAAATAAGGATTCAAATATCAAAATATGTATAAAAGTGAAATCTGAAAAGAAATATTTTATTCCAAAAATTTGCTGAACTGAATCAAAATAATATTCAACCTGAAAAATGATTTCAAATACTTATTTTTATTTTGAATACATCATTGTATTTTTCAAAGTTCAGGATAAAACTGAATCTGAATCGCAGTGTGCATCTGGACCTGGTGACGACATTACCTATTGACGCAGCAACCACTGTAAGTTATATTCTTGTTTAATTAGACTTCTCGGTTTCATTTATTCGACTCTGTATAATTGTTACTGTAGCTTAAACGGCTAAATCGCTTTTGAGAGATTTTAAATCTCAGATCTGCTCAGGCGAAACCTGCTTTACAGGTCTCAGCACTCAAGCCTGCATTATTAACATAGGCAGGGCCAGTCTATTGTCGCCCATCAGCTGTAGATAATTAACTAATTAACTACAGCTGTGAGAACTGAGCAATCAGGCGTCCATTTTAGGTATCACTTTCCTGGAGCGTCAGCTTCAGCGTCAGACAGGCTAAGACTGACAAAGACATTAGAGTCCTACAGGAGTAAGACTGACAAAGACATTAGAGTCCTACAGGAGTAAGACTGACAAAGACATTAGAGTCCTACAGGAGTCACGAGGGAGGCAAAGAGGAGGCAAATCCTACTTTGATTGAGCTAAGTATCGTTGGTGTTTTTAATTTTGTTGTTTAGCCCCTCATGCTATAATCATGTGTATTTTCTCCATTCCTGTTCATGTGTCTTCTCGCAATTATCACTGGCCCCGTGTATCTCGTAATCGATATAACCGGCCTGCTCTCGTCTATCCCACGTGCTCCACTGAGATCCAACATCTAGTTTCAGGTGGCCTGTGGAACTGCCAGTCAGCTGTTCCTAAGGCTGACTTCATCTCTGGCTACGCCTCCCTGCAGTCTCTGGATTTCCTTGCTCTCACTGAGACCTGGATTACTCCATCCAACACATCCACCCCAGCAGCTCTCTCCACTGCATATTCCTTCTCCCATACACCCAGACCCACTGGCAGAGGAGGTGGCACTGGTCTCCTGCTCTCTCCCAAATGGAGCTTTTCCCTCTTCAAGCTACCTATCTTCACTCCTTCCACCTTTGAGTTCCATGCCGTCACAGTAACCCATCCTATACAGTTAACCATTGTTGTTCTCTACCGTCCACCAGGCGCCTTGGGGGACTTCTTGGAGGAATTAGATCATCTCCTCTCACACATCCCTGAAACTGGCCCTCCCGCTGTACTTCTCGGAGACTTCAACCTCCAGATGGGGAAGATAGACGAACTAACATCTCTGTTAACCGCCTTTGCTTTCTCACTGTCTCCGTCCCCACCGACTCATAAAGCTGGCAATGTCCTTGATCTCATATTCTCAAGGAACTGCGCTACTTCTAACCTCTCTGTAAACCCGCTCCACACATCCGATCACTTCTTCATTTCATTCTCTCTATCCCTTTCCAAACATAACAAACTAATCTCTTCCCATCCTACACTTGTCCGCCGTAACCTTCGCTCCCTCTCTCCCTCTACCTTTGCCTCGTCGGTGCTCTCAGCCCTCCCTTCCTCTGATTCGTTCCAACTACTGCCTCCAAACTCTGCTGCAGAAACTCTCCTCTCTACTCTCTCATCCACTCTGGACTCGCTCTGTCCTCTGACATCTCGGCAGGCTCGTCAGTCCCCTCCGGCTCCCTGGCTAAATGATGCACTGCGTGCTAATAGAACCGTCCTTAGGGCAGCAGAGCGGAAATGGTGGAAATCCAAACACCGTGACGACCTCCTAACCTATCAAGCTCTCCTCTCCTCTTTCTCTGCTTCAATCTCTCAGGCAAAAAGCACTTTCTTTCAAGATAAGATCCAATCTTCCTATTCCAATCCTAAAAAACTATTTTCCATCTTCTCCACCCTCTTGGACCCTCCCAAAGCCCCTCCCCCCTCCTCACTTCTGTCAAGCGACTTTGTTACCCACTTTGAAAAAAAGGTTAATGATATTCGCTCTTCTTTTTCTGACTCACCTTTACTCACCGCTGGGTCACCAGACCTTCCTTCCACCAACACACTAACCTCCTTTTCCCCTCTCTCTCCAAGTGAGGTTCTTACCCTCATTACCTCTGCCCGCCCTACCACCTGTCCTCTGGACCCTATCCCTTCAAACCTCCTTCAGACTATCGCTCCTGATATTCTACCGTTTCTCACCCATTTCATCAACACTTCTCTAACTTCTGGTCACTTTCCAAACAGTCTCAAGGAGGCAAGAGTAAACCCTCTCCTAAAGAAACCCACTCTCAACCCGTCTGATGTTATAAACTACAGGCCTGTATCTCTCCTCCCGTTCCTGTCTAAATCACTTGAACGCGCTGTCTTTAAACAACTCTCCTGTTATCTCAATCAGAACAACCTTCTGGATCCGCACCAGTCTGGTTTCAAGGCAGGTCACTCCACAGAAACTGCTCTCATTGCTGTCACGGAGGAACTGCACACTGCCAAAACTGCATCCCTCTCCTCTGTCATCATCCTGTTGGACCTGTCTGCTGCATTCGACACGGTGAATCATCAGATCCTCCTTCGCACTCTCCAAAAACTTGGAGTTTCAGGCTCTGCACTTTCCCTCCTCACCTCATACCTGAAAGACCGTACCTACAGGGTGACTTGGAGAGGGTCTGAGTCCGACCATTGTCAATTAACTACGGGGGTCCCTCAGGGCTCTGTTCTTGGTCCCCTCCTCTTCTCCCTGTACACAAACTCGCTCGGATCAGTCATTAGCCCGCATGGTTTTTCTTACCACTGCTACGCTGACGACACCCAATTAATTCTGTCCTTTCCCCGCTCAGAGACCCAGGTCGTCGCACGCATCTCTGCTTGTCTAGCTGACATCTCTCAGTGGATGTCTGCTCACCACCTGAAGCTCAACCTTGACAAGACTGAGCTGCTCTTCCTCCCGGGAAAAGATTGTCCAACTCTTGACCTGACAATCAACATCGGCACCTCAGTTGTTTCCCCGACTTAGACTGCAAGGAATCTGGGTGTGACCCTAGATAACAACCTGTCCTTCACTGCAAACATCGCTGCTACAACCCGTTGCTGCAGATACACGCTTTACAACATCAGGAAGATACGTCCCCAGCTGACTCAGAAAGCGACTCAGGTTCTGGTCCAGGCTCTCGTCATCTCACGCCTAGACTACTGCAACTCCCTCCTGGCTGGTCTACCTGCATGTGCCATCCGACCTCTGCAGCTCATCCAGAATGCAGCGGCTCGTCTGGTTTTCTACCTTCCTAAATTCTCCCACACCACTCCTCCGCTCCCTTCACTGGCTTCCGGTAACTGCTAGAATCCACTTCAAGACACTGGTACTTGCTTACCATGCTGCGAATGGATCTGGCCCTTCCTACATCCAGGACATGGTTAAACCGTACACCCCAGCGCGTGCACTACGCTCTGCATCAGCCAAACGACTCGTTGCGCCCTCGCTGCGAGGGGGACCCAAGTTCCCATTGGCGAAAACACGTGGGTTTGCTGTCCTGGCTCCAAGATGGTGGAATGAGCTCCCCATTGACATCAGGACGGCAGATAGCTTGCACATCTTCCGGCGCAAACTGAAAACTCATCTCTTTCGACTCCACTTCGAGCGTTAGAACTATTAACGAAGCACTTTTATACTAATAAAGGACTGGCTTACCTAAAGCCAGTTGAGTAGCACTTGAAATGTTTGGCTCTATGAAACCTGATGTACTTATATGATTCTGTTTTCTTCAAGGTTGTGTCTTCCTGGTCGAATGTACTTATTGTAAGTCGCTTTGGATAAAAGCGTCAGCTAAATGCAATGTAATGTAATAATAACTTGAACTTTCAAATAAATTGTATTTTTTTGAATGATCAAAACTTATGACCCTGAAATATCTCCATAACACTGCTCCTCTTCTTCTGACTTCCTTCACCAAATCTTATCTCATCAACAAGTCCCTGTGTGCTGACGATTCAGAATACCTTTATTTGTCCCACAGAGGGGAAATGTACAATTTACAATATGTGTACTTTTTACACCAGCTATGATGGAAAATGCTTTATTTATACGATGGGCCAAGAATGGTTTTCCATTTCCTAGCATTTAAGTATAGTCAAAATGTGCCAACATAATCGTAACTAGATGTCCACTATCCTATTCTAGATTGACATTATGACAAGTAAACCAACTCTATGACAACTGTGGAAACTCAATTTACTAAAGACTAATCCTTGATGCGGTTAAGGGCCAAAAATACTTAGTAAGTAGACCTTGAGTAAAGATGATTTGATCTAACTACTCGTCCTTGGAGTAAAAGCCCCATGCCCCCGCCGGCGAAATATAGGTATCATCACTGAGTAGGGGTGTAACGGTATCCGTATTCGTCCCGTACCATCACGGTTCGGACGTCACGGTTCGGCAGATGCAGTCATACGACGAATACGCCTTTTTTTTACAAGTGGGAAAAAAGTCTGTCATTCAGGGCAGTATCCATTAGGGCTGTGCATCTTCACTGGTCTCACGATTCGATTACGATTATCCTGTCAACGATTCGATTCAATTCGATATCACGATGCATCGCGATTCATACCAATGCGTTGCATCCTCAATTTTCTATATTACTGCACATGGCTTATTTTTCATCAATGCATACATGCAGTAAATACATATGAACTCTCTTTTTATTATTTAGAAAGTGCTTCAGAAATCAATAACATAAATGTCTTGACATTAATTTATAAACCAAAATAAATGAATTGTATAGGTCTAGCCTCCGTGTGTGAAGTTGTTCCATCCTCAAAAACAAAAAAATAATGCTTCTGCAGTTGCAGCTTCTAGCAACAGTCTTCTGTTAAAAAAAGGACACTGAATGTCCTGAATGTGGCATCACACGTCACCAAGATGACCGTCACTACTAGTGCTGCGTACCGGTACGCCGAACCGGTACTGGACTTGTAAAAAGTTTCGGTTCAAGTACGGTTAAAACCGGAACGTCGGGAACCGGTACTTGGACTCGCAAAAAAACTAGCATTTACGTATATTCTGGTGTCTGTGGTTATTTAAACATTCCCTGATAAACGTTATTCACCGTCAATAAATGAGTGCTAATCCCAGTGTGCTCAATGTACAACATCACATGTCATTTCACCTTCGATTCACGGTTTGAAAACATAGCATTTCGCCACATGCTAATGCTAACCGGAAGTGAATAATTTTCAGAATAAAAGGATTAAGTTAATAGTGTGAACTTCCGGTTTTTTCAGAATAAAACTGATTTAAATTAAATAGTGTATTTAATTCAAAATTACGCCATATCAACATTGATTTTAATTTCTAACAGTATGTATGTACATCACTATGTATATGTACTGTATAATGTACACATTATTCTACAGTTGTAGAAAAGACATGGTGTACAGACAGTACACTCTGACTGTACAGTCACT
Organism: Gymnodraco acuticeps; assembly: GCF_902827175.1. Taxonomy (NCBI): domain Eukaryota; kingdom Metazoa; phylum Chordata; class Actinopteri; order Perciformes; family Bathydraconidae; genus Gymnodraco; species Gymnodraco acuticeps. Next base: position 365,822 of record NW_022989865.1, read on the forward strand.
ACAGTGTGTATACTGTACAGTAGGTGTGTAACAGTGTAATGTGTATAGTCTACTCTACACTCTACATTTCAGCAACGTTTTAGGGATTTAGGCTCAGTCAGCTCAGGGACTGTTTGGTTACTTTAGTTTGCTAAATGAAAGACATGTTTGAACTTTGTAGTAGTTCACTGTAGTTGCTGTCATAAGTCATTTGTAGACTAAGTGGCAAAAAGTGTTTTTTTTACATTTGTACTTTGTAGAGAAATGTAGACACAAGTTGGAAGGGAGCACAATAAACCTGACGAGTTTGAATTTGAGTTGATGAGTTAATTTTCAATTGATAATTAGCTCACAATAAGTTCACTTTAGTTACTCACACAACTTGACACAAGCCATGGGTTCAGGTCCGGACTTATAAGTCCGGACCTGAACCTGAACCTCTGGACTTGAGTCCGGACCTGAACCTGAATGTGAGTCCAGGTACGCAGCACTAGTCACTACTGTCTTGTCAACAAAACGATTGCCTACCCTCACAATCACCACAATGAAACACGTCCAGAAGAATGTCATGCAAAGCTGCCTGCCTTCCTTTGATTCTCTCTGAACTGCCTGGTCTTTTTAATATTTAATGTCAACCATTTGTGCAGATAGCGTGAAATAGAAAAGATCGGCGATCACCGATGCTAGCGTTAGCATTTCTCCCCCGGGCTTAAATGGTGTCTTATAGAATGATCACACCGGTGACAGTACTCTTCAAAGGGTTCACGCAATATGACTACTACTCTTACTGTTTAACATTTTGGGTTACTTAATGTTACTTCATATTAAGGCTAATAAAAATGACAAGGCTGTAATGCTAACTAACGTGCTAGCTACTAGCTAGGTAGCTAACTTGATCCAGCCACTCCTGGTCCTTTCATCAGACGGGAAGCGAAAGAACGAGCAAGACCCATTGCTGGTATGATAACAACCTGGTACTAAGGACACAGGCATCTTGTTAAAGTTATCTTATCTTAGCCAGCCACATATAGATAGATTCTATCTATATGGCGCTGATCTTAGCTATCTCTTAGTGGAGGAAAACAATTGTGACATCACTTACGCGACTCTGGGATTTGTAGTCTTTCTAGTTGCGTATTTTTCATAGTCTTATATTTCAACAGTTTTACGACAAACTCTGACTGTGACTTTTTTTACATGGAAATTATTTTTTAAGATTGACAAACATCATATGTGTAATTCATGGCACAATTCAAACGGGATCGAAAGATACGTTTTCCCTCTCCATTGATTTCAATACATTATTTTTCCGAAATAAGGTCCCATGGATGGGTAGATGGGCGGGACTTCGCCACTCTGGCGATTTCAGGTAACACGCAGGAGCTAGAACCCACCTGCTTCTTTTAAATCAGCTGTGTGGGAACATTTTGGGTTCCCTGTGGACTACAATAACGATGGAGTGCGAGTGGTGGATCGGACGAGGACGGTGTGTCGGCGTTGTTAGACAGCGCTGCGGTATGCTAATGGTAACACACGCGCAGATTAAACCCCCGCGAGCGGCTATGCGAGACATCCCTCTTGCTCGCTCGCGGGAGTGTCAGCCTCACTCGCTCGCGGAGTCTGTCTGCGCGCGCGTGAAAAGTTTCTGACACTTTGGGGCGGAGCCACTGGACTTTGATTGACAGCTGCAAGGAAGCCCGGAGTTGCCAGGTTTGATAAATGCCTGAACTACCAAGAGCCGAGGAGTGACAGCTGCAAGACAGCTGCAAGATCAGTTGGACGAGATTGAATGGTAAAGTTAAAAACTATTATATTCGTTAAGTGTACAGCTAATATATATATATATATATTAATGCTGTCAAAATTATCGCGTTAACGGCGGTAATTCATTTTTTGAATTAATTGCATTAAAATATTTAACGCATTTAACGCATGTGCAGAATGGCCCGCCCCATACATCCCACCAGTGGCAGCGCCAGGGTATGGCTGGGGTAGGCTACACCCATACCAAGAAATGGCTTAGCCCCACCTTGAAAAATGATGTTAAAGTAAGCAAAATAAAGTCCGCCAACTCGTGCCGAAAATTGAACAGACAGCAGTTAGTAAGATTGATTTCAGTAGCCACTTGTCTGGAAATACCAAAGACCAGAAACGGTTTTGAAAACTTTTGTCACGTAGTGATCGTCTTCTCAATAGAACATCTTTGATAATGTCTTCTGGCCAATCAGAATCAAGATAACGGCGTGGTGTTGTTGCAGGAAGTCCTGACGGAGAATACTTTTGCTGTAGTACAGGTAACACATAACTGGTACGCAGGTTATGTGCGTAATCTGAAATGCGTACCGTCACTTGTGTCACAAAGCGCATTTGTGTACCGACATACTTGTGAAGCTTTTCCAGAAGGCGGTTAGATCACCGGACGACAGAGTCGGGTTGCGTTCCGATAATCCAAAAATCAGCTCCTAAATTCTAACCCTATCTCCTATTCCTTGATCTCTGAGTGAAACGTCACGGGGTTAAGGGATAGTGGATAGGAGAATTCAAAAGGATTTAGGAGAAGAGACTGCGGTACTTTAGAGAATCCGAATGCACTTTCACTATCCGACGTGTTTATGATGCGCCAGCGGACGTTAGGAAGGTTCCTAAGCTAAATGGACTATTGGAACGCAACCTCGGTCTCCGTGTGCACAGACAGGGCTGCTGTTAACGTCGGCCTGCACAACGGAATTGTGCCAAAACTACGCCAACCGGCTGCGGAAGGAGACTCCCCCCCTTCACTGGAGAACTGCGCTTAAACAGCTGATCACAACGGTCACACTCTGTGGTCACGAAGTACTCCACTAGCACCCCCCCCGTCCCCCCCCGTCGACTTTCCTGAAGTACTCCCCCGTTGATAGAAATCAACACGTAATTAATTAAGACCCCACGGTTTGATGATTGATAGGTGCTCTCTTTCATTTTGACACACATAAAAATGTTACAATAAACATGTTAAATGGATATATCCGCCTTCTTTCATTTATCTTTCCATTCCCACAACAATATACATAAAGAAATGACATATTTTGGACATAGTTCGAATGGTGATTAATCATGATTAATACATTTTTAAGCTGTGATTAATCTGATTAAAAATGTTAATCATTTGACAGCCCTAATATATATAAAACAATATATTTTTGAGTGGGCTGTATCCGTCGGAAACTGCTAGCTACTGTCTGCTGTATGCACCTCCCTTACGAAATGCACTATAAATGAACTATAGTATTACTATAGTACACTATAAGAGTTGTATAGTGTCCTATAGTAAGTTTGTAGTGTTCTGTAGTATTTTTCACCAGCTATTGTATTGCTATAGTTTTTTCTGTAGTGCCATTTTATTAGCTATAGTAGCCCTATAATATTTCAACAGTAATACTATGTATCTAGACCTTTGTAGTATTCCTATATTATTTTAAATAGTATAACTATAGTATAATATATAGTGTTTCTGTAGTTGTTTTTTAAACACACTATAGAACACTCCTATACTCCTGTATATACACTGAACACAAATATAAATGCAACACTTTTGTTTTTGCTCCCATTTTTCATGAGATGAACTCAAAGATCTAAAACATTTTCTATATACACAAAATAACCATTTCTCTCAAATATTGTTCACAAATCTGAAAAAATTTGTGATAGTGAGCACTTCTCCTTTGCCGAGATAATCCATCCCACCTCACAGGTGTGGCATATCAAGATGCTGATTAGACAGCATGATTATTGCACAGGTGTGCCTTAGGCTGGCCACAATAAAAGGCCACTCTGAAACGTGCATTTTTGCTTTATTGGGGGGGTCCGAAAACCAGTCAGTATCTGGTGTGAGGGGTAGGGTTAGGGTTAGGGTAATGTTGTGAATCGAGTGGCCCATGGTGGTGGTGGGGTTATGGTATGGGCAGGCGTATGTTATGGACGACGAACACAGGTGCATTTTATTGATGGCATTGTGAATGCACAGAGATACCGTGACGAGATCCTGAGGCCCATTGTTGTGCCATTCATCCACGACCATCACCTCATGTTGCAGCATGATAATGCACGGCCCCATGTTGCAAGGATCTGTACACAATTCCTGGAGGCTGAAAACATCCCAGTTCTTGCATGGCCAGCATACTCACCGGACATGTCACCCATTGAGCATGTTTGGGATGCTCTGGATCGGCGTATACGACAGCATGTTCCAGTTCCTGCCAATATCCAGCAACTTCGCACAGCCATTGAAGAGTTGGACCAACATTCCACAGGCCACAATCAACAACCTGATCAACTCTATGCGAAAGGAGATGTGTTGCACTGCGTGAGGCAAATGGTGGTCACACCAGATACTGACTGGTTTTCGGACCCCCCCACCAGACCCCCCCCAATAAAGCAAAACTGCACGTTTCAGAGTGGCCTTTTATTGTGGCCAGCCTAAGGCACACCTGTGCAATAATCATGCTGTCTAATCAGCATCTTGATATGCCACACCTGTGAGGTGGGATGGATTATCTCGGCAAAGGAGAAGTGCTCACTATCACAGATTTTTTCAGATTTGTGAACAATATGAGAGAAATGGTTATTTTGTGTATATAGAAAATGTTTTAGATCTTTGAGTTCATCTCATGAAAAATGGGAGCAAAAACAAAAGTGTTGCATTTATATTTTTGTTCAGTGTATATACACTTTACGAATATAATGTTTTTTTATGGACAACTTTACCATTCATTCTCGTCCAACTGATCTTGCAGCTGTCACTCCTTCTTAGTTCAGGCATGTATCAAACCTGGCAACTCCGGGCTTCCTTGCAGCTGTCAATCAAAGTCCAGTGGCTCCGCCCCAAAGTGTCAGAAACTTTTCACGTGCGCGCAGACAGACTCCGCGAGCGAGCAAGAGGGATGTCTCGCGGGGGTTTAATCTGCGCGCGAGGGTCATTTCATGCGCGTGTAAAAGCACATTTTCCGCTCGTGAGTAGCTTGTTTTGCGCGCTAGAATATTGACCCAAATCTGACTCCATAGCCAATAGACATGAAAGCCGTGAGACCAAAATAAATAACGGAAGCTATTGGCATATATATTTCAACGGCTATGCGCTCTTGAAACAATTTCTTATTATTTATGATGTAATATTTTCAAGACATTCTTTTTAGTTTTACAGCTTATTGAACCTTTTTGTTTGACATCAGCCATTATAGATAATATGGCCATCTGAGTGTTTGTGGTACTGTTTGTGGTTTGTTTTTAACGGTGTAATACAGTTAATTATTCAAAATGTTAGAGTTCCTTATTTTTAAACTGAAACTTGCACTATTGTTCAAAAATAAATAACAACAAACCTGGAATTATGCATTTGGGACTTTTTTTTAGCTTTTCCTTGTTGTACCGAACCCGAACCGTGACCCCCAAACCGAGGTCCGTACCGAACCGTGAATTCTGTGAACCGTTACACCCCTATCACTGAGTTGTGTTCAATGGCATTACAACGAGAAAAACGTGGCTGAAGGTTAATTCAATGAGTCTGGGTCACTTTGAAATGATTACTGATAATCCATCATTCCATTTTTATGTCAATAACGGAGTTTTCATATATAACTGCTATGATAGCTACCAGAGTGTATTACAGCTTCCGGTTTTGGGTATTCTGGCTATGCATCACTCATTCACCAATGGGTAATGTTTAGATTTTTAGGAACTTCCCGTCGATTCTATTGGCTCTAATGGTTAAAAAGAGGTGTCAATCATCAAAATCGACCGAGAGGGGCCTAAAATATGGAAAATCCACCCAAATGACCGAGAAGTGTTTTTCTTTTGCTAAACCTATTTTAAAAAGGTCAAATGTCACTTGTTTTGCATCAATCTTGATACAGGGTACTTATTATATGTTATTGTTTGGATTTCTAAAGCTTTTAGTCTACCATCCCATCATTCAAGGGTGGTTTTCACTATAAGTAATGTGGGTTTTTTTGTACGGACACTATAATTGATGTTCATGATGATTCTGACTTTTCTACATCCAACTCACAGGTTTATCATTGCTTTGAGAAAAAGATTATTAATGTACCCCTTTTAGAAGTGAAGTTATAGTCATTTGTTCTGGGAATGTCATTTTCGAGCCTGGGACCTAGAAAACAGGCTTGTTAAGAGTGAATGTGAGATTATTTTATCCAATGGGTTGTTGGCACTTTACTCATGACTACCCAAAAAAACGCCTGTTAGGATGTTGGACATGCCCTTGTCCACCTTAGCTGAGGAATGTTAAAGCTTTAGTTTGTTCCAGATAGCCCTGAATGTGTGTTGCTAATTGTACCAGTGTGAGTAAGGTTAGGCAATATTGTCAGGGTTTAGAGCAGAGCGGACCCAAAATCATACAGACAACTGTCCAAATGAAAAATACCTTTATTCAGGCAAGGCTAGGCGAAACAAAATTAACAAAACTTTATATTACCCACTCCCACATAAGACACACAAGGATCTGACAATTACCAACAGAAAACTAAAACCAAAATAAATATAGACTAATCACAAGGACAAGACACAGCTGGGGAGGGAAGGAAAAACACCAGGTGAACAGAATCAGGTAATCAAAGGGAGGGAAAACACAGACAGGAAGTAAAAACAGACATGACGCTTATGGCACTGAGCTGAGAGGCTGACACTCCCCAGCACAGTTGCAATTCCTACTAAAATCCTATTCTAACTACTCAGAACCCACCTAAAACTGCATGGTGTTTGCTTCCAAACCCCCACAACATTCATTATGCCACAGAAAACGTAAAAAAAATTAAAAAAAAGACGAAAAGCTCAACAGAAGACGGAGCAAGTAAGGCCACGCTACTACGCTATCACCACTGACAACACCGACAATGCTATCCTATAAGAAATGAATGGCCTGAAGACAGAGTTTTCATCTAAACTGGATGGGCTACTTTCAGCCGTCAACAGCGTTAAAAGTGAGCTGACCAGATGTCAGAAGAGAATATCCGAGACGGAGGAGCGAATATCGAACGCCGAAGATGACGTCGTCTCCCTGCAGAGGAGAGCCGTGAGCCTAGAAGAACAAGTTGCCAAGCTTACCTATATTTCTTTCCTGATAACTAATTGTTTTGGCTGTGTTGTCTAAACCGAGTTTGAAATTAACCAGATGAACACCGCTTAAATATGTGAGTTTCGGAGCAGATAATAATTTATATTTTTACGATTGACAGTTTACATGGCAATTTGTTGGGACGCTAAATGTTTTCCCTTTTTTTCAATGCTTCTCTCTCTTTGCTTAGGGAGTTAAGTGGACAGCAAAAAGCGATGCCCCCCCCTTCCATTGGTTCGAATATAATTCTTATTTGAATTCAAGCTGGTTACTGTGGACCTTAATGTTTAACGTTTACAATATTTGTTCTTGCCAAAGAAAAAATATTATAACAAATAATATAATAATAATAATAATATAACAAAAGGCTCTTTTGGTGTTTGGGAAAGAGATGGGGGGGATGTATTTGTTCTGAAAGTGTTAACTTAGGGGGAATCTGTAACACGTTGCAGGGGGAGGGTAAAGGGGGGGACAAAGGACAGCCCACTACAGTGTGCAGGTCTGGTGGTAGGTTGGTCATGTCGGAGGTGGTAAGAGGGAGGGGAGATGTTTCTGTAGATCTCAGGGGAAAATGTATGTTAGAGGGTTGGGGTTTTATGTGTACTTACGTGTTAGAATATGTATTTTTACTTAGGGTAGCATCGTTTATCCACTCACTACTGTACAGTCACGGAACAACCTACATAACACAATATATGTTCGATTGAGGTATGTCTAAATCTATGAAGGTTACATCTTAGAATTGCAGGGGCTTGGGTAAATTAACTAAAGTGAAGCAGGTACTTAGTAGATTGAAACAAAAACACTCATATAATTTTCCTGCAGGAATCTCATATGATGCAGTGTGATTTGTCTAAAGTAAAAAAAAGATGGCAAGGCCAAGTGTTTTCAGCCTCCTATAGTTCACATGCCAGAGGAGTCCATCCATCCATCCACTCCCGCTTATCCGTGGTCGGCTCGCGGGGGTAGCAGTTCCAGCAGAGAGCCCCAAACTTTCTTTTCCCTGGCGACTTCAACCAGCTCTGACTGGGGGATCCCAAGGCGCTCCCAGGCCAGCGAAGAGATATAATCCCTCCACCTGGTCCTAGGTCTACCCCTTGGTCTCTTCCCAGCTGGACGTGCCTGGAACACCTCTCTAGGGAGGCGCCCAGGTGGCATCCTAACTAGGTGCCCGAACCACCTCAACTGGCTCCTTTCGACGTGAAGGAGGAGCGGTTCAACTCTGAGTCCCTCCCGGATGACCGAACTTCTCACCTTATCCCTAAGGGAGACACCAGCCACCCTGCGGAGAAAACCCATCTCGGCCGCTTGTATCTGCGATCTCGTTCTTTCGGTCATGACCCATCCTTCATGACCATAGGTGAGGGTAGGAACGAAAATGGCCCGGTAGACAGAGAGCTTTGCCTTCTGGCTCAGCTCCCTTTTCGTCACAACGGTGCGGTAAAGCGACTGCAGTACCGCTCCCGCTGCTCCGATTCTCCGGCCCATATCACGCTCCATTGTTCCCTCACTCGAGAACAAGACCCCGAGATACTTGAACTCCTTCACCTCCTCCTTGGAAGGGAGATATACAGGAGGATATTTCCTTGGATGACTGGGGTGTGATATGTGCAGAGGCACATAGACAAACTGTGAATACGAGTAGTAAATAATACAATTATTCACAAAATGCTAGATGTTAAGATACCTCTTGATCCTAAATTGTTTATTTTGGGGATTTTCCGCCCCAGTCATAACAAAGAATAAAAATAATCTCATAAACATGTGTTTACTCAAAGCAAAACGCTCGATTGCCTTGTCATGGAAGAACACTCAGAGGCCACAGGTGGGCTGAGGAAAATGAGTAATTGCTGTTCAGTGGAAAAGATAACGTATATTCTGAAAAGGAAAAATGAAACCTTTGATAGGGTTTAGGGCCCGTTTACTCAACTGTTAGGTGATGTTAATGTATCAATAACATTGGGATACCATGAGAGCGATCTGGTTGAAAGGAAAAGTAAAGTACTTCTTAAACTGCTGTGACTAAGTACACTTTTTAGGATAATGTTGCTACTGCCCAATTGTTTTTGTTTTATTTGTATTTAATTTCATGTCTTTTATTTGTATTATATATTTCAATTTTTTCTTTTTTTTAAATTATGTCCTTTCTTGTCTTTGCCTCTGTTTTTCACTTTTTTGTGTGCAAGTTTGTGTAAGGTATGGCGTGTCTTGTTGTTTAAAAGAACGAAAAATGTATAACCATATTGTTTAAAAAAACAAAAAACAGACATGACGCGGGGGTGAAGAATTTTCAAAACAAAACAGGAAACTGGTGTGACAGATCGTGACATATTTGTCCATATTATACCAATGTCCTTAGAAAAATTGATATCGTCTGAGATTTAGGATATCCTAATAATAGGAGTGTTGTCTTAATGTTTTAAAGCCTGTAAAGCAGTAAACCAAATCATTTTCTGAATTTACCAGACTGTTATAGCAATTATATTATTTGCCTTTATCCAGCAAGTCAATGAAACCACTTAAGAAATAATTATTTATCAAAGTTCTCATTGTGTAGCCATGTTTTAAAAGCATCAAATGTCAACTGTGCAATGGCCTCACAATATTGATATCATGGGATTTGGTCAAAAATATCACATTTGATTTTCTTCATATGGCCCAGCTTTAAGTTTTAGTAACCGGTCCATGAGCCCACTGTAAAATGTTTAATGACCCCCACCTTCAACAGCTAGAAGCATGTTTGAATGACACGTTATACACAGATGTTTGTTTCAAGCACAGCCTTGACACCCCGGCATTTTTGTTAGGAGTGTTAAAAACAGCTAATATCAAGGCATGATTAAAATCTCTCGAAAGGTATTTATTGTTACCTAAGTACTGTTACATAATGACTAATGCATGTGGTTTTTCGGGAAAACAGATGTAGCATGATGTACCTTCCCCCGCTGACCAGGTGAGAGTCCGTCAGAACAAAGCGACACACATCACCCTTGTGACCCGAGAAGATTTCAGACGGGTGACGCTGGAGCCTCCCAGACTCTCGGCACAGATGGAATGCTCCAATATCAGCAGCCTGAGACAGATACAGCATGTCCCCATCCAGCTGCAGCCATGGCAACAGCCTAAAGACAAGATATGTGCTTTAAGAGGGATGCATGTCAAAAGGTTCTGAAGCCGAGAGGAGGGTATGAGCCTGTGCGCTTTTCTTGGTTGTATATAGAACTTTCAATGCAAGCCACAGGCGGACAGGAAAACCACTTTTAATAAATGTAAATAAAGAATGCTTTGTGTGTGAAGACAGCTTTAATCAGCAGATGTCTAATGTGCCTCTTGCTCTGTGAATGGTTGATGCATTTTGTGACTATTTCTCTCTAGCTGAGTAAATAAGTAATAGTAATTATAAAAAATTAAAGAGACTTGACGGTTGAAACAAAACCGTCTTTTTCTCCACAACCACCTGGAGACCCCCAGATAGTATCGGCCTCCGGACCATACTTGTTTTGTTTTTTTACCTGGGGTATTTTTTTTTTTATATGGAGATTTTTTTTAAGTCAAGCCTTTACACCGTTTATAGAAAAATTCTCAAATACTTACTTTGTTTTCCATTTGAGAGGAATTGTTCTTTTGCAGAGCCCGTCCAACCAGTTGTGAGCAACCTTCACTCTCTCCTTCAGCTGGAGGTCAGGATAGCTGCAGGGACAGGGACTGTGTGTTAGTGACATACTGAACACTGCCTTTAGGATTCATTCAAGTATTTTTTTTAATTACATGTAAAAATATCTACATATTTATGTCATGTTTTCAGTCAGTTCTGAGGCCTGTACTACGAAGACGGATTTTCGCTTAGCGATCTAACTTTAGGGAAAACTCTGGGTTTCCGGTCCTACGACGCTGGTTCTCTTTTTAGCAGGCTAGATCTCCATGGTAACTGATGCTGAACGGCTAACCTGCTCCGGAGCAGGTTAGGTTCCAGGATAAGAGATCAACTCAGTGAATGCACCGCCTGCTGACCAATCAGAGCTCAGTGTGCGGAGTTTAAAGCGATCAAGTCATATTACAGGAGAAAGGAAATACAGAAAAGCTGCCGTCGCAGGAAAGACGGCCGGCAAAAATCACCAACTGTGTGAACGTGAACATTAATAGAATATCACCTCCATCTTCAGAGCAATCTGACTATTATAACATTAGCGTTAAGAAATCTTACTTAAATATCTGCCACAACATAAGTACACTGAGTGCAGACGTCGATGTGTCCCATTATCATTCATATCACATCATATCACTATCATATATCTCCTTATCTGAGTCAGCTTCTTGAGCCGTATCTGGCACTCACAGTGTCACATACTGTATGCAGAAGTATTATTTTAAGCAACACATTAAGTTGACGAAACACTCGAGACAAATGTAATTAAAGTCAGATCGTGTCTTAGTGATATCATAAACCTGTTAAATGTACGTATCCAAACACTTGTTCTGTTACCAGCTGTATTCACCTTGCAGGCTTTTATCCTGGATCAAGTGTTTAAGTCATGGATGTTTAAAGTTTAACTTCTTCATATTTGTCTAATATTATAGTTCACTTTTCATTCAGGAAGTATGACACTGCACTGTCAGTACGCTTCTCCATGTTTGTGATTGGTCAAATGTTGCTAACCCCGCCCCTTTTATGTGAACGCGCACATAACTAGATAGGACAAAGCTGGCTTGAGTTAACAAGTTGATAACCAGCGTCGTAGGACCGCTTAGCGAGAGAGCGTTTGTTTTGGATTAGGTAAGCCAGCTAACTCAAACATATCCAGGGCCCAAGAGTTCAAAACTTTTAATCCCTATCTGATCAGATCAAAATTTATCTTTTGGGGAGTTCTAAACCAAAAAACAGGATTAGGATCACTTTGATATCCGATCAGATCAGGAAATCCAATCCAAGCTTTAATCTGGATAAAATCTTCAAAACGGGTAGTTCAAACCGACAACACAGGATTGGGATCAGTTTGATCCCAAAAAACTGGATTATCCTGATCCCACCAGAGGGGTGGATTTCCAGTGGATTACCAGAGCAAAATGTACTGTACCATTTATTTTAAAATATGTTTCAATTTAAATTAGATGGCAAAGTTTGTTAACTGAAATAATACACCATTTTTAGCCTTCATGGGAAATACATTTTATTTTTCCATTTTTTGCTCACGTTTGTGGTGGCCTATTTTGTTTTCAACCAAATGTTGATGACATAAATGTTTATGCTCATAAAAGTATCACAGCAAAGATTGTCAATCACAAATGTAATTTAGATTAAATTAAAAATATCTTCAACAAAAAAAGTCCATCTGTCATCACCTTTCAAAAGTAATTGCAAACAATAGCATCTCGCATTGCACCACCACTCAGTCTCTCATTTAGAGGGAAATCCATAGGTGGGCCTGATCATCAGCAGGTGCGAGGGGCTCTGGGGGATCATCGATGTCAGAGAGGGGGACTCTGCGATGGACAGCGATATTGTGTAGCACAATACAAGCCAGTGTTATTTGGCATGCTCCTTGGGGTTCCACTCTCAGATAGTTGAGGCATGCAAAACGCCTCTTCAGTACTCCATTCAAGCGCTCAATGGCACACCTTGTTCTTCCATGGGCATTGTTGTAGCGCATCTGTGAGGGAGTGTTGGCCGTGGGAAAAGGTGTCATCACCCATGGTAGGAGTGGGTAGGCACTGTCGGCTAATATAACTCCATCCGGCCTGTTGGTTTGGAATTCAGTGAACAACCGGCTCTCTCTGAAGATACGTGCATCGTGGACTGACCCAGGCCATCTCACAACACAGTTGGTGATGGCAAGGTCAGCATCTCCCACAAGTTGCACATTGATGCTGTGCCTCCCTTTCCTGTTGACATATTCCCACTCCCTCTGACGAGGTGCTTGAATATGTACATGGGTGCAGTCGATCACCCCAATGGTGTTGGGCATGTCTCCCAGAAGAAAAAACTTCTGCTTCACTTTGGCAATCTGACCATCAGTGGGAAAAGTCACAAAGTGATCCAGCAGGCGAGCCAGTGCATCAGACACAGCTGTCACCACTTCACCCACTGTTGTCCTGTGGACTCCCATGCTGTCAGCTATGACCTCATAGAATGTTCCACATGCGTAAAAGCGCAGGGCAATGAGGGCCTGTTCCTCTACAGTCAGAGCATGACTCCGCAAGGTTCTGCACTGCAGTTGTGGCCTGACCAGATCAGCAATGTAGTTGATGTCATCAAGTCCAAATCGAAAACGATTGTACAGTTCTTCTGTTGTGTACTGTTGGAGAGGTTTGGGGCGCTCGGTGTGTACCCTTTGGCGGTAACCTCTCCTCCCAGCATGGAAGATGTGAACAATCCCTGCCATGACTGTGTTCTGACTGTTGTTTCAGTCAGTAGGCCTACATCAGTCTCTGAATAACAACTAATTGCAAATACACACCTGGAATGAATGTCCAGATTGGTTAGGGCCTGTGGTTAATTATGTAATTAATAGCAAGGCCAGACCTATAAAACTAATTGCTGACCTGACCAAACCATTGAGTTGGAAAGATGGACAAAAAGGGGCCTAATTTTACATCTGCTGAGACCCATGCACTGCTGCTGGGTGTAAGGAACAATTATGACTCGAGTTGGTAGCTTTAACAGAGAGGGTGGAGCGACTAAAGTAAAGAGCGGAATATGGATGGAAGTTACAGACAATGTGAATGCCACAGGATCTGGACACAAGAGGACGGTGGACCAAGTGAGGTTGAGGTGGAAGAATTGGAAGCAGCAAGCTACCAAAGAGCACAGCCAGGCTAAAAACCCACAGACGGGTAACAAACCACATAAAAGGGGACAATACACAGATGTGGTACTTGATATCATTGGTGGTCAGCAGTCACAATCTTTACATGGAATACCAAACGTTGTACTGGATGGTGAGTCGCAGGTATGTGTGATTTTATCCTTGTTCGTATAGAACTACAATTATTATCTTGTATAATTGTTATTTTCATAGAACTACAATGGCTATATGTCTTACATAGCATCCTAGTACTACAATTTTACAGGTTGCATGCTTGTGATCATCTTATTAAGGGGTATAAAGTATATTGATAAACTTTCATTTCAGGTCGTCAATGCACCTGATGTGACACACACCATTGAAGACGAGGTCCTCCTGACCCATGTGGATCCAGAAGCTGGACCTTCAGCCAGGCCTGATGACACACTGCAAGAGCCACCTCTAAAGAGAAAATGCAAGCGCACCAGAAAACCAGAGCAGAAGGATGATGCCTACGAGACTCTGCTGAGCCGTGAAACGGAGAGGGCAGAGATGCAGATCCGTCTGCCCGAAGAACAAATACAGCTGTGCCGGCTTCAGCAAACTGAAACCTCACTGAGAATTCAGCTCCTCAAAGCACGCCTGGATGATCCAGCTGCCTTTCAATGAATGCTTTATTGTTGTTACCCTAGTGGGAGTATTTTTTTTAATTACAATTTCATTATGATTTGATGTCCTTTATGTATTTAAAAATATAATTAAACATTATAGATGTCTCTGCAATGTGGTCTCTTGTCTTCCTTGTATTATTTTGCATATCCACTAGATGGCGATCGGTAGGATTAAAGCACTGATATTCAGGATCTAGTCATCTTGAAAAATCGTAATCTGGATCAGACTGATCCTATCCTGAATTGCTTTGAACTCCAGGGACAAAATGTGGCCGACTTGTCTGATCCTGGATCTAAAAAAATGGGATTTCAAAATCTGATCGGATCTGATTGAGATTAAAAGCGTTGAACTCTTGGGCCCTGGTTATGTTGAGATGGCTTCGTAGTACAGGCCTCTGGTCTGAGGTGGAGATATATCCATCCGTGAGATTTCTACCTTAAAATGCAATGGAGGTGAAATTCATTTGTACTGCTCACAGTAATGAAAAAAACTCATTAGAAAAATAACACAGTATCTTATCAATTTGTTTTGTATGGCTCAAGAGACATAGACACAGCTTATGTAAAAGGTTAAAACACAGACAAACAGTTTCAACTCATGGGCCCCAAGGTAGGGGTGCTTTATTAATCGTATTTTAATCGCGATTACAATTATGGCTTCCAACGATTACGAAAACAACGTAATCGAAATAAAAAGATTTTTTTTAAATTATTATTACTTTTTTTTTTTGGTTTTTCAGTTGAATTATACTTAGGTTCAGGGTAATCAACTGTTAAAAACATACTGTTCACATTTATTTCTCCAATAAATGGATGTTTTCAAAGTCAATGAATAATCACATTTAATAATCGCAATTACAATTAGGCTATTGACCCAAATAATCGAGATTATGATTTTTGCCATAATCGAGCAGCCCTACCCCAAGGCTGTTAAACTTACACTCCTAAATTAAGTTGTTATTTTGTTTCTTCTTTAGTTGCTTGTAAAGCGCTTTGAGCACCAGGAAAAGCGCTATATAAATGTAATGCATTGTTATTATTAAGTGCAATACTCTGTATGACTGTTTAAATGTGTACATTTTTGTAGGCTACAATGACAATAAAGGCTTTCTATTCTATTTGAGGTAAAACAGATAACTCCCTGTGCATCATACAGAATCGGGGAGTTGTTTGAGGATAACAGCCTGACATGTAAGGATTTACTTCTGCTCACTTAGGAATACTTTTCTGAGAAAATGATACCAAGGCAGTTATTGTGTGTGTGTGCTCATATAGCTCAGTATTAAATGCATTCACATGTGATGAGAGAGCCCATGTCTGGGGGGGACGGTCTACTCAGGATGGCCTGCTTCTGTGAGACCAGCTCCCCGACTACAGGAGGGCTGACTCAGGATCTCTCTTAGGAGAATCAGGAGTAGCTAGCGTGTGTGTGTGTGTGTGTGTGTGTGTGTGTGTGTGTGTGTGTGTGTGTGTGTTTGTGTGTGTTGCTCATAACACAGCCCAAGCTAATGCTAAGCTACACACACACACACACACACACACACACACACACACACACACACACACATCAGGGATGTCATCAGTGTGCGACTGTTATCTTACATGTCCGTTCCATTTCGAGTAATTCCAGTGTTTAAACATTCTTTAGCAATCTTCCTCCACACTTCGTCTCGGCTCACAAAGCGGTAAATACTTTTACAAACTTGAGAGAGGCGACTGAGGGATGTGCAGTCCAAATAGGACAATATATGGTAGAGAACGTCCTCCGGAAGCTGGGACAGCAGCAGCATTCTGTGCGGGCAGCGCTGCATGTCGGTCTGGTCTCTGCATACCATGGATGTATAATAAGAACCTGCATACAGGAAGCGGCACCGGGACGCGTCTATCGTTTTTCCAACCCAGTTTAGATTTAACCACGCCTACTTCCGCATTACGCAAGGATCGACGTAGCTCTACGCGATAGCGTCATAGACTTCTTCTTCGGCAGTTATAGCGGTCGCGGTAAAGCAGGATATTGAATAGTTGTTTTTAGTCTTTCCAAAGGATGTGTCGACTGAAAGTAAACGATCCTGTAATCACAGCCATATCGAAGAGTCCTGAGATTGTATTACTGGTGTTTTATCATCTATATATAGCCTGTGTGTATCCTCAAATGTCGTTTTCAGGACAAACAAAAGACGTTTTAAATATCTTATCAGCTGGTGTAAGTGCAGAATATTGAATATAACCTTGACTATTACCGTGTACTTCATTTATCTGACAGCATTATTTAATGATACTATTTTATATATATATATATATATATACACACACATGTATTCATTTATAAACATATATATATATAAACACACACTTATATGTATTTATTCATGTATACACACAGATGTATTCATTCATGTATACACACGCTCACATATATACACTTTATATTAATGAATTTGTACACACACACATATATATTATATATATATATATATAAACAAAACAACACAATATAAAAGAGTTGCAATAATAATAATAACATAATATGGTATGATCAATTCTACCCTTTTGTTTTTGCTCCCATATTTCAATTAAAAGATATTTTTCAAAATCAATATCGGTGGGGGCTCTTTTGCAAAGATAATCAATAACACCACCTGACAGTTGTTGCAGATTATAGGGCTGGCTTATCTAAAGCCAGTTGAGTAGCACTTGAATTGTTTTTGCTCTATGAAGCCTGATGTACTTATATGATTCTGTTTTCTTCAAGTTTGTATTTTGTTGGTCGAACGCACTTATTGTAAGTCGCTTTGGATAAAAGTGTCAGCTAAATGCAATGTAATGTAATGTAATTATACAGCATACTTGTTACTTACACACACATGTGCGATGGTCCCAAAAAAGCCAAAATCTGCACTGTAAAAAAATATATACATTTATTAGGCACTCTGAATAAGGGTTGACTGTGTAATAATCATGCCTGTTATTAATGTCAAATGTTATATGTTGTATTATATAACAAAATAGACATTTATAACATATTATAAATGTCTATCTTTAAATAAAATATTAAATAGATACCTTTACATCCTAAACAGAAGGTCAAAACGTTAATATGTTTGACAAACAAAAAACGAAACATTATATATAGGCTATCTATACAGATAGGTTTTGCTAATGTATCCCTCTTATATCCATCATAAATGATGAATTAACATTACCTCAGCACTGCATAAGTGTGGTCGTCAGTCATATTGACAAAGAAGCACTATTATATTGTATATTAATATGCGGCGTTTAAAAGGATGGTATTTCGCTTGTCAGATTCAGATTTCGCGGGTGTGCCGCGTCTATGACGCTATCGCGTAAAGCTACGTCAATCCTTGCGTAATGCGGAAGTGGGCGTGGTTAAATCTAAACTGGGTTGGAAAAACGATAGACGCTGTCACTGTCACTACCCGATGCTGCAGATCGGGTAGTGACAGTCACTACCCGATCCGTCCCCCTGCCCGATCTGTACTGCGCATGTGCGAGGTGGTCCGCCATATTGGACAACTCCGGACGGCAACCCAAGAAGGACACTTGACACAGTGGCTTTTTGCAAAGCTCAAAAATAAAACTCAAGAGAGATGAGTTATTTTTATTACAACGTGACTTCACTATTATTTAACAACTCTTTTTATTGGGTTCTTTTATTTGGGGTTAAGTACATTGTCAGAATAAGTGAGAAATGGATTTAACTTCTGTTAGACAGCTATCATACTGAATAAATATTTACTGTGAATGTATGCAAAAATGTATGGCATATGGCTGTAATAACAATAACTCATCTCTCTCGAGTTTTATTTTTGAGCTTTGCTAAAAGCCACTGTGTCAAGTGTCCATCTTGGGTTGCCGTCCGGAGTTGTGCAGTACCGATCGGGCAGGGGGACGGATCGGGTAGTGACCAAGCCCCCAGGAAGTGCGCCGGAGTCTGATGAGAATATTCGTGCTGGTCAAACGGCGGTACTACACTTCCTTTAGGTTGCTGGGCCCGGAAACACTTTTTCCCATTGACTTACATGGAGAAAGAGTGGTCTGTAACTCGTTGGATTTTTTTTTTTTTAAACTAAATAAACTACCCAGTATGAACGTTTGTATAGCCCTTATTAAAAACATTCGTTCCTCAATTTGTAAAAATGTGCTAATAACGTTATTCTGAGAGTTATTTCCCTCGGCATTATGAACGCGCATCTAACCCACGGGACCGCGCTGCCTGGCACATTCAAGTTACGTGTTCAGTACTATATGAGTTTCTCTTTACCCATGGATGCACAATAACAACGGACCATATCGCCTTACTGCCAGCCCACGGAGCTGTAATAATGGATATATTGCACATGTTTGCTGTAATTCATCATTTGTAAAATATTATACTACATGGGCTGTATGATGTAAATCTTGTACCGTAAATGTTGTATTAAATAAAGTTAATATTACCGACGTAGATTAACGTTCCTGTAGCTTCTTATTGCACTTGCAATTGTTTTAGTTACTTGTGGGCTACTTAACATGAATAATCACAGTTACTATCCTTTTACTCCATCACATTTCAAAAAGAAATAGGCTATTGTTATTTTAACTCCACCACAGTAATCCATCATCAGCTTTACTTTTTAGATAAAGTTTTAACTCACAATTGATCATAACAGGCTTCAACATACATTTTTATATATTACCAAGTGGTTTCATGTACAACCAACACAAGTATCATGCTAAATGAAGCTCTGTTGCTTAGATATCACTAGATCCTGATGTCAGCGTAATATAAAAGTACATAACGATTGATGTGTAACTTAGCATAATTTACTAGCTAGCCGCTAGCTGCTAACTGCCGCCTCGTTAATATAAATCCAGTACCATGCTGTCATGAACGCGCGGTGCTGTTACGTGTACGCAAATTCACGTGCTTAATGTGAACTAGCCTTTTGGCTGGGTGGTTAAAGTTGCGCATGCGCTATGAGCGCACATACGGGTACTTCTCAGGCATGCCGGGTAATCTGTGACGTTTCGCTCTCTCAAAAGTTGGGCCATTTTGTCATCATGCGCTAATGAGCAACTCTCATAGGAATGAATGAGGCCCCGCCTCCCACGCTGTATCCTGGGTTGCGTTCCGATAATCCAAACATCAGCTCCTAAATTCTAACCCTATCTCCTATTCCTTGACCTCTGAGTGAAACGTCATGGGGTTAAGGGATAGTGGATAGTATAATTCAAAAGGATTTAGGAGAAGAGACTGTGGTACTAGAGAATCCGAATGCACTTTCACTATCCGACGTGTTTATGATGCGCCAGCGGACGTCATGAATGTGCGTCTGCTGCTGTGGGGAAACTATGGAAACTACAGTTTTCTTTACAGCGGACTACAACATGGATGTTTAATAAGAACGAGGGACTCACCTAGAGACTCTGCACCGTGCTCTGATGCTGTTGCTTTATGAACGTGGACAACAGAGAAACATATTCTTCATGACCAAAGTTGGAATTGAAATAAAAAAGGAAAGTGAAACTTATGCTCGTCACCCTCTCCCTCCGGTTCACATTAATACAAATGATCCCAATACGTATGATTGTATGAAAATATCTTAAAATCAATACAAATGTATTTATTATAAACGTTAGTCCTTAACACCTATCACTGTGTATATCACCATTCAAACATCTTTTAAAAGTTGAACAAAACCCACACAGCTCAGTAAAGACTGTGAGATGTTGACTTTATTTGATCATTTCAGTAAAAACTAACGTTCATATTTCTCTTTTTGATTATAATACTGATGAACGTTCAGAAAAAAGCACTTTGGCAACTTACCTATACGTTTTAAAATGCTTAATAAGCACCGTAACTTTCATGATATCATTTCTCCGTCATAATCGGTTGTTTCCGTGAACGGCCGACTGTTGTGACGGCAAATGCTGCGGCTGCAATGTATTGTGGGGCAGCATTTTCTCCTCTCCTTTCGGTTAGGGAGGTCCAGTGGTTCCTAAGCTAAAGGACGTTATAAAGGAAGTTTGAAACCTCCTTTCCTTTCATTTGGAGAATTGGAACGGCACTTATCATGGCTGCCAGTGACGTACTTCCGGGTCATTTAACTCCGTTAGGAAGGTTCCTAAGCTAAATGGACTTGTAATGCAACCCAGTTGTTATTATACATCCATGGTAGTGACAGACGCCACCGGCGTCACTGACAGCAGCTGATGATGTTGGTAGTGTGCGGCAGCTGAATAGCGCTTTGATGTCCGGACAGTGAGGACTGCCTGCCGGGGAGCCAGGCTGCGTCTCAGCACGGACCCATTGTTACGGTGTGCAGGAAGCAGGACCCAAATGCAGATTTAAGTGACAAAAATAATTCCTTTATTTCAAGGCTATAATATACAGAGACAGAACAGAACACTCACCGCAGACCAAGTCATTACACAAGACGAACCGACACTGAACACAGGAAGAGACAAGACTAAATACAGGGCGGGGTAATCACAAGACGAGACACAGCCGGGCAGGGGAGGAGAAACACAAGGGCCACAGGTGAAAACAATCAGACAACTAGACACACCAGGGAAACTAACGACAGGAGGAAAAACACAGGGAAAAGGACCAGACAATATACCCAGCGGAAAACATGACAGGGAGAACAGCAAAACACCCAAACCAAGACATAGAAAACGTGACATAACACAATAATCGTAACACCCATGGAGCTCAGTCCTCCTGGTCCTGGACAAAAGTGTTGATCATTAAAACGATAAGATTCATTCGAAATTTGTATTCCTGCACTTTGCAAATTACAATACAGTATTCAGAATATTATTTTTGATTTAATTTAGAAATGATTTTGAATGATTTATTTTTGTATATTTCATTTAAAAATATATTTTGTTATTTGAGGGTTTTATTTCAGTTGTAGATTTGATGCTTTCAGATTCAGAAAAAAAAGTTCTATCAGAACTATCTTTTTCCAAAATAAAACTAGGGCCACCAGGGTGGGTGGAGGGGGTCAGGAGGACGGGTTTGGGCTGACAACCCAGGAGCACCGCGGAGGACCCGGAAGGGATCTCGGGCGGACGACCCGGGGGCAAGGCAGAAGCCGAGAAGGGGGACTCGGGCGGACGGCCCGGGGGCAAGACAGAGTCCAAGGTGGGGGTTATGGAGGGGCGAAGGCCACCGTGGGCTAACTCAGGGGGCCGAGCATGAGGGCGAGGACCGCGGCCGGGAAAGTCAGGGGGCCGGGCTCGAGGGCGAAGGCCGTGGCTCTCAGGGGGCCGGGATCGAGGGTGAAGACTAGACAGCTCCGGAGGCCGGGCAGGAAGGCGCTGACGGGACAGCGCCGGAGGCCGGGCAGGACCCGGTGTCGGCCGGACAGGAACCGGAGCTGGTGGGACAGACCTCGGCAGGATCCCCCACAGAAGAGGACCAGGACACAGGATTGGCAGGACCCCCGGCAGGAGGGCAGTCGGCGGGACCCCCAACGGGACAGGACAAGGAGCTGGCAGGACCCCCGGCAGGAGAGTAGATGGCGGGACCTCCAACGGGACAGGACAAAGGGTTGGCAGGACCCCCGGCAGGACCCCCGGCAGGACCCCCGGCAGGACCCCCGGCAGGACCCCCGGCAGGAGCGTAGTCGGCGGGGCCTCCAACGAGACAGGACAAGGAGCTGGCAGGACCCCCGGCAGGGGAGTAATCGACAGGGCCCCCAACGAGACAGGACAAAGGGTTGGCAGGACCCCCGGCAGGAGAGTAGTCGGCGGGGCCTCCAACGGCACAGGACAAAGGGTTGGCAGGACCCCCGGCAGGAGAGTAGTCGGCGGGACCTCCAACGGGACAGTACATGGATTGGTAGGACCCCCGGCAGAGGAGTAGTCGACGGGGGCCTCCAACGGGACAGTACTTGGAGTTGGCAGGACCCCCAGCGGAACCTCCAACGGACCAGGACCTTGGGTAGGGACTTGAGACGTGACTCAAGTAGGGACTCGAGAGGAGTCTCGAGAGGGGAACTCGAGAGGGGACTCGAGAGGAGACTCGAGAGGGGAACTAGAGAGGGGAACTAGAGAGGGGACTCCAGAGGGGACTAGAGGAGGGAACTCGAGAGGGGACTTGAGAGGGGATCTGGAGAGGGGACTCGAGGAGGGACTAGAGGGAACTGGAGAGCGAACTGGAGAGGGGACTCGAGAGGGAACTGGAGATGGGACTAGGGAAAGGACTAGAGAAGGGAACTCGAGAGGGGACTAGAGGAGGGACTAAAAGAGGGAACTCGAGATGGGACTAGAGTTGGGACTTGAGATGGGACAAGAGAAGTGACTAAAGGAGGGACTGGAGATGGGACTAGAGATGGGACTAGAGAAGGGACTAGAGCAGCTGGGGCCAGATCTGGGTCTGGAACCAAGGCTGCTGGGGCCGGGACTGGGGCCGGAATTTAAGCCAGAATCCTGGCTGTAAGGTCCGGTTCAGAAGCCGGAAACATGGCTGTAAGGTCCGGTTCTGAAGCCGGAAACCTGGCTGTATGATCCAGTTCTGAAGCCGGAAACATGGCTGTCTGATCCAGTTCTGAAGCTGGAAACATGGCTGTATGATCCAGTTCTGAAGCCGGAAACATGGCTGTATGATCCAGTTCTGAAGCCGGAAACATGGCTGTAAGGTCCGGTTCTGGAGCCGGAAACATGGCTGAATGGGCCGGCTCTGGAGCCGGAATTGAAGCCAGAATCATGGCTGTAAGGTCCGGTTCTGAAGCCGGAAACATGGCTGTAAGGTCCGGTTCTGGAGCAGGGACCATGGCTGCCGGGACCGGCACTGGAGCCGGAACCATGGCTGTTGGGTCCGGAGCAGAAGCCTGGACCCTGGCTGTGTAAGCCAGGTAATCCAGTATGGACGCAAAACTGCGTGGGCCGGTACTGGAGCATGGAGGCATGGCTGCTAGCTTGGCTTTGCGCCTCCTTCTCTTAGCAGCCGCCTGTAGCATCAAAAAAGCTGAATCCGCTGGGTCCATTATTGGTCGGTTCGTAATGTTACGGTGTGCAGGAAGCAGGACCCAAATGCAGATTTAAGTGACAAAAATAATTCCTTTATTTCAAGGCTATAATATACAGAGACAGAACAGAACACTCACCGCAGACCAAGTCATTACACAAGACGAACCGACACTGAACACAGGAAGAGACAAGACTAAATACAGGGAGGGGTAATCACAAGACGAGACACAGCCGGGCAGGGGAGGAGAAACACAAGGGCCACAGGTGAAAACAATCAGACAACTAGACACACCAGGGAAACTAACGACAGGAGGAAAAACACAGGGAAAAGGACCAGACAATATACCAAGAGGAAAACATGACAGGGAGAACAGCAAAACACCCAAAACAAGACATAGAAAACGTGACATAACACAATAATCGTAACACCCATGGAGCTCAGTCCTCCTGGTCCTGGACAAAAGTGTTGATCATTAAAACGATAAGATTCATTCGAAAGTTGTATTCCTGCACTTTGCAAATTACAATACAGTATTCAGAATATTATTTTTGATTTAATTTAGAAATGATTTTGAATGATTTATTTTTGTATATTTCATTTAAAAATATATTTTGTTATTTGAGGGTTTTATTTCAGTTGTAGATTTGATGCTTTCAGATTCAGAAAAAAAGTTCTATCAGAACTATCTTTTTCCAAAATACACTTATTAGGTTATTACCGGACTGCACTTGTGGTATCCTTCTTGCTCAGAAACAACATTCAGTCAGTTTTGTTGACTTCTCTGAATTCCAGTTTCATTCACCGATTACTCAACGAATGATAATCGTGTGAATCCTTTCAGCAGATTAGGACATTAGAGCTAATTAAAATGTATTCCCTGGCACACATACCGTATGTATCAGCGTATGATTTATTCAGACATTGTGCAGTAAAAGGAAAGTTAGTCTAGCTCAGTAGGGCCCTGTTTAGTCACTACAACTGCCAAGGTTGTGTTACGGTCAAATGACTACTAAAAGTTGATTGACCTTAGGACATTTTGTTAGGCGCTTAACCGTTTAGCATCAGTAGCATCAATTTGTGCTCATTCACATCATGAGGGTCCTCAAGCCTGCAGTGAGGAGTGGCATCCCTGTAGCTCTTTGATCAGCTGAGCACAACCGCACATAATTGAAATATGCAGATCGTTTTTCAAGACATGTCCCGTTGTTGAATGCTGTGCTTTCTAAAAGGCCATGTCCCAAACACTGGGCCGTCGAAAAAAATCATTTATGGTTGGCTTTCCAGCTGAACTGTCATGAGTAAAAGGAAATGAAGAGGTTGGGAGGAGGGTTACGGGAGTGGAGGCGAGATTTGGGGGTTGCAGTGGGGGTGTTTTAAGGGGCTATGGAAGGGAGGGGGGTCTTCCCTTTTGATGTTTTTAGGGCAGCAAAAAGGGAGGGGGGCTCTGCCTGAGCTGGCAAACACATTTAGCCAGTAATTGTTCAGATCAGACTGACAATCAGTCTTGGAAATGCATGGACAAACAAAAGTTTACAGCTCCAATTGGAAGAGTCAACAGGTCTCGCATAAGGCCCGTACATAAACAATGAAACTGTCGAGCTGGAGCTTCACTTTGATCAGTTGTTTGCGTTTCAATTATCTAGCCTGGTCGGACTGGTGGCTTTTGTTAGCACTGCTGAATGGGGGCTTGGATTTAATGGGCCTGCCTGTCATTTCTGATCCTAAGACTAGCTCAAAACAGTACCGTATAAAATCTCTTATTACATAGTGATTGTAGTCAAGTAGTTCTACTCAATAAAAGCATATGGTGTGTGATGACAGAAACATAGAATAACCATATAAGACTAAATGGCTCTTATTTGTAACGTCTGTCCATCATTTCCTACAACTGTCTCAACACTTTACCAAACAGTAAAGCTGTGTATGTAACATTAATATTTAGTGAGTATAGGCTGCAATGCATTCGAGTAGCCTGCAATGTTTCTCTGATGCATGATGGTTTAATTGTTGTTCCGTTTTCGTTTCCCAGACTGTCAGGAATACATTTTTGCAGATAAAACAATATGGTCACTTAGATTGGATTGACGAAGTTTAGAAACTGAAATTCAGGATGGAAAGACCATCCAACTAGCTGTCATATATATTTAAGGGGAACATTTTTAATTTCTTTCCCTTGACACCAGCTCATTATCTTTCAATGACACGTTTTTCTGAAGCAGTAGATCGACTTGAACTTACTTGTTTACTCCATAAAACCTAGTAATCTATCATATTCTTTGTTATTACTGAATTGTCAACAGTGGATTCAAATGTACTAAAAAAACAACAGCTTTGGAGGTATCTTCATGCCTGACGATCAAGTGATATTCCTGAATGAGGTTCTTGAAGAAATTCAGATTATTATTTTTGCATGACTCTGCAGTGTGCTTCCTGGGAATAGACTCTTCTCCCTAAATGTTTCCGAGCGTATGTGGCTAGAGGTTGTAAGTGCTTTTTGATGGGGCCAGCTTCTGTAGTGGCTTGTTTCGGGCTGCTTAGGGAGGCAGGGTCGTGTTCTCTGTTCACCCCTGCTATTCTACAGCCTCCACAGGGGGGGGGGGGGGGGGGGGGCGAGGCAGGGGTTAAATTGCTCCCTAAGCAAATGAAGAAGGTAGCTCTGTTTGTTTATCCGGGGTTAAGAATGATGGTTGTGGCTCAATAAAATGGATGAAAGCAATGTTACCCCCGTTCTTCAGCACTGGAATTGCTCCACATTTGCATGGCAGCATTGGCGACACAGAAGGTGTGATTTTTCCCACAAGTCAGTTCACTGAGGTTCACTCTAACTTTACAGACACCGGAGGAGGTGTGGGGGGGGCTAATTGAATCCATTTACACAAAGTCCACTTGCCTTACAGAGGCTCCGCAACAACACCATAAACTCACGGAGTCATGTGCCACCATACTGCTGCATGTCATCAGTACTGTTGTATTACATCAGTGAGTTATCACAGGGAGATGGCTTTCACTCATTGAGTGGATGCTAGTGAGCGTGGGGAGTCCTAGGGGACAGATCCCTCTGTTAATCCAATGTGGAAGGAGTTAAGGAGATTAATGTCAACTTTTGTCAAGACCTTTCATTCTTGGCTGTGGGTTGCCCTGCTTTTCAGGTCAAGAATTACTAGTGAAGGAATTGTCAGCAAGTGCAAGGTCACACAAGATTTGTATTATAAAAAGATAATTCATTATTATTAAGATACTCTATTGGATTTACTTGACGACTGATGAGCTATAAGGGCGACCATGCAGTATAGTGTGTTTTACTCCTTTAAGATAGCGAACTAAATATCTTTGGGGTTTATATCAAGCTTGTTTTTTATGTTATAGAGACCCAATACTTAATAAATGAACTGCAAAAATAATCAACAGATTTATTGAAAATATAAATAATTGTTAGCGGAAATGTTTTCCCTGACCAATCTTTTCTGACCTATGTTATGTTTAGATGAGCTGGTTTGTCACGAACAAACTAGTATATCTTATCAAAGTCCTGAATCTACTCAGAAGCCTATTCATTATATCATGGTTGTCACTGTGCTTAAAACAAAACCAATTCCAACTGTCAAACACTCACTCACGCACGCACGCACATGCACGCACGCACGCACACACACACACACACACACACACACACACACACCACACACACACACACACACACACACACACACACACACAGTCAAGTGTGATTGTCCAATCAGAATGAAGCTGTGAAAGGAGGAAGATGAAACACACACACCACACACCCACACCACACACCCACCACCCCCCCAATTTACACACACACACACACACACACACACACACACACACACACACAGACACTGAAATGTCAGTAGTAAAAAGTAAAAGTGAATCAAAACAGTAAAAGTCAAACATGGATAACATAGAAAAAAAGGAAGTGTAGAAGTAACCGACACATTAGTCCTGTAAACCCATCAGTATTGTTTTTAACAAAGAAATGTTTTTGTTAAGTACTATACAATTGCAGTCCACAGGCGAAATGTATAAACCCTTGAGCCTGAAGTGTCGCGATGAGAGGACAATTAAAGAGATGTTATTCAGTGGAGTGGAGGTAAAAGAGAACAATAATACTTTTTGCATTTTTGGAATATTTCAAAAAACGTATTTTGCTTAACTAGCCTATACAAATATTTTTTAAAGAACACATTTTTAAAATAAAAAGTGATCCAGTTGAACTCTTACCGTGTACGTCTCCATCCTCCGCCATGGCGTTGATCTTCTTGTTGGGCAGGACCTGCACGTGCTTGCCGCTCGTGCGGCTGTACAGCTGGTAGATCCGGATCAGCCGGCGGCTCACGCGGTCCGTCACTTTGCTCTGCTCGCTTACATGCTGCGTGAAATTAGGCGGGGACTGATTGGTTACCTGTCAGAAATTAGATGTCATCACAGTAATCAGTATGTGTACACGAGCCTTATGAATGTATTCCATACGACATGACACTAAACTGAGATGGAAATAAACTAAGCTATGATAGTGAGAGTCTGCCGGTTGACACACAGGGAGGATGTTGTTGTTTTCCCCGCGTGACAAATGTAACAAGTTCCTGAGGCCTCTGCCAAACACAATGGACAGCTTCTGGAGGCCCGCGCGCTGATTACAGGCTGCGCGTCCGCCGCAGAGCCCACCGTGTGGATGTGGGTCTCTGCGCTGCGGTGAGAGGACTGTTGCTGACGGAAACATTGGCTCTGGTGACTCTAAGCCCCACGACATTTCTCACTGGATTCGCAAACATTTCCCTGGCCCGTCTGTGCCGCGCGCATCGTGCCAGGCCCGGTGTGTTCAGCAGCAACCTGCCAGCATACTACTCTGTATCATATATTGTGCTGATATCAATCCTCGCTTTAAATATTTCAGAGTCTAACCCCTATAAAAATTGCCCTAAAAAAAGGAAGATTGTAAAACATGCATATGAAAAGAAAATGAAGTAACATACCTGAGCATAGTAGCACAATGCAAATAAGTGTAGACATCTGAAAATAAGAAGACAAAATACAAGTTAGTTCGCACCATTAACAGAACAAACGTGAAGTGTGGAGCTGCGGGAGGAGAGGCACTCACAGGTAGCTCAGTCCGGATGGGAGGGCTCTCATGATGGATGGAGGTGAAAAGCTCTTCCAGTATATTCTCACCAGGATCCTCTCAGAGCTCCTTTCGTCACTGATCAAACTCTCGAGACCCGAGACTCCGAAGTCCACAGTTAGGTCAGAGGTGCTGACGGAGAGGACACATCCCTCAGAGGATAAATGTCCATGAGAGGCTCCGCGCTGCAGGCTGGGTGCACTTGCAGGAGCGGAGCTGCGCGGTTAAGTTTGGGGGGGAGCTGCGGGCAGTTGGTCCGGGCTGTGCGGCGGATCCTCGCTGCTCTACGGCCCTCAGGTGTGTGTGCTCTCGCTGTAGAGCAGGCTGTAGATAGATGCTGCTCCGCTGGGTTGTGGCAGGATTGCAGGCTCCTCTCTCAGTTCATCCCACACCGCTCCACTGTCAATCCTACACACCCCCGGTTAAAGCTGGCAGGCTGATCTGCTAAGAACAAGCCCCCTTTTCTGAGGAACAAAAGCGTCCAGCCCCTGACCCGCTACCCCCTCCCTCCCATTGATTTAAAACATCTCTACCTGAGGAGCGCGCACACTGCAGGGGGAGAGGGTGAGGAGGAGCCGGCTGCAGCAGCAGCTTTCTGGGAGTCTAAAGATGAGTGAGGAGGATACAGTTAGAGATCACCTCCTCCCTACCCTGCAGCTTTGTGTATTGACGGAGCAAAGTGTGAGACATATTAAAAGGATTACAGGCGATTAGCGTTTTTACGCCCCCCCCCCCCTCCCGTCATTTGATAAAGAGAAGGGTTTAAGTGAAGTGCAGAGACAAACAGGCTTTAAAGACTTAAAAGAAAATGTGTATAAAGCAACGCTGAAACATGCTGATGGATAGTTTGGGACATTCACACC
The DNA here is from genome assembly GCF_902827175.1 of Gymnodraco acuticeps. Taxonomy (NCBI): domain Eukaryota; kingdom Metazoa; phylum Chordata; class Actinopteri; order Perciformes; family Bathydraconidae; genus Gymnodraco; species Gymnodraco acuticeps. Next base: position 395,351 of record NW_022989865.1, read on the forward strand.
TCTGTTTCTGACAGGAGAGCTGCACATTCATTATCCGCTAACCGCGCCCTTTAATAAAGAAGAACCATTATCAGTTAGACTTTATTGATTGTTTGACCATTAATTATAGAACTCAGTATCGGCCCCATCAGGGAAACAGAAACCCAGCGCGGTGTGATTCATAAAGGTCATAATCTGAGCGGAGAGGCTGGCCTGTTGTGAAGGAGCAGTCTCCCTGGTTAGACATTACTCAAGGAGCACATCAACGTTTATTCAGAGGGCTGCAGATCTTAATACGGTCTGTTGACTTGAAACATCTAATGCCCCGGCCACACGAGGACGAAAACGGCCGTTTGCGTTACTGTTTAGTGTCATATAGACCATTCGGCCACACGAGGACGACCGAATACGGCACTAAACGACTGAGGAAACGATAATGGGTCACAAGGTGGATAGAACGGCATACGCAAAGCTCTGGGGGGTCCAACGGCTCCGTGTGTACGCCCTATACGATAATTTTCTGATAATGATGAGGCAATAGCCCCGCCTCTCCCCACCTCTGCTGCTCACCCCCGCGTCAAAGTAAACTGCACACTGAATTCAGATTATTTATCTTTCTCTCAATATGGACATAAACGCGAGTGAAGTCTAATCTGACAGGACGGAGACACGCAGCTCTGCTCACCTGCAGCTCCTCCCGCTGTGATGCGGCGGTGAACGGAGTAAAACACACACTTCAAGTCAGATCATCACCCTTAGCTATTTTATTTATTACCTCTCAAACTACCTAAACTAATTATAAATATGTTTATTTTTACTGTCGGCCGAGTCACTCATTACTGGATCAGCTGCTGCATGAAACAGACACTGGCGCGCTGTCCGAAGAGAGGGAGGAAAAAGAGAGGCTCCGTGTATTTTATTATTATAATATATAGAGTCGTTATTCATTTGTTTTAAAGCTCAATAAATAACAAAGAAGACATTTGACCGGCACTTTTATAATTTTATCGGAAGGTTTAAACTTTAATACACGTTGACTGGCGAAAAACTCTGCCCGGTTCCCTCGGCCCCCACCGTGGAGAATAAACAGAAGGGCAACCATGACAACCATGCTTCTTCGCTGCTTTTGTGGAGGAAGTTACAGCGCCACGTACAGGCTCCTGCATATGTACTGCAGCTTTTCCAGCGGTTGGAGCTAAACGGAGCTGACTCGTGTGGGCAGACACTATCCGGATAACTATTGCGTGTGGACGGAAGCTTGTTTGTGATTGCGTTTGCGTTAATCCAATGCGTTTAGCCGTTTTCGTCCTCGTGTGGCCGGGGTCTAAGACTCTTTTGAGGGAAAAATCCCAACTGTTGAACTCTAACAGGCCATCACAAAGCCCCCCCCCTGTCCTGCAGGACCCAGCCACCAGAGGGAGCTGCACTGGGAGCCGCTCTCACGTGCATCTGCTGTGTGTGTTCTACAAGATGCAACAGAACATTGTACTGTCTCTGCCACTCTCTCCTGGCCCAGGGCCCGGCTGCCCCCCCGCCCCCCCTGCTCCCCAGGAACCCTGCATCCATCAGCAGCCCTGCGGGGGGCACACACCCCTCCCCTTCTGCTCCCACTCTCCCTCTATCTTCACCCATAACCAGAGCACCACCACATAAATAGTATTTGAACATATTTACGCTAAACAAGATGCAGTATTTCCGTGCTTTCTCCTCAATGATATTCCCAAACAGCATTTGGAGCAACTATTTATGCTCTACATGATATTTGTCACATTTATTTTATTATATATTTTGAAATCACCTTGCGGGTATTAAAGGGGACTTTATGGTTGTGTAACTGAAAAGCTGCCATAATGTTGACTGTGATGTGTTACATTACTTGTACACAGTGGTGAGCTAATAACCCCTCACATACTGGCAAGTGGAGTTGACTTTGTGGTGCCCACAGTATTGAAAGATGACATTGGAAGCTCAACAGCATTTCTGTCCATGTCACTCTGGATAAAGCACACGACGCATGGGAAACCATTGGAACTATTACTTCTGAAGAGCTTTGTTCACAATTTGGTCCATTGCTATTTATTTAATAGCCCCCCCCCCCATGTTCCTTCCCCTCATACCTTGGTTACACCACTCTCTCCATCAGTCATGCTCTGCATTCCAACGTGCAGCCATCTGCCTCCCCCATCCTCCTCTCTCCATCACCTCTCTCTCTTCCCTTTACCTCGGTGGGCTTTAGTGTGTCAGTATGCTTCATATGAACTAGTTTGTAGCACCGCTTCAAAGAGCTTTTGTTGTGAATGTCCACACTGGTGAATCAGCTGATCCTGCTTCCTTACACTGTCCCCAGAACGGCAGGCTAACCGGGCACAGTGGCAGCCACTCTCTTCTTGGAGGTATACCTCCTCCTCCTCCTCCTCCTCCTCCTCCTCCTCCTCCTCCTCCTCCTCCTCCTCCTCCTCCTCCTCCTCCTCCTCCTCCTCCTCCTCCTCATCATCATCATCCTTATCTTTCTTTCTTTCTGTCCTGCTTCGTGTTGTCCTTGGTCTGGGCTGTTACATAATGGCAATGAATCTCCATTCTTCAGTGGGGATGTTTGCAGACAGAAGTGGAGGGTCCAGGGTGTGCATTCAATTGATGCTTCTCTGAAGGGTAAACTCCACTAGAATGGAAGACAAGTATCCTTCAGTGCTTGCTAATATGCCTTGAAAGCAAATAATTTGAAAATATATAGTTTTTAAAATAATGTTATTATAATTATTATTATTATAATAAAACACTTTTGTTCATTCATTACATGTTTTAAGTATTTAATAAACACAACAAGATATGTTATGAGGCGCATATAACCACATTCATTTAGCAGTGTGTACCCAGAATGCAGGAGGACTGCATGCTAACCGGACTTCCTCTGCGTAGTACTCAGGGGCGCATAAGTGTTAAGACAGAATGGGCCTGTGTACAGCGTAAATTACAAACGTTATAAGGAGGAGATGGTCTGTCCCTCCCTTACATGCAACAAGTATTGTAAGTGTGAGTCATGCTTTAGATCAGTGGTTCCCAACCTGGGGGGGAGCCCCTTGGGGGGGGGGGCGCCAAAGATCACACGGGGGGCACCAGGCCTTAGATGATTTGAGGCCAAATATCATATTTAGACTTTTTTTTTTTGTACATATAATTGTAACGCAATACATGATTGTCACTAAAAACCTTGTCTCTACATTACAATCAAGTATAAAAAATAATTGATTAATTAATTTGAATAAAAATTCAAGTTAGTAGCTAAAGGCATAAAAAGACAGAGATGTATAATTTTTTCTTTAAAAAAACAGTCTTGTCTGGATAAGCGCATTTTTAAAACACAGTCATTGTCCATGCCGGTTTCAGTTGGATTATTCGTCACAGTTGCTCCGATCAGATCGGTCTCCTCCATTTTGTAGATTATTTACGACTTTTGAATCCACATAAACACATCGGCAAAATCCGGCTTACTTTGAGCATGTATTTTAAACAGTTTAATCCCTTTGTGAATTGTTTCCACTTCCGCCGTCCTTTCATTTCTTCATACAGCGGGAATCCAAATGAATTAATCCTGAGTCCAATAACCATCAAAGTCACTCCAATAGTGCTCCTTAATTACGCTTTCATCCTCCTTTAACAACATACTTCACATTCATCCAGTTTGTAGCATTTTTGAGACTTTTAAATTGTAATTACCGCTGTTGCGCCCCCCCCCCTTGTATGTGTGTGGGGGGGGGGGAACTTCCAACAGGAGTCATTTGGGGGGGCTCTTGGGAAAAAAGGTTGGGAACCCCTGCTTTAGATGAAGAAATGCACTTCAGTTTCTTCAGTTTTTCTGCTCCCCTTGGATGAGCTGCTGTATCACATGGAAGTGTACATACAGCATGGAAGGAGACGACTATCACTTTGAGGAGCCAGGAAGGTGTAGCTGGCTGAACGGACAGTAGGTGACCCACAGCTGCTTGGCTAGTGGTACTCATTATGTATATATATATATATGTGACCTGCTCTACACAACACATCCTATAATTATAATAATACGAATAATTCATTACATTTATTTAGCGCTTTTCCAAGTGCTCAAAGCGCTTTACATCAACATGTAATACATCAATACTGTGCACAATACCCACAGGAACAAATTAGACACAACGGCATGTTGACTGCAGTGCGGTCAAGGCAGGATTGGAGCTGGTGTTCCCCAGCCCCCCTGACCTGAGGATCAACACAATGCCCACTGCGCCACACCCTTTATGAGTTGTATAAACAGTTAGAAAGAAGAGATTATTAGCTTTCAAATGAAATCCTTTCAAACTATATCACATAGTATGATGAAAGTTATCAGAAAATCACTTATGACATAAAGGCCTTCAAAGTGTGCTTTACAATGATTTAAACCAGTTATTTTAGGAGGGGGCTTCATATGAATGCACTGAAAGATAATAAAGACACATACCGCAAAAGAGCATGTAATGTGTTAAAATCGGCTTATCCACGTCTACACTGAAAGAAATATAAAAATATAATACATTTAATTAAAGTCAACATTTCAGTTTTTTCAGTTTATAGATACATGGTTATAAAAAGACATCGGGAAAGAGACATCTGTAAATATGGGGATCATTTATTTTGAGGTAAATCAAATTCACGCACTCACTTACTTATTCATGAAAAAAAATGCATGTGTAAGTGTTTGTGATGCTCTTCCAGTCAGTGGGTGTCATGGTTGGAGGCAATAGGACCCCCATAGTGACTCAGACACACACACTCATCTAATTACACACCCAGACCTGCACAATGCCCCCCCCCCACACACACAGTGTTAACAGAGCTGGACTTTGACTCTGACCTGGTGGCACAGGCTCGCTTTTTTGGTGCAGAGGTCGAGAGTCTCTGAAGAGCCTCACATGTGTTCCGTGACTGGAGCTGGTTCTATACGAAGAGAAGCAGACAACCTGACAGGAACAACACACACACACACACACACACACACACACACACACACACACACACACACACACACACACACACACACACACACACACACACACACACACACACACACACACACACACACACACACACACGCTCCATGATGCTAGCTGTGCTCTCCACCAACTTCTTCATTAGATGAGAAGATGTAGAAGGTTAGCCTGCATCCATTCTGTCCTCTTATTATGGAAGACAGCAATAAAATGACAAAACTTCACGTTAATTAAACTTTTTGTAACCATGTTTCCGTTCTTGCTTCCAGCTGCTTTGTTTCAGCTTGTTTTCTTATTTTCAGTGCGATTTTATTGAGTTCATAAATCTGTTATTTATATGACTAAAATCAGAACTCTAAAGGGGCTTTTAAATATGCACATCATACGACACATACAGTAAAGAGAATCAAGATGACAAACTAATATATAAAGTGTAAACTTGAATGTAGAAGGGAACCTGGATGATGTTATCGGGTGGTGTCTTAATTTTAGGAAAAAGGTGCACAGCATTTCAAGGAGATATGAAACCAGAGAGAACGCAAACACTCTGCACTAATAAATAATAAATATATCCACAATTTGATGTGCACTCCGATATTTCATTTTATTATTGTTATAAGATGCAATATAGAACTAAAACACATGAATGTTAACTGTGTATGCCATCACTCCCTTCTGAAGAGTCACCCTGATGTCATACTGAAGGACGGAGACTACATCTTTGTATGAGCAGTACACTAATGATGGGAGTGTCCAGGAGCGAGTTCACCTCCAACATCACGTCAGTGCTGACATCACACAAATCAGCTCACACACATGATGTCCAATCTTTCCTAGCTTCATTTCGGTCTGCAACATTGAAACAGGTCAACCAACTGACCAGTTAAAAGGGATGGGAATCAGATCCCAGTGTTCTTTGAAAACATCACATCCATGGGGCCACAAAGAGAGAAGACACAGAAGGAGCATTCTTAGCTTCCGTCTGCTACCCCTGGAATAACAGACTGTGAATTTCATATAAAAACATATTACTAATGTCATCCAGGGCTGTCATTGATAAAAGTGCAACACACAGCTCATAGACAAAGGAAGATCGTTTTGGATATATTTGTACAGGCTTAGAGATACATAATATGAAGGTGAACTTGGAATTGTGTTTGTTCAAACGGTGTATGTCTCTTAATGACATGTCCACTATGTTTGTATATGTACATGTATGCGGAACTGCAGGACGGAGTCCAGAACAAATTTCCTTACGGGGACAATAAAGTATATCGTATCGTAACTTATATTGTGCTGATACAGACATATCCCATACCTTACAATGACATGCCATGACAATGACATTAGTGAGCAGTCTCCACATTCCTTACAGCAGCAAATGGGCCTGATGCTGAGTGGAGCAGCATGTGTGACATCTCTGACACACACACACACACACACACACACACACACACACACACACACACACACACACACACACACACACACACACACACACACACACACACACACACACACACACACACACACACACACACACACACACACACACACACACACACACACACACACACACACACACCTTGGGTTTTGAAGACTGATAAACAAACTTTGCAGCCCAGTTTCCCAGCTTTGCAGTGTATCCACGGGTATGCCTCTTGTTTCCTCCGCCACATCTCCTCCGTCCATGCATCTGGGAAAGGTGAGCTTGAGCTAGCCAGGGGAACGTTGCTAGCGCAGCTAACGTTAACGTTAGTGCTAGCATTATCCACGTCTTTAGGCAGCTCTTCTGATGATGTAGTACTAGTAGCAGCTTCACTTGTAGCTTCAGTGCTGCTAGCCTCTTTCTTCTTGTGAATTATATTCTTTTTAGTGTTGTGTTGTGCACCGCCAAAAGTGTTAGTCAGTCATGTTTCATGTTGTTATTTTTGTATTGTTTTTCACTTCTCGTTTTGTTTTGTCACGTCTCATTTCAGGTTCCTTGACTCCCTTTCCTAAATGTGTTCTCCCGCGCTCATCAGCGTCAGCCCCGCCCCTGATTGTTTTCACCTGTGTCTTGTTGTCGAGTGTTTAAATTCCCCAGTCTCCCAGTGTTCAGTGTCAGTTCGTCTTGTCCTGTCCTCATGCCAGAACTCTGCTCATCAACGGTTGCTATTTTTGTTACAGGCCTTATTCATGCTCCTGAAACTTATTGTAAGTGTGTTCCTCACGTTGTGAGTGATTTTTTGTTGTGCCTTTGTGAAACCTATTTTTGTTCGCCTCGTTAAGAGTGCCGTTATCTTTTTTTAATATCATTTTTGGCAAATAAAGTATATTACTTGTACTTTATCTCTGGCTCCCGGGTCGTGCATTTGAGTCCTTTTTTCCCTTGTGTATCCAAGTTCGTGACAAGAAGTCAAGTAAAACATGTTAGCCTGCCATTATAGAGCTTTTTCATTAGCATTCTTGAGGGAAAGAGCTGCCGAAAAAATCAGCGGGCGGCGAGCTGGCTCTGACACACCCCCAGCTCGCTGCGGGGTCATGAGCGTGATGACGAATCATATTTTTTTAAGGAAATCGTTTTTATTTTGTATTATAATTACTGTGAAATGTATTATGCTTTTGTCATTATTACAACAAATACACACTTGCAACTGATAACACTGGCAATGATTTTATATTTATTAGACTATTAAAAAAAAGATCATGCTCCAAATAAGTGGGGGGTACCCGTCCAACGCCCACTACACCACTGTTTCTAATGATATCAGGCAGTGGGGTAGTGGTCGTTGGGCTCATCGGACATTTATGAGAGAACATCTCTAATGTCAGAGTGCAAGTGAATGCACCACAAGACACGAACCTTGTAACCCCTCCCTGGCGCGAGCGTGGAAATATGATTAGCGGCGATTTCATTTGAACGGGACGGCGCAAAACGAGAAATATCCGGACCCAATACTGTAGACGGAATGAACGAGGTATTTACGGTCTACAATGACAGAGAAGAGACAGTCAAGTTTGAATGTACTCAGCATTAACCCTAACCCTAACGCTACGCACTAAAGCTTTGGATCTTAATACGTTTGTGAGGCGTTTTGCTGAACAGAATGGTAATCGCCGCGTCATAACAGTGATTGACAGCTGATAGGAATAATATGATTGTTAATATTATCATATGAATTCAGACAAACATCGATGAGACAGTTAATTAATGTACTTATTGCAGCAGTCTGCATACATTTGATACCCCTGGTCTAAGAGTGAAACAAACTAATTCAGTTATTGTTCAGTTAAAATGCATTCAATTATGTCTACTGTTGTGCCACAATAATGTCACCTAATGTTATTGAGTTAAAATATCAATATTGTGGATTTCCAAGTTAACATTGATTGATATGACTGCGTGTGTGTTGAGCGCAGCGCCGTCTGCTTTTTTTTTGTTGCAGTACAGTAACTAAAGCATACCGGTAGTTTTTTGTAGACCTGTCTGCCCGTTTTGTGAGTGCACTGCGCGCGTGCGCACTTGTGGCATTGTTTGGGATGACCTAATTACACTGAACAAAAATATAAACGCAACACTTTTGTTTTTGCTCCCATTTTTCATGAGATGAACTCAAAGATCTAAAACATATTTATATACACAAAATAACCATTTCTCTCAAATATTGTTCACAAATCTGAAAAAATCTGTGATAGTAAGCACTTCTCCTTTGCCGAGATAATCCATCCCACCTCACAGGTGTGGCATATCAAGATGCTGATTAGACAGCATGATTATTGCACAGGTGTGCCTTAGGCTGGCCACAATAAAAGGCCACTCTGAAACGTGCAGTTTTGCTTTATTGGGGGGGTCTGTGGGGGTCTGAAAACCGGTCAGTATCTGGTGTGAGGGGTAGGGGTAGGGTTAGGGTTAGGGTTAGGGTAATGTTGTGAATCGAGTGGCCCATGGTGGTGGTGGGGTTATGGTATGGGCAGGCGTATGGTATGGACGACGAACACAGGCCACTCGATTCACAACATTACCCTAACCCTACCCCTAACCCCAACCCTACCCCTACCCCTCACACCAGATACTGCCTGGTTTTCGGACCCCCCCAGACCCCCCCAATAAAGCAAAACTGCACGTTTCATAGTGGCCTTTTATTGTGGCCAGCCTAAGGCACACCTGTGCAATAATCATGCTGTCTAATCAGCATCTTGATATGCCACACCTGTGAGGTGGGATGGATTATCTCGGCAAAGGAGAAGTGCTCACTATCACAGATTTTTTCAGATTTTTGAACAATATTTGAGAGAAATGGTTATTTTGTGTATATAGAAAATGTTTTAGATCTTTGAGTTCATCTCATGAAAAATGGGAGCAAAAACAAAAATGTTGCGTTTATATTTTTGTTCAGTGTAAAATACCGTCCGCCGTCCTCTTTGAGAAAAATACAAAACGCAGACAGACACCGGTCACACGTCACACAAAAGTATCAGATAGGCTTCAATTTACTTTTGATTGTCTATAATTAACTATAAAAAAATATCTGCGTTTTAACACTACGTTTATATATGTACTTATTTTTACGGTTTGCATATGAGGTGGTCCGCGAAAATCCTTGATAATAAATAGTGGTCCGCATAAACAAAAAGTTTGAGAACCCCTGCTCTCCTGGACTCTATGGGTACTACTCTTCATCAATGATACGCGAGCGTCCACACACTGAATTTGCATAAACGTAGCCATCACGGCGAGCCTACCTGAATGCGCGCAGGCCGCACAGTATATAAGGCAGCTACACCTCCTGACTGTCATCCTACACCCTCTTCAGCGAGCGGCATAGGAAAGACAGGGCCCCTAGGTAGAGGGCTCCGCCTGTGTTTATAGAACTAGGGTTACAATACGTAACCTACCATTCTATAAACACAGGCTCTGCCCTCTACTGGACTCTATGGGTACAGAAGTGGGTACCCCGATGGATAAACGCCGTGTCGCCCCACCACACTGCTCCTGACCGGCCTTCGGTTGACAGCCACCGGCTGGGTAGAGCCTAATTGGTCTGAATAAGCCCATAGCTCAACCCTGCAAGTGTCAGCGCAAGTGACAACACACTGTGCACCACGTTTCCCAGGTCCCTAAGGAGCATGGGAAAACATAAGTGTATTATGTCCCAGGGGGTCAGATACAGCTTACTGACCCACAGCCCCCCTCTTTTCACCAGTCATGTGTTGCCCCAGCAAGCACAGATGATGAGAAGGAGCCAGACATGTCCAAGAGATAGAACCTTATGAACGGGCTTGGCGTAGACCAAGACGCCGCCGTACATATGTCCTCCACACTCACGGCGTCGAACAAGGCTGTCGACACAGCCACACCACGTTTAGAGTGTGCACGAACCCCAATGGGGAAGCCCTCCACCCCTCTATGGGATGGAAGACTAAAGCCGTCTAGCTGTATAACCCTTCAGGGAGGAGAGCTCCAGAGGCTCAAACGGTTCTGTAACCAAAGCCTCAAGCACCAATGGCAGTTCTCATTGCGGGGTGGAGACATGCACCACTGGGCACTGTCTCCTGATCCCCTGCAAAAAACGCTTCATAAGCGGTTGGCTAAAGACTGGTCTGCCACCAAATCCCTCATGACAGGACGAGATGGCTGCTGCATACACCTTGACTGTGGCATGAGCAAGCCCCTTGTCCACCAGTAGCTGTAGATAGGATAGAATAGAGCCCAATGTACCGGACAGAGGCTCTAGACTCCTTTCCTCGAACCAACGTTCAGTCTGCAAACTGCCTGAAGCAGGGACGTCTGTCTGTTCTCTGACAGAGTGATACGTAGCCTGCCCTCCTTCTCGATGGGGCGTACACCTCTCTCTCGATTGGGGCTACACCTCGCTCTCGATGAGGGCGTACCCCTCGCTCTCATGGGAGCTGCATCGAGCAAAATCCCCAGATACCCCACCTGCTGGTGAGGTATGGGACTGCTCTTCTTCCAATTGACCGCAAACCCCCAACTTGGTTAGATGTAAGATAAATTGGGCTGTGTGGAACCTCTGTCCATTCCCTGGACCTGGCCATGACTATGAGGTCATTGAGATAAAATAAAACCCTCATGCCATGGTCGCGAAGAGGCTGAAGCGCTGTGGCCACACATTTGCTGAAAGTGTGTGGGGACAGGGAGTAGCCGAACGGTAATCTGTTGTACTCGTATCCCCTGGAAGGCAAAACGCAAATACTTCCTAGCAATTTTGACATGAAAGTAAGCGTCCTTCAGGTCGACGGTTGTGAACCAATCGCCCGGCTGCACCAGTTCCAGTAACTGTAGGAATCCCAACCACTTCGTCCTGTAACAGGCTGTGGTGGATCCCGCTCTTGCTGCCTGGATAGCGGATTCCTGAGACAGCGCCCCCAGAAATGAGGAACTGTCCAGGGCTGGCCCACCATCATTTGTGTCACTTCTGTGTACCACGGCGCCGAGCGGCGACCTGGGGCTACCAGAATGACCGACAACTGTTCTCGTCTCACCCCCTCCAGGAGTGGGGGAATAAGACGCAGCGGTGGAAAGGCGTAGAGCAGTGGTTCCCAAACGGTGTGCCGCGGCACACTGGTGTGCCGTGAGGCAAGTCCGGGTGTGCCGTGGGATTTTGTGACAACCATACGTTATTATTGCAATATACAACTACACAAAAATAATTATTTAATTTACTATATCAGTACTTTGTAGGTTTATATGTACGTAATCTGCGCGACTTGCGCGTCCACATCTCCACGTGCAGTGCTGCATAAACATGGCTGAGTCAGCGATAACTCTCGAGGGGTGGAGGTATGCTCATTATTTTGAGTTCGTCCGAAGAATAGACAGGAATGTGACGGTGAGGTGCAAACTGTGTCCAGGCCAGAAGCTGTTATCCACTGCTGGAAACACCACGTCAAACCTCAACACACACCTGCAAAGAACACATGCCAAGGTGAAGCTACCGCACACGCTATTTGTTGTTTGTTTATATCACGTAGTCTGTTCTTCTTCTCTGTCTTCCGGTTGTTGCCTGTTTACCGCCGCCGCCGCCTGCTGGTAAGGAAAGTTATTGCCACTCACGCATGCGCAGTTCGTACGTGCTCGGCGAGTAAAGTAACGAGTTACTTTATGTAGATAGTAACGAAGTAGTGTAATATATTGCTTTTTTTAAAAGTAATATGTAATATATTACATGTTTTTAGTAACGACCCCATCTCTGGAGTTGGCGTTCTCTACTCTGATTTACATGAAGAACAACAGGAGGTCACGGCTCTCTGTTGAACAGGACTTGCGAGTGGCCCTCTCCTCAGTGCCACCAAGGATTACAAAAATCTGCGCGCCCCGACAGGAACATGTATCTCACTAATTTGTAAATCGGCAAAAATATTTACAATAGCACATGTTTCAATGCTGATTGCTGAAATGTTACATTTATAATTTGTAGTTCAGGACCATGGACAATGCAGCTTCCTTGCATTGACAGTTCTCTGTGCTGAATTTCTGCTGAGTTTCCTTTGCCTCATTTTTTATCTTGTGACCTGTCTGGTTTAAATGAGAGTGTTGCTGCTTTGATGAAGCCTAATTTGATAAAGTTTCAAATTAATTTCTGAAATATTTCGTTAATAAATATTTCATGAGTAATATAGTTGTCTTTGTCACATTTTATTTGGCATTAGTAAATAATTATGCACATTTACAGATATTTTACATGATATGAGTGATAACACGTGTTATAAGGGCTATTTTGCACAATAGGTGTGCCTTGAGATTTTTACTTGTGCTTTGGTGTGCCTTGGGCACAAAAAGTTTGGGAACCACTGGCGTAGAGCATGTAAATAGGATAGAATAGAGCCCAATGTACCGGACAGCGGCTCTAGACTCCCTCCCTCGCACCAAAGTTGGAATCCCAACCACTTCGTCCTGTAACAGGCTGTGGTGGATCCCACTCTTGCTGCCTGGATAGTCTGTATAACATTGTCAGACAGTCCACCCCTTCTCAGCCTGTCCCTCTCAAGAGCCAAGCCTGGAGAGGTTAGCCCAGAGTGGGTAACGACCCTATTGCACCTGCTTCCTGAGAAAGCTCCCCCAGAACTGAAGGACGGTCCAGGGCTGGCCCACCATCATTTGTGTCACTTCTGCATACCACGGCGCCGAGCGGCGACCTGGGGCAACCAGAATGACCGACAACTGTTCTCGTCTCACCCTCTCCAGGAGTGGGGGAATGAGACGCAGCGGTGGAAAGTCGTAGAGCAGCTATCTTGGCCATGGCTCGTGTGCAAACGGAAGTCTGTTTTACTCGTAGGCTATCCCCTGGAAGGCACAACGCAAATACTTCCTGTGTTCTGGAGCAATTTCGACATGAAAGTAAGCGTCCTTCAGGTCGATGGTTGTGAACCAATCGCCCGGCTACACCAGTTCCAGTAACTGTTTAACATGTGGAACTTTTTGCAGGCAACGTGCTGATTCAGGATGCGAAGGTCCAGAATGGGTCTGAAGTCCCCTGTCTTCTTGGGAACCAGGAAGTACATGGAGAAAAAGGCCCTTTTCTCTGTCCTGAGAGTGCACGACAGACACAGCCTGTTTTTGCTACAGGGCCTGAATTTCTGTTTGAAAGGAAACCTATCTCCCCTGGGATGATAGATTTGCCTCTCTTACACCCCTGAATGGAGGAGGGACGCTGCAGAACTGGAGTGAGTAACCCAGTCCCAGTGTCCTACCCACCCATTCTGTCAGTACACAACTGAGCTTCCATTCCCCATAAAACTGTGTTAGGGGACATGCAAGCAGCTGTGGAGCCGCAGCTAAGAAGCTGTGGTACTCTCTGGTGGCCCTCTCCGCCGCCAAACCTTCCATAAAAGGAATATTGGCCCATGGGGAACCGACATGGGAAGGGCCGAGCCCCCGCGGAGTTCCTTGAACGCACCGCGGACACTCTCGCGGGGCCGTGCACCTTTGTATTAACGCTGTGTTTCACATTAACGGTGAAATGCATTTAATCGGAGCCACTATACCAGGTGAGGTGTGTTCTCTGACAACACCCTGGCTATAGTATCCCTGAACGTGCACAGTGCTTGGACGGCACTTCCTTCGGTTTATTACACTCACATGAGCGCGCCCACCTGCTGTGTCCTTTACTGGGGTTACAGCGGGGGTGGCTCTTAACGGTGAAATACATTTAATCGGAGCCGCTATACCTTGTGAGGTGTGTTTTCTGACAGCAACACGCCGGCTATAGTGTCCCTGAACGCGCACAGTGCTTAGACGGCACTTCCTGCGGTTTATTATACTCACGTGAGCACGCCCACCCGCTGCCTCCTTTACTGGGGTTACAGCGGGGGTGGCTCGAGTGTGGGACAGTGTTTCACAATGGCGCTGCATTCTCCCCTTTGAGGATGAGCAAGAAGCAGCATACGGCTAAGCTGCAACTTCTCCTCATCCACGTGACCGAGGAAATCGATCCAAAGAGCCCTTCCGTAGACACAGGGGCTCCCAGCAGATCATCACAGTCCTTTTTTTGGAAAGTGCCACGTGGCGTGATCGCACTGTGGCCAGGGACATCCCACGGCAAGCAGCGGATATTAATTTGGCCGATGCTGTGGCCCAAATAATCGCTCTGATCCGGTGAGGTGGGGGCATCTTGCGGACACCCATGTTATTTGCAGCCGCCCTGTCACGCGGTAGCGGTGCAGAGGTTCTCCGCCCAGCCTGCTGCCTGTGTTGCCAGGCTCTCATCGAGGGGGGGGGGGGGGCATGCCGGGATATGAGGTCTCCGTGCCGCCCCGCACCCTCTGTACCTACCTTTCCTGCAACCGGAGCTCTCGCTTTCAGTGGCTGTTGCCACGACGCCTCCACACACTGCCAGATATCTGGCAACGGGGGTGAGACGAAAGCCGGTTGAGCCGTGCGGGCCGGACCGTAAACGGCTTCGGCGTCAGTGGTGGGGGGAGCGGTAGTCCGACACGTTCCGCCGCCATGGCCATCAACAGGGGGAAGTCCTGGCGGGCAGACATGTGCGGTGGACTTCCTTGGATTCCGGACCCGGAAGTGTCAGACACCGATGAGGCGAAGTCATTTTCTTCCTCCTCAGCAAACAGAGCCATAACCCGTACGGCTGGGATGACGAACGTTGGTGGCGTCGCCTCGGCCATCTCCTGGTCTCCCACGTCCACCACCTCGAGCTCGTCTTCGGCGTGGTCTGGTCCCAGGCACTTGAAACAGAGCTGGTGGGGATCGGCGCCCGCTATTAAGCCGGGCATGAGGGACAGGCCCGGGTTTCCTGCAGTGGCGACTCCATTCGCTTGCCTGGAGGTAAGATACTTTTTACTTGTTTCGAATGCTTTTCTCAGGTGTTGTCCCGCTCGCTGAAGAGAAAAGGATGACAGTCAGGAGGTGTAGCTGCCTTATATACTGTGCAGCCTGTGCACGCATTCAGATAGGCTCACCTTGATTGGCCGGCTACGTTTATGCAAATTCAGTGTGTGAACGCTCGTGTATCATTGATGAAGAGTAGTGCCCATGGAATCCAGTAGAGGGCGGAGCCTGTGTGAGATAGAACTATACAAAACATGTCTCTGAAGTGTTTTGCTCAAAATACCAAACAGATCACCCATTGTAGCATGCTTCATACCCCTCTATTTCAGCCCTGTTACTAAAGTGCTGATTCTGGGTCTGGTCCTTTAAAGGTCCCATGACATGGCCATTTCTACTGATCATATTTCCATTGTTGAGGTCTACTAGAATAGATTTACATTGTTCAATGTTCCAAACTCACATTGGGTTTCTCATACAGCATCTCTGTATAGTATGCGTATTCACACTCTGTCCTACACGGCTTGTTGGAGCTCCTGCCCCCCCCCTCCCTATGAGCCCACTGTGCTCTGATTGGTCAGCTCGCCCACTCGGGGGGCAGCTGAACATCAGTGTTTATGTGTTACAATGGCGTTTGTTAGCAACCAGAAAATGACACCAGTAATGACAAACAGATGAGAATGCTGCTCGGGGTCTGGGGGCCGTGTTGGAGGGACGTTGTGGGGCTCGCTGCTCCGCCCTGTGGGGCTCAAGGAGCGGACAGTGTGAGGTGGATTACTGGTGTCGTTTCCGGCACTTAGTCTATATCCAGCATCCAGGGAAACACAGCGGGAAATCCACCTCACACTGTCCGCTCCGGGAGCCTAGTGGGGCGGACTCCTGAGCTGCTCGGGAGTCCACCCTGGCAGAAGGTATGCCTATTGTTCTATAGCTGTGTGCCAATTGGTCCAGACTTAGTGACATCAATAGGCCCCTGAAGAAAAAAATGGAAAAAGACAAATCTACAACGAGGCGTTCTGGGGCAGCATAGACACGTATTTTCTGTGTTAGAGTTTTACTCGCTACAGGGTGTACTTTGAGGGTTTGTGACTTTGCAGACCGTTTACATGCAGAAAAAGTTACATAACACACAAGGGGACACACAAAGAACTGGTTAGCAATCGGCACCGGCTCGGAACCAGCCCTGGAACGACTTAAGTGGAAAAGGGGTATGAGTGGGTGTCTCCCACGGCAACAGTTAATTTAACTGTGCACATTGCTGAGTGGTGCGGCACTGAGGGCAGAGCGTCACACAGTGTGATACATCATGTCTACCTGTTACCTGTCAGTTTACATCATGCTGTTGAGTTATTTTTAACCTCAAAACGTGATAATGTTACTTATTTTGGTGTCAATTCAACAAGGTCCTGCACTCTCAGTGCTGAATTCTCATGAATTGTGCATGACTTGCTGCCACTATCAGTGTCTGATTCACAAAAGAGATGTGATAATGGAAGCACAAACATAGCAATACACTTTTGCAGTGTGCAATCTGCCCCTTTTTTGCACCTGATTACAATGAACCATGTGCATCTGATGTGAGGGGTGAGAGTAAGCCTGAGCTAGATCAAACCTGATCTTTGACCCCTGCATAGTGCTGGTATACTCACAGGTAACAGAGATGTAATTTTGGTGATAAATCCATCAGGGTTATATTTTACAGGTATATTTAAGTCATTTTTCCTTCCCTTGAATGCCATCTTCAGTCTTCTGTCGTATATAGGCTGCAGGCTGTGGGAGGTTCAGGGACCAGAGCGCGAGAGAGAGCGGGGGAAGACACAAGGCTGTCCATGGGAGCGTTATCTCCGCCCCGCCAGGCAGCCAGCCATCACCCCTGGGTGGCGACAGAGAAGGTGGCTCATATCTGAGCCACACTGATAACCCTGTACACCGTCCAACCAGACGGAGTGAGAGCACATGCACTCCTGCACACACACTTTCTCATATTTCTCTTTCTTACTGAATGGAAGTCCATGCCAAACTCAATCATACAATCAACCAAACACTGTTTTTACAGGGCTTTTTACTTATTTGTTTCAGGGAGCTTTAAAATCTGCACAGCACAACACCCTCTATCTCTAGAGCCTTGCTGCAGTCAACTTAACTTTTTTATGATTTTAAAAGGTTCATACATGTGTGAAAATGTATTTTGTATCCATAAAAGAGAAGGTGTTTAGTGGTATTCAATATGACTGATTTTAGGTGAACCAATCTTGCTTATTTGTGAAATTGAATTAAATTATATTACTAATAATGTTGATGAATGACTTTTTTGTAAACACATATTTGTGCCCAAAAAATACGTTCTTGAGGCTGGTTTGCTTTGCTTTGGAAGAAAAAAGTCCCAAGTCTAGTGTGTGATTCAGAGAAAATGTAAGATAAGAACGAGATCCACTAATGGCAGAGTCCTCTGACTGTCTCACAGGTAGATTCTCCCTTTTTTCGTTTATATTGATCACAACATCTGGTTTTACTGGGATGATGTCAGAATAGCCCTAATAGCCTAGTAGTCTGACACATTTTAGAGCCAACAAACAAAATCATACTAAAGAAGGCTTCTTACATTTGATAAAATCCACATTACCAAACAATAACCAGGTAATCATTTAAATAAATAATTAATTATAATTGTAATTATTATAATATGTATTTAATCTCAAATTAATCTCACCACAGCCTCCAAAGAAAGCCTTTGACCTAAGCGGCTCTTGGTTCTCTGTGCTGCCTGAGAAGAGAGTTGTTGCCAAAGTTGAACCACTTTTTGAGACCGAGATCCTGCAGTGGAGAAACCAAAAAAAGTAGTTCACAATTGGGCATATAGGGAAAAGGGGTATAAATTGCCCGTAGGCGTGAATGTGATTGTGGGTGGGTGAGTTTCATGGGTCGGCGTTGTGATTGGATGGCTACCTGTCCAAATGAACCCTGCCTCTGGCCCAATGTCTGTAAGTTAGGATATTGTATGAACGAGAGTATACAGTCAACAGATATCCAAACAAAAACACCATTAAAAACCTAAATTTGATCTGTTATTCACTGTGAAATCAGCGTTAGAAAACACGGATCAGTGGCACAGCAGGAGAAATAGTTAAAATGGTGTGCGTTGACAGGTATGGAGTATGTGACACCCTGCTGGAAACGTTGGTTATTTTTGATCAAAGAGTGTCCTATAATCCAGTCGGAGATGGACCTCTTAATGGCACAACGCTCAAGCAAAATTCAATATAAAATGCGTTCTTTCACACTAAACATGTTATCATGAGCATGTTAGCGTGCTGACTTTAGCATGTGCTTGAACCCTCCCTCATAGAGGTATGACAGAATATTGTGCTAAGCTAAAAGCCTGCTCCTGTTTGTGTAGTGGAAGCACAAAGGTTAAACTGATCATGATCTTTATAATTCAGTAGTGGGCCAAAGACATCCGACAGTCCTTAGCCAGTGTGTTTGTTCTAATCTGGACAGTGGACTCTCTTCAGTCCCCCATGCTGCAGTACCCTCGGCCTGTGGGTGCCTATCAGCAGACTGAATGAGCTTCCAGGGTTAATAAGGAGCTCAGTGTGGTCTGCCTGAGCCACATGCCCAGAGAGCTGTTCTGGGAACATTCATATGTATTTTTAACATTTAGTCGGTATTATCAACCTTTGAGGATTGAGCTAACCACCTGATCTAGCTTTAAGACCTTAAATAATTGTTTTCAGTATGAACAGATAAGGTGTGTGTGTGTGTGTGTGTGTGTGTGTGTGTGTGTGTGTGTGTGTGTGTGTGTATGTGTGCGTGAAGGTGTGTGTGTGTGAAGGTGTGTGTGTGCGTGTGTGTGTGCGTGTGTGTGTGTGTGTGTGCGTGTGTGTGTGTGTGTGTGTTGTGTGTAGGTGTGTGTGTGTGTGTGTGTGTATGTGTGCGTGAAGGTGTGTGTGTGTGTGTGTGTGTGTGTGTGTGCGTGCGTGCGTGCGTGTGTGTGTGTGTGTGTGTGTGTAGGTGTGTGTGTGTGTGTGTGTGTGTGTGTATGTGTGTGTGTGTGTGTGTGAAGGTGTGTGAAGGTGTGCGTGTGTGTATGTGTGCGTGAAGGTGTGTGTGTGTGTGTGTGTGTGTGTGTGTGTGTGTGTGTGCGTGCGTGCGTGCATGTGTGTGTGTGCGTGTGTGTGTGTGTGAAGGTGTGTGTGTGTGTGTGTGTGTGTGTGTGTGTGTGTATTGGGGGTGGGAATACCAGTTGATACATGTGATGTGAGACGAGCTGGCGCTCTGACAGGAGCTGTCACTGGAATAGCAGGGGGGTCCTTATCAATCAACCCCCCTAGCTGCCAATCAAATCCCCTCACCATGGCAACTAGGGCCCTGTTATCTACCAAGCTGTCGGCTCCCTATCTTTTTCTCTGTCTCAACATTGCAGCCAGGATCTGGGCACAACTGCAGTGTCCTCTCCACCAGAGAGATATAAAGTAATGCCTTCCTCACAGCTGTTTATCTCCATCAACCAGCTCTGGAAACAAGCCTTTTTCATGTTTTTCATCTTCAGATCTTATGGGAGTTTGGGGATAACAGGAGGCCTCTGTTCAGCTGCACTGCTGCCCCTTAGGACCCCGGCTTGCATGCTGTGTTGTATAGATCAGTTTAGAATACTCTATTGGCATGGCCACATATTACTCTCAGCATCTTTACTCGACAACCAGGCTGATAAGCCACCGTACATTCACTGAATGATGATGCAGAGCTTTTCTCAATCATTCATTCACATCATTGATATTACAGTATATCACATATGGTCCAAAGCATCATCTGCAGCATGTTTCCACAAACATCTGACTGTATCTGGTTACCAAGTCAGTGATGGAAGGAAAGACAAAACATTTAAAAAGCAATATGGTCTCCTGCTGTTCTTCCTTCAACACTAACACTGACACAGACTGACACACACTGACACAGACTGACACACACTGCACAAGAAGGGGAAAGGCAATCTTGGGTCTTTGTTTAACAGTAGCAGAATGAATATGTAAAGAAGTGCTCATAAATAGAGAGCTGAAAGACACCCAGCTGAGTTTGTTCTGACACACACACACACACACACACACACACACACACACACACACACACACACACACACACACACACACACGGCCTTTCAGGCAAAGACAAGCTGCACTCAATCAAAGGTCTGTAAGGGAAATAGTTGTTAACAGATCAATCAGCTGTAGGGTGAGAGCGGCAGAAGACAATCTATCCATTGCTGAAGCTGTATGCTAATGAGCAGAGCACTGCATCACTGCATACACACACTTTAGCTGCTGCTGGGAGAGAACTGAGCAGGGCTTTAGGAATGATGGATGAACAAGCTAATAAAGAAATGTCATGCTTCACACAACATCTAATAGTGTTACATGCTGTATGAACATGTGTGAGTCATGCATAGTCTGCCTTCCTCACAGTGCATCACTTTCTGCAATCATATTGCCTTGAATTTAAGTTTAAACATTTTCCAATTGTTTTGACACACAGCTTTCCAGTGTCATCAGCCTACACACCACAGGCTGTAACATTATGCCATCTAACATACACTATATAGACAAAAGTATTGGGACACTCCTCTGAATCATTGAATTCAGGTGTTTCATTCAGTCCCATTGCCACAGGTGTATAAAATCAAGCACCTAGCCATGCAGTCGTTCTAAAGAGCTCACAGAATCTGAACGTGGTTCTGTAATAGGATGCCACTGTTGCAACAAGTCAGTTTGTGAAAAGTTTTCTCCCCTCACAATCAACTTTAAGTGGTATTATTGCAAAGTGGAAACATTTAGGAACCGGGGGCGGGGGGGGGTGCTGAGGCGCATAGTGCCTAAAAGTGGCCAAAGCTCTGCTGACTCAATAACTGCAGAGTTCCAGCTCTGGCATTAATATCAGCACCAGAACTGTGGGAGCTTCATGGGTTTTCATGGCCGAGCAGCTGCATCAAGCCTTACATCACCAAGCACAATGCCAAGCGTCGGATGGAGTGGTGAAAAGCACCAAAGGCCCTCTCGTCCCACATCAGTGTCTGACCTCATAAATGCTCTTCTGGATGAATGGGCACAAATTCCCATAGACAGACTCCAAAATCTTGTAGAAAGCCTTCCCAGAAGAGTGGACGCTGTAATAGCTGCAAAGGGGGACCAACTTCATATTAATGCCTAAGAGTTTGGAATGGGATGTCATAAAAGCTCCTGTAGGTGTAATCAGTGGCGACCGGCCCATGGGGGCGCCGCCCCACCTTTTCCCACATTCTAGATTGCCATTAAAAAATATTGTAATTAAAAAAATATATATACAAGGTACATATTATAGAGTTGGTGTCAGTTATATGTATAATCTACGATAAAATATCGATACAAATTGTTTTACGATGTCTAAAGTTACTGATAAGCCACGTGTTTCCTGCTTGGGGCGCAGAAATCTTTGGCCATTGACTCTCTTTATAAGTGGTTCATGCGCAGTCCGTACCTCTTCAATGCAACAGATAGGAGCAGCTCGGGGCGCACCAAGCTGCGCCCAAAGCAGCTGTTGACACCTCCAACAACTAGGGGGCAGCAGGAGCGCCAGAGTGAGTGATTGACGTTTGAATGATAGTTAGACGGAGACGGAGTGTAAACAAAACTAGATAGAGAATATGGAGAAGGAAAATGATGTTTAATCACTTAAAGAAACATCCTTTGAGAGGAGGACACTGGAGGGAAAGCTGGGAGTAAAAGAGCTCGGACCTGATCAGCCTGACATAGGCAGGAGTTAAGGACAGAGGAAGGCAGTATACTTGCTCTATTTCAAGGAGCTGGTTTAGCAAGAAGGCTGCCTGTAGCAACACCAGTGCTATATTTAGCTTCCCCTGCCTCCCTGCCACCAATCTTGTACCACACAGGTGAACATAAAGCTCCCCTCTGTACAATTCGTTTTTTAAAAGTTTTAATTATCGGATGTTGATCGGATTATATAATCCAATCAACATGCACCTGCTGAGGAGCATGTAGCATCAGGCTGAAATGAGAAATTCCAGAAAATTCCGAGTTTAAGATCCACTTGGAACTCTTGTGTTAGTAAGATAGAATATTGACACTGTTCTGTGGACTAACGGTGTAACTCACTCTAAATCCCTCCTCACCTGCCTCTCCGCTCAGGCTTTTCTGTCACATTTTTCCTACGTGTTGGAGAATTGTGAGATAAAAAGATATCAACACTGACTGCTAGTATTGGAGCGGCACTGAACAATGTAGTTCACTGTAAATCAGTAATATAGAGTAGATGGATGAGAATAAAGCTCATAGGAGATTGAGTTGCCTGCTTCTCATCTGAGCTTTTACTCACGGTGGCCTACAGGTGCAAACGCGGTACAACGGCCCAAAACACTCCCATAAGGAGAAACGTTCTGCAGTCAGAAACGATGCAAATATAAAAACACAGAAGTGCCAAAACACAAATGAAGAAACATCTTCAGCAACTTGAGGAAGCATGCGCAGCGATAAAAGCAACACAACCATTTTTCCATATCTGCTGTAAGCTAGCTAGCTATCGTAGTTTACCTAGTCATTTCATATGTACTAGTGATGTGTCGGTCGCGAACGAGTGTGCTCAAAGAGCCGGCTCGTTCACTTTTAAGTGAACGACGGGAGCCGGCTCGCGGCCGCGAACGAGCTGTTTTTTTAATAATAAGTAATACTTAAGACAGAATGATATGATGATCTCCGCGCTACAGCTGCTCCATGCAGGCATGCAGTGACATGTAATATCCAAGGATTAGAGACGGTTGGATGCTGCTGTTTTGAGCATTGCAATACATTTATTTTCACTATGTTATTTATTTATGATTATCCTTAGGCTCAGCAAAGATTTGATGTCAGCTGTTGCTGTCTTTTTTTCTAGAGTTAATAGTTACTGAAATAGAGCCCTGCTGTTTTGTCAGGGCCTTTTCTTTAAATATAATTTTAAAATGTCCATACAGTAGCCCCTTTTTTTAAACGTCTATGCTTAAGTTTTTATAGGTGTTGCTATTTGCTTTGTGTAGCGTAGTTCTACAAGTCAGTGCATTCATTGGGTGGTATCAGAGAGTTAAGGGTCTGTAAATGCAATGAAAACATTTGGCCACAGCAAATCATTTATTAAACATGTCATTTTTACTTTAAATTTTAATTATAAAAGGTAGGCCTATAATATGTGGTAAACTGAAGAGCCGTTTGGGAGCCGAAAGAGCCGGCTCTTCTTGGTGAGCCGCGCCAAATGATCCGGCTCACCAAGAAGAGCCGGCTCACCAAGAAGAGCCGGAATTGCCATCACTAATATGTACTGACGAAGCACTTACTGTGTGCGTCACTCTTTAGTGTCCCCTGGTCTCCCAGCTGTGTGCGTCACTCTTTAGTGTCCCCTGCAGTGGCGGCGCTAGGGGGTGGCTACTTGGGCTCAAGCCCCGGATGTTT
Source organism: Gymnodraco acuticeps (assembly GCF_902827175.1). Lineage (NCBI taxonomy): Eukaryota > Metazoa > Chordata > Actinopteri > Perciformes > Bathydraconidae > Gymnodraco > Gymnodraco acuticeps. The sequence continues at coordinate 419,086 of NW_022989865.1, forward strand.
TCTGAAAAGCCCCGGATGTTTCACTTGAAAAAAAAATGTAATTACATTTTTTTTTTTTTAAAACGTCTCGGGAGTAATGTGCAGTACCGGAGTCCACCAGAGAGGCAGCCGCTGCGGGACATTAGCCTGCGTACTGCGTAGCCTGCCCTGAAGAAGAAGTGATCCTTCCTAGTGCCTGACGAGTTTTAAGCTAATAGCCTATACAGTTATGGATATTAGAAAGTTATTGTCATCGAAGCAGGCCACAAGCTGCAGCAGCAGCAGTATCAGCAGCTGACAACAATGTCATCACCAGCAGTCAAGAAATGGATGATGTTTCAGGTTTGTGAATCTAATGGTGATATCTGCACTCTGGCTGACTGAGTAAGAAGTGAAAAAGAGTGATGTAACGTTAATGTTATAGCTAGTAAACATGGAGTAACCACACTAAGTATACCCTTATGTTAGTATGTATACAGAAGATGACTAAAAAGTATCCTAAGATGTAACGTTAACCCTTCATAACTCAGTCTACTTTTAAGACAATAAAATAACGTATTCCAATTTTTATTTTGTTTTCACGCGTGGAATTATACCGGCTCTCGTTTCAGTACACATAACAACAGAACTGACAGGCAACACTCTGAATCAGACTCCGATTGGCTGTGACTGCATCCACTCAGTGTCCGATTCAGAAACGTGACTCTTATGGCCCGTCCACACAGCGGCGTGCGTTGAAGCTTCCAACGCTTCTGCCCATTCACTTTGAATGGGGTGACGTCACTTTTAGCCGAACTGCATCGTGGGAAGCGACGCGGAGCGTTGCTGGCGTGGCTCGCTGCAAAAGTTGAGCAATGCTCAACTTTTGACGCCTCGGCAGAAGCGTCAGCCAATCGAATCATATGCCAGTACAAGCTCTAGCCAATCAAACCGCTGCTTGTGTGTCAGGGGCGGGAGATTCATGTGATTGTTTGTTGGTCGAGTGTCAGACACGCCCGCCGGCAAGCGTCAACGCACGCCGCAGTGTGGACGGGCCGTTACACTCTTTACGTCACAAACAAAGATGGTGGATGAGAATAGATCTATAAAACGATAAGCAATGCGCCAGAATCAAGGTGAGACTATCCGCATCCTTTAAAACTCTACGCACATTCGTTTCACCTTAATAAGTAAACGACTATTTGAGTGAGTTAAGGCATTAGTTTGCTTCATTAAAGGGTGTTAATGAGTGTTTTCCAGTGCCTTTTGTCCGCTTTAAGGTGTTATTAAGGTAGGGTTAATGTTGCTCTCAAAGTGCACCAGATTGATGCTTTCAACTTCAATATTTAAAAAATAATCTTCCCGGGGGAGCATGCCCCCGGACCCCCCGAGAGGAGGCGACGACCCCCCTAAAGGATGTTCGGTCCACCCCCCACTTATAAAAAATAGCACTGTACCCCTGCACCCCCCCCCCAACCCAACGACTCCTGGGCTAAGCCCCGGATCTCCTACAATCCTAAATCCGCCTCTGGTCCCCTGGTCTCTTGTGTTTTGAACTTTTTGCAGCGTTTGGTTTCTGCAGCTTTTAGTAAACGCTGCGCATGTTTCCTCAAGTTGCTGAATGTTTTCTAAATGGTGCATGTGTCGTGAAGTTGCTGAAAATGTTACTTCATTTGCATGTGTTTTGTTACATTCGTGTGTTTATATTTGCATCGTTTTTGAAACTGCAGCGCGTTTCCCCTAATGGAAATGTTTTGGTCCGTTGTAGAGCATTTGCGCCTCTCAGGCAATGTTGTTACGACTTCAAAATAAATCGATACATAAAAAAAGACCACAAACACCTGAGATGTCAGTATTTAATCCGCAGTATGGATCCAGCGTTTGTAATAATGCAACCTAGATCTGCATCTGTTCCTTTATAAAGCATATCAAGTTTTTAACGAGTTTGTGACTTTCTGTGATACATTTTAATGGTTATTTTCTCAGACTCAACAAAGCAGTAAAGTGCACCTCTTCCCTAAAGCATCACATACACAATACAAATTCACACCACTTGCTTCTAAGTGAAAATGTTTATGATGATTTGGGCGTACACAAAGCAAATCACAGATCATGTTGGATTTGTTGTTATAACAAAAGCAACAAGCAAAGCATATTTCTGATTTATCATCCGCTCCTCCTCTCTCCTGCTCTCATCCTGGTCCTACATCCTGCCAGCTCCCACCAGTTATTATGGTGGTCTGCTCGTCCCTGTCAGTGTGTAATCATCATAGCTGTGGTGGGCCGCTCATTACATGAGGGCTATGTTGTGATTTGGACAAATTGCGATGAGATGTCTTCGCTTCTCCAAGGGTATACAACACTGGTTGGGACACATGCTGGATCAGGAAAAAAGAATGTGGACTAGATAAGGCAAGTAAATGCTCTCTTTGACAGTGAAAAATGGAGAATGAGATGTTTTTTTAAATGTAAGTTCCTGTGGTTGTTGAAGGCATAAGTCATGCAAACCTGTCAAGCCTTACTGTAGCCTTACAGAACACTGCATGTTTAAATACACTCACTGTTGGCTTCTGATACGTGTTTGAAAAGTTGCATATGTGTATATCCTCACCTGAGCTAAGCAGTCACAGTTTTACATGCAAATGTAGCCTGCCAACATTTTTAGATTTATGACTGTTATTATGATATTTGACTTACCGAAGGCTAGCTTACTAGCTTAGCTGACCACATAGTGTTGCAAAGTTCAATTAAAAAAAGTCAGCTAATGTGCTTGTTCCATGTTATTCTACTTTTCTGTCTTTTCCATACAGGTCATCGTTGAGCCACTGCATGATGGTTGTGTGAGGTGTTCCCGCTTTAAGCCATTTCTTGAATGCAAACATTGCATGGAGTGTTTGTTACACACACTTTGACACAAGCACTTCATTTCAGGATGTTAACTAGCCAAGGATCATTGTTGGCTATCGTTCATTATTTAAGCGGCCAAAGCAGCTTTGCTCCAGTATCTTACAATGACTTTTAGGATTGATGAAGATTGATTTGAAGGAGCACAGTTGCTCTCTGCATAAAAAAACACACTGTAGCTGTATTGATTAAAATATTTGCATGTCTGCTCTCAACACCTCTATGGTTTTTGTTAATTGCTGCCAAGTCTCTGACAGAGACTCAGTTGTGAATACACAAGATGTCTGCAGGTGCATAAACCTTCAGTCTACAGGCCTACACTGTGTAATAAACACTGGGCTTTCTTTAGCTCTTTCAATGACAACAACTTTGCTGTGTTATTTGCATCACAGACTAATTAGTCCACATTGGCTCTGGTATACATGTTCTGTCTGTGGCCCATGTGGCATCAAAATATATCACATCCTAGTCATGACAAGGTTCTTTTAATTTTCTGTATTTTTAAATTGGCGCTTGGAGTATACATTTTTCAAAGGCTTCAAAATGTAGTTAGATTGGAGTGCAACACAAGTGTGTTCAGCAAAAGGTTCAGGACTGACAGGCAACAGTTGACCTAGGTCAACCTCAAACAACGGCAACGTATGTTCCGAGCCAGGTCCAGAATGTGGCCGCTGCTGAAATCACTGGTTGCAGATGGTCAGCTTGTGCTTGGCTATACATGGAACAACCTCCACCCAACAAGGTTAGACACACCTCTGACCACAACTCCCATGGCCAAGCAGAATTCCCACTTGAAATCCTTTATGAGTTGAGTAAAATTATCCCAATACTTTCACTATATATAAACTCTTTAGAAAAGTCTTGTATGAGCAGGAAAATGCATTTTCACAAAGCTGAAACAAACACTTCTTCCACCACCAGTGGTTAAAGAACATGTTGTCATTCACAACATGACATGATTCCTTGCCACTGTAATACATTCTCATTTACTGGGTCAACTGTTAGTGAAGAAATGTAAACTTTATTGCAGCGCAGTTCTTGTGACATCAGCATCTGCCTGGAGAGTATAGAGGCAGATGTCTGATGTCATTTCCTGTTTAGCTGCTGTTTTGCTTGTTTGCGTAATTGAATTTGAACTTTCACTGAGGGTTTCTTTCATCTGTTTTTGTTAAACACAGTTAACTTAGGATACTAAACAGCCAATATGTACATAAGTTGTGATCACTGCCCAACAACACGTGATGGTCCCTGATCTGGGATTTTTTCAAGCAGTGCCCTTCTCTAGCCATTATTTACATCCAATCACATGGCAGTTCAGCTCTCCAAACAAAAAGAACTGATGCTATTTTCACAACCTGGCTCTAGTCACGGCTCAGCCAATCACCGTTTCATCTGAAGAAGCTGCTTTTGTTGTGTTTTGTGTATTAGTGACCATAAAGAGCCTTCATAGGCCCTATAGGGCCCCTGTTGGATCCCACCGACCAGGCTCAGGGCCACAACTGGGAAAAAGTTGTTTTGTTATTCGTAGAGGCAGACACTCAGGTCTCCTTTTGTTGGGGATTCACCATTACAGGTAGTTGTGAACTGTCGCTACTTGTTAAGATGAGGGCCTAGTACACAATGACCGCAGCAAGGTACAATGACTTCAAATAGGTTTCAAGGTAAACTCCCTCTGCACAAAAGAAGGACCCGGGCCCGTCAGGTCACAGACACTCAGTACCTCATTGCGTATTGAGCCGTGTATTGGTGATTTGTTGTTTTTCGGCCCTTTAGTCGTAAATGAACAGAGTAACAGAGTAATAACATGTCTGTGCCATGTTTGCCAGTGAAAGAACAGTGAATGGAGGAGAGCCCGGCTGCTGTTTTTGTGACCCTGCAGAGGAGTGTTGTGAAGCTGCTGGGGGCCGGGTCTGGACAGGCCAACAGAGACCACCACACACTGTCCACCTGCTGCTGCCCTCTGTCTCATAACTCAGGAGCATCCTCTAGTGGACGTTTTTGTTAAGTGCAGTTCATTAAAGTTCAATTTATTAATCTACAGTCACTCCACCTTATATCTCCATATCTCTACATACATAATATCATGTATATATACAGAGCAGTTAGCACCTGCTATTAATCCTCTATTCCTCTAGTTTTCCTCTAGTTTTCCAAAATAAATCCCACAATAATTGAAACTAAACAATTATGAACCTATAATTTACAATAACTGTAATAAAACATGCAGCCCACAAAAAGAGTGAAACATATTTGAAAGCAGTTTTTATTTTTCAACAACTCGTCCAGGCTGTAGCTTCAAGACAAAAAGTGTTCTTGAATGCAAATGATCTTATTTAGGATACTGTTCAAAAGTTAATCATTAACTTTGGGTTGCGTTGGAATTGTCAGTTTAGCTTAAGAAGGTTCCTAACAGAGTGAAATAAGAGCTGTTCAAATTCTCTAGATGATAGGAAAGGAGCTTTGAAACTTCCTTTACAATCTCCTTTAGTTTAGGAAACACTGGACCTTCCTTTACGAAAGAAAAGGAGAACGTGCTGTCCCACAATGCCTTGCGGCATGTTTGCAAACATGTTTGAATGGTGATATACATGATATATGATAGGTTAAGGCCTAACAAGTTTATAAAAAATACATTTTTATTTATTTAAAAATATTTTCATACAATCATATGTATTGGGATTATTGTGGATTAAGCACACGTTTGACTTCACTTTTTTATTTCAATTCCAATCTAATGAAGAATACGTGTTTCACTGTTGTCCACGTTCATAAAGCCTAAAACAGCACCATCAGAGCACGGTGCAGAGTCTCTAGATGAGTTTACAGTAGTCCCTCGTTCTTATTAAACATCCATGTTGTAGTCCGCTGTATAGAAAACTGTAGTTTCCATAGTTTCCCCACAGCAGCAGACGCACATTCAGGACGTCCGCTGGCGCATCATAAACACGTCGGATAGTGAAAGTGCAGTCAGATTCTCTAAAGCACCGCAGTCTCTTCTCCTAAGTCCTTTTGAATTCTCCTATCCACTATCCCTTAACCCCGTGACGTTTCACTCAGAGGTCAAGGAATAGTGGATAGGAGAATTCAAACGATAGGAGCTGATTTTTGGACAATTCGACCGCAACCTTTGACCCAGTCAATAGCCCTACATTTTCACCTACACCACACGCACACTGCTCATCCACATCAAAGCCAGCAGGTGGAAAAACGCCCTAACACATACACATAGAGAAGTGAAAGGCTGCAATCAACATGTGCTGCTTTAATGATGTGGGAGAATAAACATGTGGGTAGCAGCAGTCAGCAGAAACCAGCTCAGATGCTTATTGGCTGCCCCCGTTAGCATACTAGCATCTGTGGCCATGTCTGTGGCCCCAGGGCACTGCACTGTGATTAACATTTAAAGCAGGCCGTGGACCCCCCCCCCCTCCCCCGCAACTCCTCACCTCTTTTATGATAATAGTCAGATCACTGACCAGTGACATTATGGTAGAAGTGTATTCGATTCTTTTGTTTGGCACAGTTTAACCCTTAAAGAAAATGTAACATACATTCTTACAGGCACAGGTCGACGATGATGAGAAAAGCCTGGTGCTCAGCTACCTGTCTACACATTTTGGTCAAGGCTCTCAGAAAACCCTTCTCCCCATGGGATGAAGCCACGTCACTGCGGCCTTTACATTAAATCCTTTATTTTTGTTTTTTTGCTCCCTCAGTAGCGTTTCCAGGTGTTTTTTAGTACAGACCTCTGTCCACAGTTAAACAACATAAAACCGCAGAATCAGACAACAAAAAAACTTCAAAGTTAACTGCCAGCTGACCAAACCTTTAACTTATCACACATCAACTTAGATCCAGCTGGGCTGCATGAGAAGTTAAGTGAGGGGTGATGGGAGAGAGTCAGAGGCGACTTAACGTGATTTAACTTGCTGTGACCCAGCATGGACCCCGACTTACTTGGTAAAGATCCATTTAGGCAGAGCACTGAAACTGAGAGAGAAAGAGCTGTGAGCAGTTAAACAAAGAGAGAGGATGACTCCTAAGCTGGCTTCATTTAATTTGTTTCTGGAGCATTTCAAGGCCAAAACCAACAGTATTTTAAGAAAAGAACCTGTCAGATTTATTTTACAAGCCATTGGGGGTTGTTGGGTTGTTACTGTTATATGATATTAGCTTTAGGAGTGGCCATTACTGCAGTATGTGTGTGAACAGGTCCCGACCCAGCACTGACCAGGAGAAGAAATGTAAACTTGCAGACAGAAAATGAATTATTCATAACCATTTTGGGCATGTAAGGATGAAGTAGAAGTTGAGCGGACTGCAGCTTCACAACATGATGATGAGATCCCTCTCAGTCTGCATGTTGGTGTATATGTGAGGGGGGAGACGTATGCATGGCCTCACAGTGTGTGGCGGTGCGGTGGTAAAGCATAAAGAATAGGCCGGCCCCGTTGTAACCCACTCTGGGACAAAACCCTTACAGGCTGTAGCAGAGAAGTGCCACATTCATCAGCTACCTGCCAGAGGGACACAACCAGCAGCAACACTCTGAGACAGAGCAGGGAGGGACAGGGACACGGACGGCAGGAAACGGGACTCTGGTAAACTTCATGTTGTGTTACCAGGGAGTTATGGAGAGTAAAGGTACCACAAGAGACATGCTTTGTACTTTTCAAGCACTGAATATGTGACAAGAGCTGGATCACTGCCCATCAAATGACAAAAACTCCATAGTTTCCAGCGAGCATTAGGACGTTCACACATCAAACAATTACATTTTCCTCAAATACTGTCCACAGTTCATTTCAGCCAGCTAAGTCTGAAAATGTTTCTTTTTCTTTCCATTTCGGGCCTTGGTTCTCACTATGCCCACATCTAAAAAAACAATCATTAAAAACACTCTGGTTGTTTTGGAAAACACTGAGGTGAATAAACAAGGGGGACAGGAAGCTAGGCTTCACGTTGAATGACTGGAGATGAGAACCCGCTATGCAAGCACTTAGACTGAAACTGTGGTGAAGTGTCAAAAAAGGGTTTTATTTTAGACCAGGAGAGAGCGCTGAAGGAATCCTGGAACCGAGGTTCAGACCGGGACGAGGAGCTCCGAGAGGGGAGACGAGGAGCAGGACAGACCAGGGAGGCGGCTAGACGTGGCAGACGGAGCGGCAGGTGTGTGGATCTGGAAACAGGAAAAACGCAGGGTTAGGAAGGTAAATCCTCTCACTAGGAGCATCAAAAAAGTTTACTAGGCAAAAAATGCTAAGTAGGCCTGGACGTTAGTAACCACTGAAGAATAAACGAAGAACTGGCAAAGACTGAGGATGAGAACCAGGGTTTTAAGCAGGTGAGTAGTGGCAATCAGCGAGATGATCAACAGCTGGAGCGGTGTGGAGACGGAAATCCAAAAGTAGGTCAGCCACGCCCAGCCAGGAAGACAGACAGACAACAACAGAGAAAAAAGAGAAAGGCCGCACTGTAGATCCTCACAGAAGCATCTCTAACGCAGCATCCACACGGCGGCGTGCGTTGAAGCTTGCCGGTGGGCGTGTCTGAAACTCGACCAACAACCAATCACATGAATCTCCCGCCCCGGACACACAAGCAGCGGTTTGATTGGCTAGAGCTTGTACTGACATATGATTCGATTGGCTGACGCTTCCGTCGAAGCTTCAAAAGTAGAACATTGCTCAACTTTTGAAGCGAGCAAAGCGAAGCGACGGAACCACAATGCAGTGAATATGCAAAGTGAATGGGAAGAAGCATTGAAGCTTCAACGCACGCCGCCGTGTGGACGGGCCGTAAGAGTGTATCTCAATGTGCATACTTCTGTATTTCCACTTATCACACTACCTGGTCAAAATGTACATTGAGCATGTGTAGTGTATGACATGGCATTGTACCAAGGGAGAAACAGAGCACTAGTGTTTCCCTTTTTCACCATGGACCTCAGTGTAGAGTAATAAAGGGTGTCGAGTGTCATACAAGTGTCCTCATCCTCTGTAGTGTGGATGAGGACACTTGTTATTTTGTGTTTGTTAACTTTTATTTGAGCAGATCACACTCTGATGATCATTTATAAAAGTATCCTGAATCTTAATGCTGTCAGCTGACTGGTTACAGAGGTCCGACCCGCTCTGAGCCTCAGGTGCTCTAAGCCTGTCATCTGTTTCTAAAGCTGCAGACAGGAACCAGAGACGTTGAGGCAGCCTGGTCAGGGGCCGACGGCTGGGGCGTCGTGTGGTTTCTGCACCGAGGCTCGGAGCGGGGCTCCAGCATCCAGGACGTTTTTGGTGAAGCATGTATCGAAGCTCATATCGTTTTAGGCCAGTGACGTCATCGATGTCAAACGAAGCCTCGCTGCCCGGCGATAACACGTGACTGCTTCAGATAGTGCTTCAGATCAGTTGAACCACTGACACTTCACAGTTTTACAACACTCATATTGCCCCTCCTGTACCGGGCCCGGTGCCACGATAGAACTAAGAGAGCTCAGACCGTCACTCATACCCCCTCTGAAGATTGTTTGTTTATTTGTATCACTTGCTGATGTTTGTGTCGGGCTGTGAGCAGGGCCGGACTGGGACAATAAGTCAAGCTGGGAATTATACACCCAGCCAGGCCACTACCAGTTTCTTTTTGTGCCATTTTGCTGGATATATTTTTCAATATTTTCAGCGTCGCTGTTACTGTTACTGTTTTTTTATTTTATTTTGGAGTTAAATGCATCAATCTGGTGCACTTTGAGGGGGAAATAAAGAGACTAGATCTATGGAAACACCCATATGAAACAGAACTGTATACATTTAAATAATCATACAATCACAAGAACATTGCCATGATCAATAACATACCATATCCTATATGAAAAAACATTGAAACTCGTTTATTTATTTATTTTTGGTTCATTTATAGTTGTGAGTGTGTCTGGGCTCCTGCATCAAGGTTCAAGTTTCAAGGTTAGTTTATTTGTATAGCACATTTTAAGACACAGAGGCAATCAAAGTGCTTCACAAGGCATTCTTCAACACATAATAGTTCAAAACATAACAAACACACAATCAAAAACTAAGCTGTTTCAGCTCATTTAGTTCTGACTCTGGGGATGACGAGTAAACCTCCTGATGATCTGAGAGCTCTGACACTATTTTGGTCCCAAGCCATTAAGTGCTTTGTATGTAGAAAGTAGGATGTTGAACTGTATCCTTTGTGTAATAGGAAGCCAGTGCAGATTTTTTAGAACTGGGGTGATGTGGTCAATTCTCCTAGTTTTGGTGAAGACTCGGGCAGCAGCGTTCTGGATGAGTTGTAGTTGTTATTTTTTACATAGACCTGTGAAAACACTGTTACAGTAATCAAGTCTGCTAAAAACAAATGCATGGACTAGTTTTTTGAGGTCGTGTTGGGTCATAAGTGTTTTCAGTCTGGCTATGTTTTTCAGGTGATAAAAAGCAGATTTTGTGATTCCTTAGATGTGCTTTTTGAAATTGAAATCCAAATAAACCAAGGTTTCTGACCTTGTTTGATGTTTTCAACAGTATTTATTCCAATTGAGTTCTGATATTGGCCCGGTCCTTTTTAGAAACAAAAACAATTGTTTCCGTTTTGTCCTTATTAAATTGCAGAAAATTGTCATTCCTCCAGGTGCTGATTTGTTGTATGCAGCTTTTCAGAGATTGTAATGGTCCTTTGTCGTCAGGGTTTATTGTGGTATAAATCTGAGTGTCATCTGCATAGTTATGGTAGGATATTTTGTATTGTTTCAGGATATGAGCAAGTGGGAGCATGTATATATTGAACAGAGCTGGACCGAGAATTGAACCTTGGGGAACTCCCCATCATGGGTGTTTTTTGAGATTTGTAAGGACCAACGGATACAAAAAACTCTCGATCCCATAGATACGATTCAAACCAGTGAAGGGCTTTGTCCAACCCAGTTTTCCAATATGTCCAGTAAAATGTTGTGGTCAGCCTCTCCTGTCTCCCTCCTCTCCCCCCTGCTCCTCTTTGAGGCAGCAGCAAAGACTAGTTTTTAGCTCTCAACAAGTTTTAAAAGTTTATCTTACCTTTTTTCACAATTGTTTTCTTTTTATTACATCATATTTTACTAATCACTCCCCCCTCAAATGGAAATGTGTTTACATAAATGGTGACCAAACCGTTTGACACCCACTGAGATAACTTAGACTAATAGTTAACTATCTAAACACTTAGAGAGTCCTTTACCTCACTGAGCCTCTCAGTCTGACAGGAGAGGACTCTCCTCCACCTTGTTGTTGAAACAGCTCCTTATATCCGTTATCGCAGCTAGCAAGCAGCAGATGCTAACAACAACAATATTGTAACCGGTGCACACTCTCTCTCTCTCGTGCACACACATACACACACCCTCCCGAGCTTGAATGACACACAGAGACCAATCGAGGACTTCGATGTATGATCTGTATGACAGTGGCCATGTTGGCAGGCCACATCATGTAGACCAGGGGTCGGCAACAGGCGGGCCGCGGTCCGGATCCGGTGTAGGTACCATATCTGCTCGGGGTACCATATCTGCTCGGGTGTATTTCCGTCGCATCCGTCATATTGTACGGCAACTCACCGCAACTCACCTCCCTCTGCTCCCAGCGCTCTGCTGCCACACACCGGCCGTCTGCGGAACTGCAGCCGGAGGAACTCGGGACAGCTTGTTATGTGTGGGGTCCTATGGTGGGGTCCCAAAACTGACACGGGAAATAGATTTAAAAGAAATAATAATAATAATAATAATAATATTAATAATAGGAACAGTGAAATACAATATAAATTAATACTAATTTAAGTATGACACATTTATGTACTAATTTTTATTTCTTGATCTGTAGCTATTTGTTTGTCAGTATATCTCATTTACTTTCCCTATTCATTTATTTTTTCATATTGTTGCATATATTTATTTACACATTCACTGTTTATACTTATTCCCGCATTTGGACCTTTTTTATATTTATGTACTTGTGCACATAAATAATGTTTCTAATTATTTACAATTTTAAAAAATATATATTCTGCGTTACTTTAGCCAACACTTTTATAAGGCCACTAGATTAGATAATTACGAAATGTGTAGATAGAATACATATCTTTCAGGTTGTTATTTTGTCATTATGTTTAATGTTTTATTTACCATTTAGTATTTTTATATAGTATCTGAACTTTGGAGAGGAGTTGGGAGACACACGACACATCAAATCACATCTACAGATCAAGACGAAGCGAATGGAAGTAGGCTACTCCCATACTCCTAGCGTGAACATTTTGTGAAAAACGTGTGCAAAGTCTCAGAGAATCCTAAAAATAAGCTCATATTTGAATTCCCCATAAAAAACACATCATTCAGTAAAAACAAGGCCCCACTGATCATCTACGCTCTGATGCCCCTTTCACACCAACGCGTTTTCAGCTCCGGCTCAGAACTGGAGCCTGAAAAGTACCGGTTTTTCCTGTTCACACCGCAGAGGCGCCGCCTCTTAGCTCCGGAATCCGGTTCACTTCTAGCTCCAAAAAATTGTCGGTCTAGAGCAAGGGTGCCCAACCAGTCGATCGCGATCGACCGGTCGATCGCGGGGAGATTCCCAGTCGATCGCGAGATGTGTCTAAAAATAGAACAACAACATTCTGTTTTATCGTTAATGTCCTATAACATAATCTTCCCGTGCCAGAATAATGCACTTGAACGCATCAAAGCTTTGTGATTGGCCGGCGTGACCCCATGTGTCGGGGCGTGGCTGGTGAGCAGTGGGCACTATTTCGCTGACGTTGTCCGTGTCAACAGGAGTGACAGTCACACAAGATCACAATTATGGCAGAAGCAAAAAAGCCCAAAATATATAATTTTCACTCCGAGTGGGAGGATGAATATTTGTGTATCTATTCCAATTCAAAGTCCATCTGTCTCATCTGCAATGCGAGCGTGGCTTTATCGAAGAAGGGTAATTTAGGAGCGGCATTTCAAAACAGTGCACAAATGCTACGAGACGGAATTCCCTCCTAATTCTGCCCAACGCTCCCAAAAGGGGAGGGGCCTGAAAGGACAGCTAAAGGCACAGCAGTCCATTTTCACCAGGCCCAACAACAAGAGCAAGGCTGCTACCATAGCATCTTATCGTGTCAGTCACGTTCTTGAGAAACACATGAAGTCTTTCAAAGACGGCGAAGTTGTGAAAGAAGCTTTCCTGGAGGCTGCCGACGCGCTTTTGGGGACAGTAAAAATAACAGTAGCATTTCAACAGGTTTTTGATATAATAAAAACTCAAGTTAGATACCGTTATTAATCAGCTGTAAGTTTTTGTTTGTTTGAACTTATTCATTACAATTATTGTACAAAATGGTATAAGAATGCAAACATTAAGATCTGTTCTGTTTAATTGATTATAGTCTATTATCAATTCAGGTTAAGAAACTAGTGTTGCTTGCATCCTATTTTAAAGGCATTTATTTTTATACTCTACTAAAATGCAACAAAAAAAGGATTTGATTCTATTAATTTTGTCTTTTTTATTGCACTTTGGCAGCAGATTCCTGTGTAGCTTCAGATCTGAGTTGTCTTATTAGTAAGCCTAATTTATACTTTTGTAGCAACACTATTTTTATATAATGGCAAAGAAAGGGTTCAGAGTCTTTTCTTTTTTTCCTGTGTCATATGTGGCAGCACTGTTCAATGTTTCTTGAAAACATTACCCACTGTAGTGACGTGTGAATAAACTCCAACTCTGTATCAACAACACTGTTGTGTAACTTCAGTTAAATACTTGTATGTGTGTAGATTAGAAAGAGGTAAGATAATCATTCATTCATCGTACAAAGGTCAGTTTTATACAAGTAGAAGTGTGTATTTACCTGGTAGTAGGCTGTCAGTAATGGCTACGCCTCTCTATTTGGACTGGTAGATCTCGGCAGACTGGCAACTTTAAAAGTAGCTCTCAGTTAAAAAAAGGTTGGGCACCCCTGGTCTAGAGGCAAGAGCTTCGGAGCTAAGAGGCGGTGTCGCTTATGTCTCTCTTACGTCGGGGCAGGGGCATGGGCGGGATCAGCCTCCTGAACAACAACAAAATGCTTGCGTGTGATGTTTGTAAAGTTCCAAGTAAAGTCGTCCCTTGTAAAGTCGTCCCTTGTAAAGTCGTCCGATGCCTTCCATGTCCTTTCGTAAGAGGATAACCAAAGCGAACAGCGCTTCAATACAATCGGCCATTGTTGTTGATGTGAGGGATTTCCGCGCGGTTTGGATTGTATGAAACAGGCACGTAAACGGTGACGTCATGACGCAGCGCGGCAGCTCTGGGCGGTGTGAACAGAGCGGGAGCAGAAAAGGGAAACCGGAGCTGAACAAGAAAAGCTCCCGCTCGGAGCTAGAAAGGGAAACGCGCTGGTGTGAAAGCCGCAAGAGACGATTCCAGGGATGCCTGGCTTGAGTTTCTACCACCAGGGAAAGTGGACAAAAGTGCCCGAGATCAGCCTTTTAATTTACCCAGGGCCTAGTGCTTGGTTTTGGGCATGAAATTCAGGAAACTCCCCTGAGTATTTTATTAAATATCTGAACTTTGGAGAGGAGTTGGGGGACACACGACACATCAAATCACATCTACAGATCAAGACGAAGCGAATGGAAGTAGTCCTAGCGTGTGAAAATATTTGTGAAAAACGTGTGCAAAGTCTCCGAAAACGGAGCAGTGGCTGTGATGCTAGCTTTGCGGCTAGCGGTTAGTTGTTATTTTTTATGTTTGAATCTATGGTTTGAATGTTAAAAAATAACAATCGACAGTGTAAACATAATTATATAAATAACCCAATTTGTGTTCTGTGAAACGGAAAAGGATTTTACATTGTTTTCGTTACTTTCGTTGTAGTGTCTTAAATGTAATTTAGGTTAACTTCCTGTTTGAAGTTGTTGCTATGGAAACAACATGACGGAGAAAAAAGTAATATCTTCTACATATAATAACGGACAAAGTAAAGAATTAAGTGTAGGCTATGCCTGTTTGAAGTTGTTGCTATGGAAACAACATGACGGAGAAAAAGTATAATCTTCTACATATAATAACGGACAAAGTAAAGAATGAAGTGTAGGCTATGTTTAAATGTTCGGAATTTGACCGTGTATGATGGCCCTCTTGAGTTGCCGTACAATATGACGGATATGACGGATGCGACGGAAATATACCCAAGCAGATATGGTACCCCGAGCAGATATGGTACCGACACCGGACCCAGACGCCGACCTATACGGACCCGGACCTATAATCAATACATTAATATGGGATTTTTCGGCGCCTCCCGCTTTTTTAACGCTGATTTGGGTGACTTGTGTAATTCGTGGAGAACCGAAGAGTTTTCATTTTGGTGGGGGGGGTCCGTCCATCAGTCCGTCCATCAGTTCGACTGACGGACAGCTTCTCACTTTAAAAAAGAAGAAGAAATCTAGACCGCACAGGAGATGCGAGCGGAGGACTGAGGAGGGGAACCGAGGAGAGAGGAGTGGAAGCAGCAGGCGGTTAGAGAAATGAGAACTCCTCTCCTCTGAGCGGTCTCCATTAATGATGACAGGAGGCACAGCAACCCTCTGTCTGATGGACAGATGTGTTCATGATGACTTATATATTTACTTTTAATTCATTCACAGTGCGGTATAATGAGACAATAACAGGCTACAGATGCGGACATATACACACACATATATTTATATAAATATATACAATTTCAGAATCAAACAAGTATGAGAGCACTCTCATAATAACGTAACACAATCAGAGACTGGATATATCCCCCACCCCTCTCTCTGGTCGCTGAAATGGGGAATTGAAATTACGGGCCAAAAGTTGTACAAGTATTAAAAGTAAGCATAGGACACCAAACCAACTGAGACCCGTCTGTCCGCCACATCTACGCACTGTACAACACACCAGTGTTGTAGTCAAGTCACCAATTCACGAGTCCAAGTCACTCTCGAGTCCCCACTCTTCGAGTCCGAGTCCAAGTCCGAGTCACCCAAGGAGTGTCCGAGTCGAGTCTGAGTCATCATTACCTGTGTTCGAGTCCAAGTCCAAGTCCGAGTCACCCAAGGAGTGTCCGAGTCGAGTCCGAGTCATCATTACCTGTGTTCGAGTCCAAGTCCGAGTCACCCAAGGAGTGTTCGAGTCGAGTCCGAGTCACCATTACCTGTGTTCGAGTCCGAGTCCAAGTCCGAGTCACCCAAGAAGAGTCCAAGTCAAGTCCGAGTCACAAGTCTTCATGTATTAATCTTAGTGGATATATGTGTTGAAATGTAGCTGTAGCTCCTCTACATTGTTTTTATCCTGTCATGGTATACTAATGTGTCAATTGAACTGCTGTGAAGCGAGTGTGGCTACAATGTTCATTGTAGGCTAGGGGCGGGCTAGGCTACTCATCATCTGCAGTATCACCAAGGACATGTATAGCTTTTTAACAGTATCTATCTAGACAATAAAACTGCACTTGGTCCCTAGGATGTGATATCAACCCCTACCTCCATCTAACCCGACATCTTAAAACCTTTGTGGAGTCAATTTAGTGGCTAACGTTAACGTGGGTTAGCAAGCTAACAATAGCATTTCTACTTACTTTTCTGGGTGCCGCCGTGAAAGGTGTTGATTGAAATTCGACGTTGTCCCAGTCTTCTCTTCTATCTTCTGTCCACATAATGTGCATTTTGCGCTGCTCTTTCCCAATATGGAAACAAAATCTTTAAAAGCATACAGCACGATGCGGGGTGTGTCTCTGGACATCTTTAGACTGGTATAGCAGCGGGGGCGCGCCCAGTACGTGAACTCGCCTCGCAGGTGCACACGCCAGGACACAGAGGACATCAGACTCCAGAGAAAACTTGCTCGAGTCCGAGTCCAAGTCCGAGTCATCCAAGGAGTGTCCGAGCCGAGTCCAAGTCCAAGTCATCGTGCGTGAGAATTCACGAGTCCGAGTCGCGTCAATCAGTGCGCGAGTCCGAGTCAAGTCACGAGTCCCGAAAATCTGCACTCGAGTCCGAGTCCAGGACTCGAGTACTCCATCTCTGCAACACACACCTACACACTGTACCACACACACACCTACACACTGTACCACACACACATACTGCTCCTAAAACATAATCAGGCTACAGCCGTTGTGTATTTTATTATGTGAAGCACTAAATGGTCTTAGAAAAATATCGACTCTTTGTTTGTAGATATCTACTAAACTACAGCAAATAAAAAGAGTAATGTAGGCCTGTTATACTGAGTGATATATATTTTACACACTGCTCTGCTTTCTGCACGGACCTCACAGCTGTTCTCACTGTAAACATCGCGTTGTGATGAAAGCTAATATAATATCCAAGCGATGCATGCAGAGCTGTCATTGGCTGAGATAAGTCCGTCCGTGCATCACTCCTCCACCGTTCCCGGAAATGCATCTGTGGAGGAGCCGTGGAGGACCCATCAGTGTCTCCTCGGTTAGAGCTCCTCCAGAGAGCCTCTTCGATGCTCGATGCTCGGTCCTCGAAGTGCATTTAGAGAAATGAGATGTCCTTCAACATGGCGCGCTGAAATTCATTTCCGGGTCACTACCGGAGGACCGAGGAGTCGAGGAGTCGAGGAGTCGAGGAGGGGACATTTGAGTATTGAGAAACCTCTAATGTCTTGTCTGAAAGGAGTGCTGACGGAGAGCACCGGAACGCCGCTCCAGCTCTTCAAATATTGCAATACCCATAAGGAGCCGTACACATGCCGCAGTGTTTGCGTGGCTGTGTCTTTAGTTGTAAGCACAGTGGCAATCTGTTGTTGTTAGCATCTGGTTAGCTAGCTATGCTAACGAATTTAAAGAGCTTTTCTACAACCAGATGGAAGAGAGCTCTCTCCTGATAGCAGTGGCGGTGCCAGGGTATGGCTGGGGTAGGCTACAGCCATACCAAGAAATGGCTTAGCCCTACCTTAGCCCGACCATGAAAAAGTATGTTAAAGTAAGCATGTTGAGAACACAGATTGCGAAAATCTACCGGTCGTGTCCACAACACACAAACTGATCCTGCTGTAACAACAAGTGCACTTTACTGACGCAATATGGTTGAGACCATTCGGGCTTATGCTAGAGGGGTGCAAGGAATAGTCTAAGTAGTGGGGGAGTTATATACACTAAAGGTGTGGACATTCTCTCGCGTTATAATATCAGCGCAGCCGTGGTCAGATCAAAATGCCTCCGAATGCAATTTGAATAGACCTAAAGCCAATCAGAGCAACGAAACGTTGGGTCTGCTGCGTCATGCATTACTGATACGTCACGTTCACAGTGAAAAGTCCCCAAACTCGCGCCGAGTAAATTGCCGACAGACAGCAGAACTTCTAGGATTAATTGTATATTTCGGATGGATAGATTTGTTCTTAAACGCCCTCGCATTGAGGTACAAGTCGAACAGGTGCCAGAGTCATACGACCCACCTGAAGAGTGAATAGTGAGTTTTGAATATATTTTGTAATATGTATGACAATAGAGACACAGGCCATCTGTGTGCTGTGTCTGTCTCTCTCTGTTTACCTGTGTCTGAGTCTCTCTCTCTGTCTCTCTCTCTGTCTCTCTCTCTGTCTCTCTCCCTCACTCTCTCCCTCACTCTCCCTCTCTCTCTCCCTCTCCGTGTCAATTCTATATGCCAACTTTTCTTGTTTCTGCCGCTGCGTAGCATGTTGTAACACCGTGGAATTAGCAGAATAGGCTATTGTATTGTTTAACTCACACCTGTTGCTCTCGATGTAATTTAGCTGATAAAAGGAGACTAATAAGAGCTAATAAAAGCCTCACGCGTGCGTTTCAATGTCAAGGGGTGCGATATAGCGTGGATGTAATTACATTACAAATACTGACTTGAGCCCCACCACTGTATGGGTTAGCCCAACCATAGATTACCCAACAAAAATACTCTGGCGCCGCCACTGCCTGAGAGGCTCAAATAACCTCAGCTCAGTGAGGTTAAGGCACACCTTGATATGATCATTATAGTTATTAATGAGACTAAATGAAAAACAGGTATAAAATACTATATGACAGTAACAAAAAAGTTGTTAAAAATAACAAGAATAGAGTTTCAAAAGGGGAGTGATTTGTAAAATATCCCAAAAGAAAAAATCTGCTTACAGTTCTGTTTCATATGGGCGTTGAAAGATGTATCCATAGATCTCTTCATGTTGCTCTCAAAGTGCACCAGATTGATGCTTTTAACTTCAATATTTAAAAAAAAAAATCTTCCCGGGGGGGCATGCCCCCGGACCCCCCTAGAGGAGGTTAGGTCCCCCCACTTAAATCATGTTCACATGGATAGGATACTAAATACATTTGCACACATCTTGTGTCCATATCTTTCTGTTTTGGTGGTCATGCCACACCGTGCACATGCATGCATGCGTGAGTCATGGTGAGATATCTGGATTCAGAGGTTGCTTTTTCTTTGCACAGCATGAAAGAAAGGTCAAATGAATGGGCTGTGATTTTAGTTTTTTTAAGCAAAGGTTGAGTTCAATAATTTGTACGACCCTCGGAGGATGTTGTAAAAATTGAAAGGAAAAAGGTTCCCCACCCTTTCTGTAAATAATAATAAAAACCCTTGATTTATAACTTAACATCTCTGTCTCCTATTGATCAGAGTATATTATAAAGAATAACAGTTAACTGAAGCATTATAGCACAGGCCTTTGTCAGATGGTATATTACGCTGTTTTTTTTCTGCTTCGAATAGTTCTCTCTTTTTTCACCATACCTGTGTTTGCATCCCTGTAACCAATGAGCACCTGCATGTGTATGAGAATGGCCCTGACACCATGTCAGCCCAGATTTAAACTCCTGGCAGGACAAGCTCCAGCTCAATTCTCGCACTGAATAAAAAGTGAGTGAGGGACTGCAATATAAGAGGGAAAGAAAGAGAAACTTTAAAACTGTTCAATTGTTATGATGTGTAAAGACTGATATTGTTCTATAATCGGCTGAAACTGTTAAGTCATGATGTGAAACGGTTAACAAAGAAAAAGGGAAACTCAAGCTGCTGCTACACTTTATTTTATTTATCTAAAATTAAGCACTTTTAAGATGCACATATTTTCAAAAGCTATTTTATTTATTTTCTCTATTTTATTTTTAAATGCAGCCCGAGAGGAACATTACACATATCCACAGTATTTACTGTATATCTGTATAGTTCAATGTTAATTGACAATAAATATTGTTGTTTTTGAATTGTACTTTCTTTATTTGATTGGCAGTCAGTTGTTGATTACATGCAGACGTTGATAAAGCTACAGCTACTTCAATATATATCACACTAATTCATGAAGCAAGTTAGACATTTTGATGTTCCGGACCTTTGCATGGGGAGATTTTCTCTAACTGGACCTCGTTGAATTTTAGTTGAATACCCCTGATGTAGACAGACAGTCCCCCTGTGTGAGGTAGACCCACATTTACGCAGCGTTGCGTTCACATTACGTACAAATTAAAATGCGTGCGAATGCTGTAAACTGTGTACATTTATGGCTGAATTTAGCTGAAAATGCAGAAAAAGCTGAATATGTTATTAGCTGAATGGTAGCTGCTTTTAGCTAAACAAATACAGACAAAGCTTAATATTTAAAAGAAAAGGTTTTTTAAAAAAAAGGTATAAATAACAACATGTATAGCCTTGATGTCCTGAAATAGCTGAATAATGTAATAGTTAAATGGGTTCTGCAGCTGAAAATAGGCTGAAGGAGTTAAATATCAAATGTAAGTAGTAGTGAATTAATTTGTATTAAGATGAGAAAAGAAAGTAAAAAGGCTTGGGAAAGCAGCAGAATATTTTGACTGCAAACTTTTAGACTAAAACCATACGTCACCAATAATGTATAACATATGTGGAACCTGTTGAAGTCTGTATGAAGTCTCCATCAGACAGAAAAGAATAAAGTCCAGTCTGTCAGTGTTTGTTTCTGTTCCTGAGCACCTACTCATAACACCCAATCATAACACCTGTGTGTATGTCCAGAGATCAAAGACAACCAACTGCAGCACTGTGTCCCATAAGAATGCATTGACTTGTATATCTGACCATTTTGCCACCCGTTCAAAAACTATGGCGAGAGAGAGAGATTTTGTGTGTGTGTGTGTGTGTATGTGTGTGAGAGAGAGAGAGTGTGTGTGTGTGTGTGTGTGTGTGTGTGTGTGTGTGTGTGTGTGTGTGTGTGTGTGTGTGTGTGTGTGTGAGAGAGAGAGAGAGTGTGTGTGTGTGTGTATGTGTGAGAGAGAGAGTGTGTTGGTGGGTGTGTGTGTGTTTGTGTATGTTGTGTGTGTTGTGTTTGGTTGTGTGTGTGTGTTGTTGTCGTGTCTGTCTGTCTGTGTGTGTGTGTGAGAGAGAGAGAGAGAGAGAGAGAGAGAGTGTGTGTATGTGAGAGAGAGAGAGAGAGAGAGAGAGAGTGTGTGTGTGCTTTCTCTTCCAAAACAGAGGAGTTTCTACACGGACCACTATTGCGGTAAGCATGTTGTAACTTCCGGTTGTTGTCATCTCCGGGTATCCCGTGTGCCTGTTCTGTTGCTGATAGCTTATTATCTTAACTTAATCGATCGTTTTAAAACTCTTGATCACGGCAACTGCCTGACGTTGTAATCACACGTTACTATAACTTAAGCACTCACAACTCTCCTTCTCTTAGCGACTGTAACTCCACAGTTGCCTACACTCTTTTCGGGTTTGCTAACGGTAGCTACTTTAGCTTGATAGCTAGCCATGGCTCTTTCCCCACCCTCGGATGCTATTTCCTGCTCTAACTGTCTCATGTTTGGTTACTTCCCTGCCTCCTTTACTGGTACCGATACATGTGTTAAATGTAGTATAGTTGTTAGGTTGGAGGCGGGAATCATAGCCATAGAAGCCCGGCTCCGCATCTTAGAAAGTAACTCAGCTACAGTAAAGCCCATGTTAGCCGGTGCGGACCGGCAAAAGGTAGCTCCTGTTAGCCGTCCCCCGGCAACTCCCGAGCAGCAGGGAGACTGGGTGACTGTTCAGAAGGGGCATAACGCGAAACCCGCAGGTCCCCACCAACCCGTTCACGTATCTAACAGATATTCCCCACTCAGCGAGACACCCGCTGAGAAGCCAACTCTGGTTATTGGTAGCTCTATTATGAGACACGTGAAATTAGAGACCGAAGCCTCCACAGTCACATGCATTCCGGGGGCCAGAGCGGGCGACGTTGAGGCGCATCTTAAACTGCTGGCTAAAAATAAACATAAATACAGTAGGATTGTTATTCACGTCGGTGGTAATGATGTTCGTTTACGCCAATCAGAATGCACCAAACTTAATGTGGAGTCGGTGTGTAGTTATGCTAAAACAATGTCGGACACCGTAATCTTCTCTGGTCCCCTCCCCAATCTGATCAATGATGACATGTATAGCCGCATGTCATCATTTCAGCGCTGGTTGTCTTGGTGGTGCCCAGCAAACAATGTGGGCTTCGTAAATAATTGGACAGCCTTCTGGGGAAAACCTGGTCTGATTAAGAGAGACGGCATTCATCCTACTTTGGAAGGTGCAGATCTTAGTTCGGCAAACATTTCAGGGCTTTGTGGACTTAATCCATGACAAACTGGAGTTGAGACCAGGAGGCGGAGTCGCAGTCTTACACGCTTCTCTGCGCTCTCTCCTAGGCAGTCATCCATAGGAATCCCAAACCCAATAAAATACCCAATATTAGCGGTGTGTGTGTCTGCCCAAGGACAATTTAAGGTAAAACCTAATAGAGGTGTCATACATTATAACCTAATAAAAGTAAATGTAACAACTACTACAGTGCAACAAAACAGGAATATTAAATGTGGTCTCTTAAACATAAGATCTCTAGCATCTAAAGCAATATTGGTAAATGATTTAATATCAGATTATAATATTGATATATGCTGTCTCACTGAAACTTGGTTGAGACATGAAGAATATGTCAGCATAAATGAGGCCACTCCACCCAGCCATATCAATACTCATATTGCCCGAGGCACGGGCCGAGGAGGTGGAGTTGCAGCAATCTTTGACTCAAGTTTACTTATCAATACTAAACCAAAATTAAATTATACCTCCTTTGAAAGTCTCGTTTTTAGTCTTACGCATCCGACCTGGAAAACTTTGCAGCCAATCTTATTTGTTACAGTGTACCGTGCACCAGGTCCTTATTCAGAATTCTTATCTGAATTCTCTGAGTTTTTATCAACTTTGGTAATTAAAACAGATAAAGTAATTATCGTAGGTGACTTTAATATTCATGTTGACGATGATAAAAATAGCCTTACTGTTGCATTTAACTCTATATTAGATTATGTTGGTTTTTGTCAGAGTGTAAATAAACCAACCCACTGCTATAATCACACTCTCGACCTTGTTCTGACTTATGGTATTGAAATTGAGCAACTATTAGTCGAACCGCATAATCCTGCTTTATCCGACCATTTCTTAGTAACTTTTGAAGTACTGTTACTAGACTACAAAGCATTAGTCAAAAGCTCCTGCAGCAGAAACCTATCTGTTATTGCTATAGCCAAATTTAAGGAAGAGATTCCACCAATACTTAACTCGATAGCATGTCTGCATGTAAGGGAGGAAATGTATACAAAATGTACACCACCCCAAATTGATCATGTTGTTGATAGTGCTACAGATGCGCTGCGAATAAAATTAGACTCTGTTGCTCCTTTGAAAAAGAAGAAAATAAAACAGCATAGATTAGCTCCATGGCATAATGCCGAAACCCGCAAAATAAAGCAAAAGTCGAGACAACTTGAAAGGATATGGCGTTCCACTAAACTTGAAGAATCTCGTTTAACTTGGCATATTACTCTCAATGAATATAAGAAAGCACTGCGTAAAGCGAGAGCAGCCTACTACTCTTCATTAATAGATGAGAATAAGAATAATGCAAGATTTCTTTTCAGCACTGTAGCCAGGCTGACAGAGAGCCACAGCTCGATTGAGCCTTGTATTCCCATAGCACTCAGTAGTAATGATTGTATGTGCTTTTTTAACGATAAGATTGTTACTCTTAGAAACAAAATTAATGACCTCTTGCCTTTGACCAGTATAGTGTTATCAACAGCTCCCGGAAACGTAAGTTCTAATATTACACTAGATAGTAAACTAGAATGCTTTTCAGCCATAAACCTTGAACAATTAAATTCAATGATTCTCTCTTCTAAACCATCAACGTGTATGTTAGACCCAATTCCAACTAAGCTGTTGAAGGAAGTTTTTCCATTAATTAGCACTTATTTATTAAACATTATGAATATGTCTTTATTATCAGGCTATGTTCCACAATCATTCAAAGTAGCAGTGATAAAGCCGCTTCTTAAAAAGCACAACCTCGATCCAGAGGTTTTAGCCAATTATAGACCTATTTCCAATCTTCCGTTCCTCTCAAAAATTCTTGAGAAAGCGGTCGCAAAACAGTTGTGTGATTACTTAAAAAACAATGATTTATTTGAAGATTTTCAGTCTGGCTTTAGAACATATCATAGCACAGAGACAGCTCTGGTTAAAGTCACAAATGACATTCTAATAGCTTCTGACAAGGGACGTGTCTCTATTCTTATTTTGCTCGATCTCAGTGCTGCATTTGATGCTATCGACCATGATATCCTATTGCAAAGACTAGAGCATTTAGTTGGCATACAGGGAACTGCTTTAGACTGGTTTAGGTCCTATCTATCTGAACGCTCTCAGTTTGTACGTGTCAATGATGAATCTTCCACGCAAACCAAAGTTAGCCATGGAGTGCCACAGGGCTCAGTGCTCGGACCTATTTTGTTCACATTATATATGCTTCCGTTAGGCAATATTATAAGGAATCATTCTGTAAACTTTCATTGTTATGCGGATGATACTCAACTATATTTATCAATCAAGCCTGATAAAATGAATCATCTAAATAAAATTCAAGACTGCCTCAAGGACTTAAAAACGTGGATGACCTTAAACTTTTTGATGTTAAACACGACCAAAACTGAAGTTATTGTACTTGGCCCGAAGAATCTACGAAACAAATTATCTAAGGATATACTAACTATGGATGGCATTAATTTGGCCTCCAGTGAGACTGTAAGGAATCTTGGTGTTATATTTGATCAGGATTTATCCTTTAACGCCCACATAAAATCAATTTCAAGGACCGCCTACTTCCATCTACGTAACATTGCAAAAATCAGGCATATCTTGCCTCAAAACGATGCAGAGAAACTAGTCCATGCATTTGTTACTTCAAGGCTGGATTATTGTAACTCTTTATTATCAGGGTATACCAAGAAGTCAGTCAAGTTGCTTCAGCTGATTCAAAATGCTGCAGCTCGTGTACTAACCAGAGTTAGGAAAAGGGACCACATTACTCCTGTTCTGGCTGCCTTACACTGGCTCCCTATAGAACACAGGATAGAATTTAAAATTCTTCTTCTCGCCTACAAAGCCCTTAATGGGCAGGCGCCATCTTACCTTAAAGAACTCATTATACCCTACTGTCCTACTAGGGCATTGCGTTCCAAGAATGCAGGGTTGTTGGTTGTTCCTAGAGTCTCTAAAAGTACAATGGGAGCCAGAGCCTTTTCTTATCAAGCTCCACATTTGTGGAATCAGCTTCCAGTTTGTGTTCGGGCGGCAGACACCCTATCCGTTTTTAAGAGTGCGCTTAAGACCTTCCTTTTTGATAAAGCTTATAGTTAGGGCTGATTAGATTCAGCCCCTAGTTTTGCTGATATAGGCTTAGTTTGTCGGGGGACATCTTACTTCTTCTTCCTTCTCTCTGTCTATACCTGTGTACTCTCATGTTCCGATTAACCCAGCTTCCCCAAATGTCTTTCTTTTTGGTGTCTATATACGCCGGGATCCGGAGTCATGGATGATCCTGCGCTCCTCTGTCCTGGATCGCGAGCCCTGGATCTTGAGTCGTGGCTGTGGTCCTGGATCATAGGTCCTGGATGGATATCCTTGTGGATTCATCTTCCTATTATACACACATGCATTTCCAAACATTTGGACTACCTATGTTGCAAATGTATTATCTTTTCAATTTACACACGGCATCTATTGCACGTCTGTCCGTCCTGGGAGAGGGATCCCTCCTCTGTTGCTCTCCCTGAGGTTTCTCCCATTTTTCCCTTTAAACTGTGGGTTTTCTTCGGACGTTTTTCCTTGTACGGTGTCATACTGATATTTTGTACAAACTGTAAAGTCCACTGAGACAAATGTAACATTTGTGATATTGGACTATATAAATAAACATTGATTGATTGAGTGTGTGTGTGTGTGTGTGAGAGAGAGAGGAGAGAGGAGAGGAGAGAGAGAGAGAGAGAGAGAGAGAGAGAGAGAGAGAGAGAGAGAAGAGAGAGAAGAGAGAGAGAGAGAGAGGAGAGATAGAGAGATCTCTCCTCTCTCTCTCTCTCTCTCTCCTCTCTCTCTCTCTCTCTCGCTTCTCTCGCTCTCTACTCTCTCCGTCTCTCTCTCTCTTCACTCTTTTGCCTTCTTTTCATGCCTGTAAACAGCATTCCACTAGAAAGATCCTCTTTGTCAATGTTTACCAGCCTCCGTAGGCGTTCAATCACAATAATTTACTGAATATATACAATATTGTATACAAAATGTATTACAATGAAATGTGATTTAATGTTCTTGTTAAGTTATTCTAAGGCTTTACTCATTGGTAACTCACAGAAAGATCACACTGTTGAGAGTGTTTTACACTCTTTGACCAACAGGGGGGTTCAAAGGAAGAGAAGGCGATGAACCCTTGAGCAAACCAATTGGCTAAAAACAGAAAATCCAAAAGCATCTGTTTAAATGTATTGAATTTAACAGTGATTCCACATACTCCACGGCCTATCACAAACAATCAGAGTGGTGGTATGTCAAACACACTTAAACTGGCTCTATTAAATGTCTTTATTAGGTAAATCATTTTTAATCAATGATTTTATCACCAAGCACAACCTGGATTTTATGTTTTTAACTGAAACTTGGTTAGACCAAAACAACAGCACAGCTGTTCTTATAGAATCAATCCCTCCCAACTTGAATTATATGAGTCAGGCAAGACTACATAAGAAAGGGGGTGGAGTAGCTATTTTGTTTAATTATTCATTTCAATGCAAGCAGACTATGTATGGAAACTTTGCTTCTTTTGAATATGTGGCCCTTCAGCTGAAATGCTCCTCTCGAGCTCTTTTCCTAAACATCTACAGACCACCCAAATACTGTGCAAGCTTTTTTGATGATTTTACCGAGTTGCTGTCTATAGTGTGTATTGAGTTTGACCGTCTCGTCATTGTTGGTGATTTTAATATCCATGTTGACAACCCTCAGGACAGAGGGGCTAAAGAACTGTTTTGTGTTATCGATAATTATGGACTGACTCAGCATGTCAAGGGTCCGACACACAATATGGCAGAGGTGGGAGTAAGTCCTAGATGAGCAAGTCTCAAGTCTTGACCTACAAGTATCAAGCAAGTCCCAAGTCACTGTGGTGAGAGTCAATCAAGTCAAGTCAAGTCATTGCTCAGATCAAGCAAGTCAAGTCAAGTCATACGACATTCTGATGAAGAAGCCCAGTTTCCGCATTTCAATCAGTGGTTATGAAAATGGATTCAACCCACACTCTGATCTTCATTACATACACAGTTCATCATTTGAAATCTAATTTAGACCGATGATAATCATATTAGATTCATATTAAACCTAGAACTGTAGACAATATAGCTAGGACTCAAAAAGTCTGTTCAAAAAGGCAGAATTCCAGGTAAGAAAATCATATATGGCATTTGCCATTACACATATTTAATTTAAATTGATGTTAACACTAGAACCACCAACAGCGTCAGCACCTACATAGATATCATTTTCAAATCATTTCATTTGTTCCTCTTCATCATTTCCTTATAAACTAAGGACGATTTAAAACTCACTTAATTGGGTTAATTTAGAAATGGCTTCAGTTTATCATCATAACAGATCAAAAAGTTCAGATTCATTTTACAATAAATCAAGGAATGATGCACTTCTACAAACAAAAACAACATCATTAAAACATTTAAACAAACTACTAAAAGTAGATGAACTAAATTATTCAAAAGTTTACAGTAACTTCTGATAATAACTCAGGGGAAATAAACGAGGCAGCTCTTTTCCTCTCTCTCTCTCCCCCTCTCCTGACAGCCCGTCAGTATCAGGGTTAGTCAAAATGAATCCCTTGGAGGTTCTAGTGTTCATTTACCGTGTTGTCTTCTCTTTGCAATGCTTAATCGATTTGAAACCAAGTCTAACGTAAACTTAACATTAGCTTTCTAGCTAACACAACACATTCACGCACCTTTCTCTGTGGGTTTTTTTGTAGTGACGAATGAAGTTGGATGTTGTGGTGGTCGTGTCACTGATCTTTATGCTGCAGACCCTGCATACCGCTGTTCTCTTCTTATTACCGTCATGGACAAAATAATCCTTGAATCCAAACTTGACTATTTTTGGAGTAAAGCTAGCCGCTGCCATGTTAACTGAGACTCCTGCCTTCTAGTGGGTTGCCAGGTTTGCGCACATGGCGCTATAATCACCCAATCACTTTTCGAAAAAACTAAACGTAATAGCTCAATACAAAAACAAACATTTCATTTTAAAAAGTCAAATCCTTTCAAGTCATCTGTCTCAAGCTTAAGTCAAGTCTCAAGTCATGAATACCAAGTCAAAGTCAAGTCAAGTATTTTATCAATGTTAGTCAAGCAAGTCTCAAGTCCAAAAATATGCGACTCGAGTCGGACTTGAGTCAAGTCATGTGACTCGAGTCCCCACCTCTGCAATAAGGGGCACACCCTGGACTTGATTGTATAAAAGGGTCTGAACATCTCTAAGCTTGTGGTGACCAGAGATGGGGTCGTTACTAAAGAAAAGTAATATATTACATATTACTTTTTTAAAAAAAGTAATATATTACACTACTTCGTTACTCTCTACATAAAGTAACTCGTTACTTTACTCGTTACTTTACTCGCAGCCCGCCCCTCCCTGCAGGCAGATCACGCAGACTGCTAAAGTTTCAAATGTTCTCTTTAGTTCAGTTTCCATTGTCGCATAAGACAAGTCATCCGGTTTCACTATGAGTGGTCGCATTTTCGAGAGCTCCCGCTTTGGCGGTTATTCCTCACGATTTTTTACATATTTCATCCTCCTGACAATATGGATTATGGACTCCTACCTCAACTCATCAATGAGGCAACATCACTTAGAGAAGGAGAGTAATGAGTGCAAGCATTCATGCATTATTAACTGCAAACCCGACGCGAAAGTACTTACCCCCGTCAGGCAAACTAGACCGAAGAAGTATGATCGTCTTGGTCTTATTGTTAGCGGGAGACATCCATCTGAATCCGGGCCCGGTGCAGACAAGAAGCCAGTCCTGCAGGCTCGAGCAGCTAGCATCACAATTAGCATCAGAACTAGCATCTCTTCCGCTGCAACAACAACTACGCGACGACAACAGAGACCGTGGAGACAGCGGAGACCAAGGAATAAACGGAGACTTCGAGATTCCCCCGGGGACGCCTCGGCAGACAGACACGCATGAGGCAGTGACGAGAGGAAGAGAACCGAGATCCGAGGGAACAAATATCCGCCATGTTGTTAGCCATGTTGTTAGCCACCCTGCTAGCATATCAACGGCTAAAGCTACAAAGGAGCCTCCCTCCCCCCACACCACCACCCCACCACGACAAGCCGGTTGCTGTAACGGACAAAGACAAATATCTGCAAGCTGACGACATTGTGCATTTAAGCAACAAAAATGGACTACATATTTTTCATCTGAACACTAACAGCCTGAGACACAAACTGGCTGAACTCAGGCAGCTATTCATGAACGGTAAGGCAAGCATATTATGCTTTTCTGAGACCAAATTGGACAATTCCATTACAGATTCAGAGATTGAAATTGAAGATTATCTTGTAGTGAGAAGGGACAGGAACGTGAATGGAGGTGGTGTCTGCATGTACATACATAAAGACACCAATTTCAAAAACCGAACTGACCTGCATCATGAAAATATTGAATCTGTGTGGGTTGAAATTATTTTTGACAATGCTAAATCTGTAATAGTCGGGACAATCTATAGACCACCGGAACAGAGTGACTTTTATGATACATTAGATGGGTGTTTGGCTGATGTGGGGGATGTAGAGTAGGGGTGGGCGGATCGATCCCAAAATATCGATACTTCCGATATTACGTTACGTTTCAAAATATCGATACTAGAGCCAATAGGATCGATACTGTTATACTTTTTTCTCGTCTCCTCTACTCGTCAATTTCTTCAAAAAACTATGTGCAGACGAACACAAGTATATGCTCTTTTCTTCTCTCTCCACTGCTGTCCTCTTCTCCTCGAGGCTCCCTGCCTGAACGCCGATTATCAAGCTGACTGACAGCAGCCAGCAGGGCAGGACAGCAGCAGCCAGCGACTCGCGAGTGCAACACACACACGCGCATGATGGCTGAGAGAAAGAGCAGCGTTGTGTGGAGCAATTTCACAACTGGCAATTAAAACTTAGCGAACTGTGATGTGTGCAAGAAGACAGTTCGCTACTTTGGCCACTTTGTATTGTTATTTTTCATGTTTGCACTTTCAATTTGCAAAAGTAAAACGTGTATTTGTCTATAAAAACTGTCCTGTCTTTATTCATGAAAATGAATTCAGATTTAGTCTATTTATGATGATTTCAGCTCAAAAATCATGTCATGCAGCTCTCCCCTATATGAAAGTACATAAGACGCTTTTCATTAAAAAAAAGTATCGATATCGGTATCGGCGATACTGGCCCTGAAATACTTGGTATCGGATCGAATCCAGATTTTGTGGTATCGCCCACCCCTAATGTAGAGACAATTATTATTGGAGACTGGAACACGGATATGCAACGTAAAGACACGTCCGTCTTCAAGTCCTTCAGTAGGATTTGTGATCTGCACGGCTTCAGCCAGCTAATCACCCAACCCACCCGGGTATGTGAAACAACACAAACTACCATTGATCTCATTCTGACCTCTGACAAGTCCAGGATCTCCAGTAAAGGGGTTATAGCATGCGGGTTAAGTGATCATTATATGATATTCTGTACCCGCAAAAAGCTAAAACAAAGGGCCGGCTGTCACAAAACAGTCATATCTAGAGACCTGAAAAACGACTCTAGCGAGGCCTTTAACCTAGAACTGGAGAGCCTGGACTGGTCAGATGAGCTCAGTGGTACACAAGTTGAAGAAACATGGCTTGGTTTCAAAAACAAATTCTCTGCAATACTCAATGATTTGGCCCCCCTAAGAACAACCAGGGTAAAAAATCGCGCTGAGCCGTGGATGCACTCCGGCATACTGACCGCCATGAAAACCAGAGACAAAAAATGCTCTGAGTTTCATAAAAGTCAGTCAATGCTTTCCAAAAGCACGAGCAGTGAACTCCAGGCCCACGTGACTGAACTAAAACTGCAAAGAAACAGACTAAGAAATGACGTAAGCTCCATGATCAAAACTGCCAAAGAGAATTTCATCAATATCAAAACTGAGGAAAACAAAAATAAACCCCGTGAACTTTGGAAATTACTCAATAACCAGCTTGGCTGCAGTAAAAAACTCAAAACGAGATTTTCTAACTTAAACATAAAGACAGATAACAGGCTCATCACAGACAAACTGGATGTGGCCAAGTACTTGAACATTTTTTTCACAAACATAGCCACAACTCTTGTAAATAAATTACCCTCTCACTCGGGGCTTTTTGGAGTAGATCACATCATGACCTACTACAAAAACCTAGGGGTACGCAAAGATGATTTCAGTCTAGCAAGGGTAACAACAGCAGAGGTACTCATAAACTGAGCGCCCTCCAACCTAACAAGGCCACTGGCCACGACAATATCCCCTCCAAATTCCTCAGAGACACAGCAACCGCCATCTCATCAGTCATAGCTCACATAATTAACCTCTCCATAAAACAGGGAAAAGTACCCAAAGACTTCAAAATTGCAAGAGTAACCCCCCTGCACAAAAAGGGCAGCAAATTGGACCCAGGCAACTACCGCCCTGTCTCTATACTTACCTCCATCTCGAAAGTCATGGAAAAAATAGTATATGAACAGGTCGAAAAGTACCTCGCGGAAAATAAACTAATCTATGAATTTCAATCTGGCTTTAGAACATCCCACTCCACTGACACATGCCTTCTTTATTTGAGCGACCACATCAAACAAGAGGTGGACGAGGGCAAGTACTGCGGCATGGTGATGCTGGACCTACAAAAGGCTTTCGACACTGTCAATCACCCCATTCTGATTGACAAGCTAAAAGCAATTGGTTTTGATAAACTATCGGTGAGCTGGATGCAATCCTACCTGGAGGGGAGAGAACAGATGGTGGAGGTAAACGGTACTCTGTCCCCCCCCCTCCCAGTGAGCTGTGGTGTTCCACAAGGAAGCATATTAGGTCCGTTACTGTTCCTAATTTATGTAAATGACATGTCATCAGCATGTGACTGCAACTTGTTCCTGTTCGCGGATGACTCAGCCCTGCTGGTCTCTGACAGGAACAGATTGCAGGTTGAAAAAACCCTCATCTCCGAGCTCGGCAGAATCTGCACCTGGCTCGCCGATAATAAATTATCATTACACCTGGGTAAAACAGAGTCCATTCTCTTCGGTTCGAAACATAATCTCAGCAAATCCGACGACTTCTCAGTTGCAGTGGGCGACATTATTGTCACAAGTAAGAAGGAAATTACATACCTAGGATCTATTCTTGAGGCAAACCTCTCCTGTGACAAAATGGCATCCAATGTAATAAAAAAAGTCAATCAAAGAACTAGATTCCTATACCGGATCTCCTCTCAGGTAAACAAAAACACCCTGAAAACTCTGGCAGGAGCACTCATTCAAGGGTACTATGACTATGCTTGCACGTCATGGTACCATAGCACCTCCAAGGCGCTAAAAATAAAACTTCAAACATCGCAAAATAAACTGGTCAGACTACTGCTTGACCTTTCATCTAGAACCCACCTCACCTCTGCCCACTTTGACAACCTAGGATGGCTTAGAGTAGACGACAGAGTACAGCTACTTGCAATGGGCCTGGTCTACAAGATCCACTACACCTCTATGGTACCCATGTACATGTCAAAATTCTTCCCCAAAGGTCAAGGAATACCATGATCATAACACCAGAGGGAGCTCCACAAATCATGTGAAACCCAGATTTGGCTCAAAAAAGGGGGAATACACGTTTCGCAATTATGCCACATCAAGGTGGAACGCTCTTCCCACAACTGTAAAGGAAAGTAAAACTATACTTACCTTCAAAACCTCTCTTAAAGAGCACCTTCGGGGGAGAGCATTGCAAAACTGGCCCCGGTAATGGTACAAATCTCAACCTGTCGTTCAATGGACAGCTTCCCCCCCCCCCCATCTATGTATATACTCGCATTTTAGACTCTGTTACTAACTGTACATCTGTAGACTTGGTATGTCTTAAATGTCCTGTTAGGATGTATTAGAACGAAATCTAAAATGAAAATTGTAAACAAGCAATCTGTATGTAAAAAACCACCTGTATGTAAATTGAAAATAAGCCATCTGTATGTCAAATATGTCTTATATGTCTTAAATGATATGATGAATTGGAAATGGGGGACCCTGATGTAAACAAGACGAAAGTCTTTCTCTGGTCTGCATCCCCTTAACAATTGTATGTTTTGAGCTGTACTGTACTGTACCCAATATACAAGCTATTAATAAACTTTTCAATCAATCAATCAATCAATCAATCAGACTGATCCAGATCCTGAATGTTTTCCTATCTGACCATGGCTGTCCTCTGTCTCCTGCTATCTGTATATTTTGCGCAGTCTATCTCTGCTCACGCTGTTGCGTCGGCGTGTTCTCCTGCGTGTTGGTCATGTGTTGCACTGGAACCAGACACTGCAAAGACTTCAGCCGAGCACGTACGAACTGCGCATACCTGAGTGGCAATAACTCTCCTTACCAGCAGGCGGCGGTAGTGTGTATTCGTCATTCAAAACAGGCAACAACCGGAAAACAGAAGAAGAACAGACGTGATATAAACAAACAACAAATAGCTGTGCGTTAGCTTCACCTTAGCATGTGTTCTTTGCAGGTGTTAGTTGAGGTTTGATTATGACTGATTTTAGTAAGTAACGAAGTAATGCGTGTCGGGGCAATGTTAGTAACTGTAGTGTGATTACTGAATTATAAAAGTAGCGCGTTACACTACTCCGTTACTGACAAAAGGAATATTATTACAGTAACGCGTTACTTTGTAACACGTTACGCCCAACTCTAGTGGTGACTAATGTTGCGCTCTGACCATTCTTGTATTTTCTTTGAGAGCTCTATTTCTGTCCAAACAACTGCTAAGAAAGAGGTAACCGCTAGATGTCACTTATCTGAAAATGCACAGGAAAGATTTTTTCTCCCTCAATTGCCCTTGCTAACTACTCAGTAAATGAGCTAGTCGATCATTTTAATCATAAGATAACAAATGTCATGGATGCCATTGCTCCCATTCAAAAAAAGGAAGTATCTAGCAAGAAAATATCTCCATGGACTGTGAGAAGTTACAGCAAAAACTGAGTGCAGAAAAGCTGAACACAAGTGGAGAAAAACAAATCTCCAGGTTCACTTGGAAATATATAAAGAGAAACTCTGCATCTACAATCAGGAAATAAAAAAGGCACGACAATCGTTCTTCTCTGACATCATTACCAAAAATAAAAACAACTCACATGCCTTGTTTGCTACCGTCAACAGACTAACAAACCCCCCAGTGTCGGTAGTTTCTGAATTTCTTTCCACCAGGGCCTGCAATAATTTTGCCTCCTTCTTCACTGACAAAATCATTCAAATTAGACAAGCAGTCAGTTCCTCGGTATCAGGTACAGCAAATGTGTTGTCCCTATGTTCACCTAAAGTATTCAGACATCATGACACAATTCCGTCTGATAAATGCTAAAGACCTGGAAGACATTATCCAACATCTGAAATCTGATTTTTTCAATACTGTTTTTCATTGCTTGGCCTCAGATATGCTACACATAGTAAACAAGTCTCTCCACTCGGGTGTATTTCCACAGGCCCTGCAAACTGCAGTAATTAAACCGCTCCTAAAAAAGCATAACCTAGACAAAACCATAATGAATAATTACAGGCCAATATCAAACCTTCCCTTTTTAAGCAAATTGATTGAAAAAGCAGTTTTTCAACAGTTGAGTAATTTCATGTTTTTAACTGACGGTTTTGATGTGTTTCAGTCGGGCTTTCGACCTAACCACAGCACTGAGACTTCACTTGTTAAGGTCTTAAATGACATCCATTGGAACTCAGACAGTGGCAGAATATCAGTGTTAGTATTATTAGATCTCAGCGCTGCCTTTGATACTGTTGACCACAACATATTGTTAGACCATCTTGAAAACTGGGTGGGAGTTTCAGCAACAGCTCTAAACTGGTTTAGCTCCTACTTAAAGGACAGAACAAACTTTGTCTCAATAGGCAATTAAAAATCAACCCTGACAAATATGTCATGCGGGGTTCCTCAAGGCTCCATCTTAGGACCTTTGCTTTATAATATCTATATGCTACCACTGGCTCAAATGATTAAAAACAGCGATCTAAGCTATCACATATATGCAGACGACACCCAGATTTATTTAAAAATTACACCGGGAGACTACTCTCCGATTAGAACACTGACCAAGTGCATTGAGCACATCAATGACTGGATGACTCAGAACTTTCTCCAATTGAACAAACAAAACACTGAGATCATTGTTTTTGGAGCAAAGAAGGACCGATTAAAAGTCATCACAGAGCTTCAGTCGGCAGACTACAAAGTAACTCACAAGGCGCATTCACACTGCGGTACTTTTCCCACAAAGGTTCATGTGAACTTAGTTCATGTGAACTCTTTTATCGCGTTCACACCAAAAAGAGCCGGTACTAAAATTAGTTCATGTGAACCTTTTTACCCTCTCGAAAGTCCCTGCTAGAGAGGAGGGACTTTCGAGGGGCTCTTTTGTGAGAAAAGAGCTACATTTCTGATTGGCTGGAAGGATTGCAAACCACGCCCCGCAAAACTCCCAAAAAGTTTTGTGAAGCCGCCATTTTATTATCCTCGCATTAGCATTATTATCATTATCATTAGCCCAGCGCAGAAACGCAGAGACTAATTTATGGCAACACAAAATAAAACATGGGAGTGGTGGAGATGAGGAGGTGTCGGCGTTCTGGCGATTTACTCGGAAGGCTTCAGTAGAAGCTGCTGGGAGTCCCAGCAGCTTCTACTGAAGCCAGTCCCTAACTCCGGGGACTTCCGGCCGGGGACTTTGGGCGGCAGTATACGCCGTGAAGTGGTTTGCGGCCTGCCAGTAAGCCCAAAGCAGAAGAAGAACAAGTGACGTCAGCGGCTTCATTTGCCTAATCCACCCCCAGGGACTTTTTCCAGTGTGAACGCGATCTGTACTTAGTTCATGCGAACTAAAGAGTTCACATGAACTAAGTTCACATGAACCTTTGTGGGAAAAGTACCGCAGTGTGAATGCGCCTATAAAGCTAGAAATCTAGTTCTGAAGACTTTCGAAAGAACATGAAACAACAACTAAGCGATATTAAGGCTGACCTTACCAACGTTAAAACAAAAATAGCCGAGGCAGAGACACAAATTGAAAAGATGGAAGACCGTGTTCAAAACGTGGAGCAGGTGCTAGCTAAGATGATGAAAGTGCTGACTCAGCAAGAAATCAAACTACTCGACCAAGAAGGAAGATCTAGACGGGAGAATATAAGGATATATAATGTCCCCGAGGGTGAGGAGGGAACGTCTATGGTGGACTTTGTGGAAAAATTACTACGGGACACCCATGTCCTCCCGCCCCGCTACCGAGGTCCACATCGAGAGGGCGCTCCTGT
This sequence comes from Gymnodraco acuticeps, assembly GCF_902827175.1. NCBI lineage: Eukaryota > Metazoa > Chordata > Actinopteri > Perciformes > Bathydraconidae > Gymnodraco > Gymnodraco acuticeps. The sequence goes on from NW_022989865.1 coordinate 455,972, forward strand.
CGCTCGTCCCAAAGCCCCCCGGGGGACCAGGAGACAAACCACGGTCAATAATAATCAGATTTAACTGCTACAAAGTGAAAGAAGAGATTTTGCGGAGGGCCTGGGGAAAGAAACAGGTGTTTTTAAACGGAATAATTATATACTTTGATCAAGACTATCCCCCTGCAGTCCTGCAGAAGCGAAAGGAATACTCCGAAGCGAATCGGGTGTTAAAGCAGAACAAGATCCGCTTCCAGACTCCGTTCCCCGCCAAGCTGCGAGTATACTAGGAGGATGGGACGCAGCTGTACCAGACGGTGGACGAGGCTACAACAGACATGAATAAAAGAGGTCTGCCCGTCAGAGTGACCAAGTCCAAGAAGAGCCTGGCTGAGCAACTGGCCTGCTATGCCTGGAAGGTGGTCGGAGGATCTGAACCACAGGGGGCAGAGGATGCGCGAGAGCAGGGCATCAGAGAGAAACTACGGATCTTCAGGAGGGAGCCCTCGCCCCCTCAGAGGAGATGTGACATCTGGATAACTTGGAAAACGTCGGTGAGCGGATCTAGATTTAAAATGAACAGGTACTTTATATTTTGTTTGCCCTCAACCCACAGGCGAGAGAGGCTTTCCCCCATGGCTAGATATTCTCTCTAGCCCAGGCAAGGGTCATCCACGGGAGACTCCTACCTTGGAATCACACCTTTGTTATGTTACATGTTTTGTTGTTCTTTATTGTTCAGGGAGTAGATAGATAGATCTTTAATTTGTCATTGTACAGGTACAACGAAATTACAATAAACTCAAGGTGCCAACACGCAACAACAAGACACTATAAAAACAACAAGACAATATAAAAACAACAAGACACTATAAAAACAATAAAAACAATAAATGGGACAATAGACATGATAGGGAATATGTACATAAATAAATAATAAATTAAATTGCACGATTCCCCTCATATTGCACGGAAGGCTTATATAATTTAAATATTAGCAGCGTTTAGTGCACATATGAAGTGCGATCTGTTATTCTTTTCTTCGTTAGATTTGAAACACAGAAAGTAAGAGACAAATGGCTAACGACAAAGTAAAATTAATCTCCTTTAATGTGAATGGGCTGTTGGATCCGATTAAACGCAGTAAGATTTTAACTAAAATGAAAAAAGAACCTACAAGAAACCCATCTAAACGATAAAGAACATGAACAACTTAAAATAATGGGTTTTACTAATGTATTTGTCTCCTCATACAAATCAGGACACAGAAGAGGAGTTGCTATTCTCATCTCAAGCAAGCTAAACTTTGAGAAAGTCTTTGAAATGAAAGATAAGGAGGTCAGGTTTGTTTTAATAAGGGGTAACATTGATGGAAATCCAAATACTCTGTTGAATGTTTACGCACCTCCTGAAAGTGATTTGAATTTCTTCCAGAAAATTGTTGATGTCATTATAATGGAAACTACAGGTATTCTAATATGCGGGGGGGACTTAAATGTGCACTTACAACCTGAATTAAACTGTTCTAGGAAGAGAAGAGGCCCCAAGATGGAGCCTTGAGGTACCCCACATGTCATATTTGTCAACTCAGATGTGTATTTACCTATAGAAACAAAGTTGTTTCTGTCCTTTAAGTAGGATTCAAAACAATTTAGAACTGTTTCCGAAAGTCCCACCCAGTTTTCCAGTCGGTCTAGTAATATGCTGTGGTCAACATTGTCAAACGCAGCACTGACATCTAATAATACTAACACTAAAGTTCTGCCCCTGTCTGTGTTTAAGTGGATGTCATTAAAGACCTTTACAAGAGCAGTCTCAGTGCTGTGGTTTGGACGAAAGCCTGACTGGAACACATCGAAACAGTTTAAATGCAAGTAATTACTCAACTGTTGAAAAACAACTTTTTCAATGATTTTACCTAGAAATGGCAGGTTTGATATGGGCCTGTAATTGTTCATTACTGAAGCATCTAGATTATTCTTTTTTCAGAGCGGTTTAATGACTGCAGTTTTCAGGGTGAAGAGATTTGTTTACTATATGAAGTAGATCTGAGGCCATGCAAGGAAAAACACTTTTGAAAATAATATCAAGGCAGCAGGAGGAGGATTTCAGAAGTTGAATAATGTCCTCTAGGTTTTTATCATTAATCTGATGGAATTGTGTCATGATGTCTGAATTGATGTTAGGTGGACACAGAGACAACACATTTGCTGTTCCTGATGCAGAGGCACTGACTGCTTGTCTGATTTTCTGAATTTTGTCAGTGAAGAAGGAGGCAAAATCCTTGCACGCCCTGGTGGACAGAAATGCAGAGGCTACTGACACTGGGGGGTTTGTTAGTCTTTTTTTTCTGTTTTCACGCTCATGGCCTTTCTCCATGGAGATATTTTCTTGCCAGACACTTCCTTTAACCTAGTTGGAGCAATGGCATCTATACAACTTTTAATTTTTGAATTAAAATGATCTACTAGCTCATTTACTGAGATGTTGGCAGGGGCAAGTGTGGAAGAAAAATTCTGAGTAAACATTTCCCTAGTATTTTCAGTTAAATATCGCTTTGTGGTTACCTCTTTTTGAAAAGATTTGTGAACAGAAATAGAGCTCTCAAAGAAAACACAGGAATGATCAGAGAAGTGCAACGTCAGTCACCACAACCTTAGAGATATTCAGACCCTTTGAGATCATTAAGTCCAGAGTGTGCCCCTTATTGTGCGTGGGCTCCGTCACATGCTGAGTCAGTCCATAGCTATCAAGAACACAAAACAGTTATTTTGCCCCTCTGTCCTGGGGGTTGTCAACATGGATGTTAAAATCACCAACAATGACTAGACGGTCAAAGTCAATACACACTATAGACAGCAGTTCAGTAAAGTCATCAAAAAAGCTTGCACAGTATTTGGGTGGTCTATAGATATTTAGGAACAGAGCTCGAGAGGAGCATTTCAGCCGAAGGGCCACATATTCAAAAGAAGCACAGTTCCCATAAGATGTCTTCCTGCATTGAAGGGAATCATTGAACAAAATAACAACTCCACCTCCTCTCTTATGCATTATTTCCTGACTCATAAAACCAAAGTTGGGAGGGGTTGATTCGATAAGAACAGCTGCACTGTTATTTTGTTCAATCCAAGTTTCTGTTAAAAACACAAAATCGAGATTGTGCTCAGTGATAAAATCATTGATTAAAAATGTTTTTCCTACCAAAGACCTGACATTTAATAAAGCTAGTTTAAGTTTGTTAAACACACTATCAGTAAGATTTTTTGTGACAAGCTATGGCTGACATGGAATCACTGCTAAATTAGATAAACTCACACAAACGTTTGAGCGCTTCCTGTTTCTAAGCTGATTCACCGCTCTTAATCTATTACCTATCAACACAGATATCGGCAAAGCTACTGGCAGGCAGGGCCCCGGCATGTCCTGGAAAGAGTTGAGAGTGCCATACGCCCTTGAGCCTGGACCCAACACATATCAGTTAGAGTTTGTTGCGTTTCGTACACACACATTCTTATCAGGCTCCGGAGACTGCAGATGCTTTTTTTGAGCATTCTCAAGAAAGATGCTTTCTTTAATTATCTAACATAATTAAAGAGGGAACGCTGTTTAGTTTTGAAATGCTTAAAGAGAAATTCCTATTAGAAAAACAAGACTTCTATCGATACTTACAGATGCGGCCTTATGTTAACAAAAAGGTTAAAACTATAACAGAGTCAAGTACAGGTGTGATAGAACTATTTAAAAAAGCATACGATTCAAAAACAGATAGCAAAGTTATTTCATGTATGTATAAAGGGCTGTTGAATCTTAAAATACACTCAACCATGTGAAATCCAAGTGGGAGAAGGAAGGAGGGGTTATCATATCTGAGGAGGAATGGAGAACAATATGAAAATATCAGTGGAAATGTACCAGTTCACATAACTGGAGGGAGTTTGGTTGGAAAAGCCCGATAATATATGTTATAACACCCTCTCAGAAGTCTCACTATGGTGGTAACTCCCCAGACTGCTGGAGAAAATGTGGAAATTCAAATGCAAATCATTCTCACGTTTTCTGGGACTGACCTGTTATTGAGGTCTTTTGGAGAGAGATACATAAAGCCTTACATGATATTTTCAAATGTCATGTGCCCATGGAGAGTAAGACTTTGTTCTTTGGACTTATACCTCAAGAATGGACTAACAAAGACAAATATTTATTAAATCTGTTGCTGGTGGTGAGTAAAAAAGCTCTTACAAGGAAGTGGTTATCACCTGATAGCCCAACTTTAAACGCATGGATGGATATTACAATGGACATTTACAAAATGGAGAGGGTAACATCATCTGTCAATCACAAACGGGAACTATTTGTGTCACGATGGAGAAAGTGGACTGATTTCGTAAAACCTCATAGGCCAGATTTTATTTTTACAAACATATGATTTTACTGTGAAGTCCTGATCACTCCCTAAAGTTTGTATTGTTCGTACTTTTTACTGTCTTTATTTTATCTTTGTGTAAAAAAAAGAAAAAAGCATTTGTCAAATGTCAATACAAATATATTGAAAAAAAAGAAACTGCTACTGCTTATTGTTATTATTTTTCACTGACAATAAATCTAAATGTGTGGCTCTTTATGTGGACAGCGTCCTAAAATGCACACTGGTTGACAAAATGTCAATTGTGACTGATGATTTAATGGAATGCATAACTATAGAAATTGAAATGGAAAGGAAGAGAAATGTTGTTGTGACTTGTGCATATAGAGCACCAGGATCAAATGTAGAGCTTTTTAAAGATAGTTTAGGAGTATTAATGGATGGCCTAAATGAAAATAAAACATGTATTATTTGTGGGGATTTTAACATCGACCTTCTAAATGTATCTAAACACAAAACAACTTCTGATTTCCTGGATGCATTGTACAGCAGGGGGCTTTATCCCCTAATCACTAAGCCCAGTAGAATAACATCAACTTGTGCAACATTGATCGACAATATATTTACAAATGTCATGGAAAACAGTGCTAAGAGTGGGCTAATAATAAATGACATAAGCGACCATTTACCTGTATTTGTAGCATATGATTGGCAATTAAAGAAAAAGAAGGAAGAGACTGCAGTAGATATGTCAGGGTAAGGACTGCTGAAGCAAAAGACACATTTAGGAGTGACCTCTTAAAGGAAGAGTGGAGAGGGGTTTATGTAGAAGATGTAAATGCTGCATATGAGTCCTTCCTAACAATCTACATATCACTGTATGACAAACATTGTCTCACTGTACTCCGTACATATAAAGGTACTTATCATCAAAAGCCTTGGATAACCAAGGGCTTACAAAATGCTTGCAAGAAGAAAAATAACCTTTATAAAGACTTCATAACATTTAGGACAAAGGCAGTTGAAAAGCAATACAAGGCATATAAAAATAAGTTGACAGTTATAATGAGACAAGCAAAAAGAGAATATTATAATAATATGTTAAAAGAAAAGAAAAATGATATCAAGGGCACATGGAAAATCTTAAATAATGTTATTGGAAATAAATCTGTATCCACTGGCCTGCCCAGTCACTTCATTGATGACAAAAATAAGGTTGTAAAAAACATGAATGAAGTGGTACATGAATTCAACTCTTTTTTTGTAAATGTCGGACCTAATCTTGCAAAGACTATTCCAAAACAACACGATGGGCAAAAAGAGGATGGCGGAATTGGGGGAAGTAAAGTGTTGCAGTCAATGTTTCTGGGAGAGATAAACGAAATTGAAATTAGATCCATTGTAGACAAATGCAAAAATAAGACTTCGACAGATAGTGATGGGATCGACATGACAATAGTGAAAACGACTATTGACTGTATAATTAAACCGCTAAGCTACATCTTTAATCTTTCATTTCAGACAGGTATTTTCCCAGATAGCATGAAAATAGCTAAAGTTATCCCACTTTTTAAAACAGGGGACAAAAGCCAATTTACCAACTACAGACCAGTGTCCTTGCTTTCACAATTTTCAAAGGTCCTTGAGAAATTGTTTGTCCAAACATTTCATAATTTTATTGAAAAACACGATTTATTGAGTGAGAGTCAGTATGGATTTAGGAAAAATCGATCTACAGCTTTAGCTTTAATGAAAATAACAGAATAAATTACAATAGCTATAGAAAGAAAGAAATACACAATAGGTGTATTTATTGACTTAAAAAAGGCATTTGACACCATAGACCATTATCTATTCATTTCAAAATTACATAGATACGGAGTGAGAGGAGTAGTTCTAGATTGGTTAAAAAGTTATTTGGATAACAGACAACAATATGTAGAATTTGCTGGTAGTACATCGGACTGTATGAACATAGAATGTGGTGTCCCGCAGGGCTCGGTTTTAGTGCCTAAACTTTTTATTTTGTACATCAATGATATGTGAAACGTCAACATTATTGCAATTTGTGTTGTTTGCAGACGACACAAATGTATTTTGTTCTGGAGATGACTTAAACATTTTAGCAAAGTGTATTGGACATGAAATGGTCAAACTTAAAAGATGGTTTGATGAAAATAAGTTAACCCTAAATTTGAATAAAACGAAGTTTATGGTTTTTGCCAATAGAAAAAAAGATGAAAACATTTCACTGTCCATTGATGGAGTTTTTATTGAAAGGGTTTCTGACTTTCGATTCTTAGGTGTGACGCTGGATGAAAACCTGACATGGAAATCACACATAGCACATGTTAAAACCAAAGTGTCTAGGAATATTTCTGTTCTAAACAAGGCAAAGTATTTGCTAGATCACAAGGCATTGAGGATGTTGTACTGTTCACTCATTTAGCCATTTTTCATTTATTGTATAGAAGTGTGGGGCAACACGTACATGAGCAACATAAAGCCATTGTCAATATTACAGAAAAGGGCAGTAAGAATAATTCATAAAGCTGACTCAAGAGAACACACCAGACTGTTTTTTAAGTCAGGACTCTTGAAACTCAAAGACAGCTGAGCTGCAGACATTATCAGTAATGCAACAAGCAGAATGTTACCAGCATATTTACAACAGTTGTTTGTTTTTGGATCAGACAAGGAAGACCACAGAAGGAAATTACATTTTAAGCATCCATATGCAAGGACTACTCTTAAACAAATGTGTATTTCGGTAGTTGGTGTACAATTGTGGAATTCTCAACAAAAGGATCTAAAGAATTGTATTTGTATTTTTCAGTTAAAGAAGTTGTATAAATGAAGAAAGATGGGACTATATGAAGCAGAATGTGAATAAGTCTATGTACTCTGGTCCTTCATGTTTTTGATGTGATGTCTCCTCTGTATTTGCGGGTCCCATTGCCATTGTTATTGTTGTTATTATTATTATTATCATGCGTCGCTTTCCACCTTCTTCTCCAGTAGGACTCAGATGAGGGTGTTGCACTTTTCTTTTCCTTATACATGTGATGTGTTGGTGTTGTTTTGTTTCTTTCCGTTAACCGTCAAGTGGGAAATAAGTATTTTTTTGTGTGTTTCTCTTAGTATCCTAAGATACTGTTATGTTTGGGTGTGAAGAAAAACAAATTATTATTATGAAGGGCAGACCATCTATTTGTATGTATTTGTTTTTTTTAGAAAGGGGCAGGTCACATAAGATGTTATTCTTCTCCCTGCTCCTTTTCGCTCAATGGTGTTTTGGTAGAGTCATGTTTTGTGGCAATTATTGTACATTTGGTTTTGCGTACCATGAGCGGGACAAATTAAAATGAAATTAAATTAAATTAAATGTCAAGTTTAAATGCATTCGTATTGAGGGTGAGTTATACCAGTGATTCTCATCTAAGGAGCAGTTGGGTTGAATACGATAACAAAGGGTTTAACACAAGAAAAAAGGAAGGAGAATCATCACAGATGAGTGGGGGGGTTCTTATAGAATGGGGCCCACGAGACCAAGAAGGTTCAGAACCACTGCTCTATATTAAAAAACAAGCTCCCAACTTGTGGTGGACCCTCACCACTATGCATCAAAGCCAACAGATGCACAGAGGATGCCGTCTCCACTGCCCTCCTATCAGCCCTGATCTATCTGGAAAATAACAACACCTACATCTATCTATCACAAAATTATTTGTTGATCAGCATTCAACACAACTATAAATGTGACCAGGTTAGATGGTACTTGGATAATGTGTACATATGAAAAATACTGGAATTGCAAAGAGGAAGTAACAAAATATTTTTGCTGTCACAGCCAACGCCTGAAACTCAGTTAAGGGACAGATGAAGAGCTGTCGAACTCCAGTGAAGCATGTTCCACACCACCGTAGCCGTTCATCTTCTTCAGTTTTAGCTGGTCCACGTGGACCAGGCCTTGGGTCTCCAGTACCGCCTCCCTTTTAGAGAACATGCGGCTGATCTCCATGAAGGTCTTGTTTTTGGTCTCTGGGATCACAACGTAGACATAGATGGCCACAGAAATGCAAATAGTGGCAAACACCAAGTAGCAGTAGGACCCCGCTGACATCTGTGGGTTAAAGTGGCAGAATGATTTAGAGATGAGGATAGAACAATGAATCAAAGGTTTTTTGCATAGGTTAATAGAGAACAGACATGATGCAGCACAAGGTTGTTGTAATTATGAACCGGACATTGAGACTTTTCTGGAAGCTCCATGAATGTGACTTGAAGAGTCATAACACTCAACTGCTTGAAAATCAAACACATACCACACATCATATCCTTTGCTCAAGGTGATTGAATCATACATCCTAGTTATAGCATAGTGTTACAGTATATTGCCAATGTACTGAACCTTGACATGACCAACTCAGAAATTATACTATCACATTGTAACTTCTCTAAATGATCAGCTACTGATCACACATGTCTGACTTGAAAAAAAGTTGATAGGTACGCATTGTGTTACTCCACACTCTATCAGCCTGATCTACACCACCCAGTCTATAGCTGAACTTTATACTGCACTGTTGTTCACCGTGGGAACAGCACTCATATCTCACATACAATATAACATAAGATAAGATGGACCTTTATTAATCCCAGAGGGACATTCAGGGGGTTAAGCAGCAACAGAGTGAGAGCAAAAGTACAATACAGATTCACACAAGATTAATACAATATAGATACAATTTAAATGATATACAGTTAAGTAGCTGTTAAAACAAGAATTGAATTACTAATTGTAAATATATTTACATGTATGTAACATATATTAGAAAAACATGGCAGTACAGTAGCCACAACCTAAGTACTGCATCTGTATCAACCAAGTCTTTAATAAGAGTAAGAGTGGCATCTGGTGGACTAATGGTAAAGACACATGTCATAAAAGTAGGAATATGAAATAATCTTGGTTGTCTCAGGGCCAGAGACCTATGTTGCATGTTTATACAGAAAATACAGTCTATGGGCAAAGCCCTCCAACTCTCAATAAAAAAGGGAAAAGAAAGAACACACTCTTAGTGACGTGGGCTTGCAAGAAGACACAACAAAAATGAGAAAGGCACACTGCGAGAACTCCAGCGCAATTACTTAAGCATTTTCTGAGAATGCTTTTCTTTGCAGCGGTGAAGGGCTGTCAGTGACTGACATTCCTCTGATAGCATACTAGGACCTAATGCAATCTTTCAACATGTTAGACACAGTATCTCCCAATCAGATTTGAGAAGCACACTGTGCAGTGTTGTGACTGCAAATAAACAGAGCCTAATGGCTCCAGATGCAGCACACTGGGACGGCGTAACTGTGAGCAGACAGAGGGACTGCTGGAGTCAACGAATGAGACAAAAGAAATGTCAGCCTGCTGTTGTAATAAAATGTAGCTGCTCTCTGATGATTCAAAGATAGTCCAACAGGGAAGATTTGTTAACAAGTAGAGGTGAACAATGCATAGGTAACACCCCGTTTCTATTAGGAGCTTTGTGAAAATGTTTAGGGCCAATAATAGGGATGGATACAAAACTAAGCAGGGGGTCATTGCACAGAATAACCAGTTCAGATCATATTCATGTGATCAATGTTATTACAAAGCTCCAGCATTTACGAGAGGGTGGTACAGTGTACAGATCTCACCTGTAAGAAGGGGAAGAAAAAGCCCACAGTGAAGTTAGACAGCCAGTTCAGGGACCCTCCTACTATGTAGGCTGCCGGCCGGTGAGACTGTTTGAACAGCTCCGCTGTGATCAGGAAGGGAACCCCAGCTGGAACAGGAACAAAGCACTAACTATAAAACATCAATACAAGTCACACACTTCTGCTAAATGAGTTCATTGAAAGGGCACACTAGTGATTAAGTATTGCACCTCAATTATGTTGACAGTCAAAACAAATTCAGTAGAGGCTGTAATGTTCTTAATATAGCTCATGATTGGGTCTTTCAAACTCAACACTTCCTGTTTGTGCCTTGAATCTTGAATCTTGTTATGCATGCTTTTTGTTACACATGAAATATCCAATCCAACACTGAGAAACCCCATAACTACTTAAAGTATATTTTATATTTGAATGAACTGTTTTGTTTATACACAACAACACAACTGGCTTCTCCTTTTATCTCATAATATAATGGTCCAAATGATGTAATTCTTATAATCTAAGCTCACTTTACCACAAGACACATGGACACATATTGGGAGGTAGAAGAAGCGTACCTTATACCTTGTGTTTATTATTTTAGAAAAAGGATGTGCAGTGTCCTCAAAAGAGTGTGTGGGCAAGCGGTTCTATTGTGTTATTTATAATAACTATATATACTAATAACAATGTTTACACACAGTATAACTACATTATTACAATAACATGTTCTTCTGACTGAACTGACTGAAGAAGAAAACGTTTCTCTGAAATCTCCTGAGGCCTGTTTTAGACTGTTTCGCAGTGGACCGCTGAGGGAGCCCATTGGTATTTAAGGAGTCGCATTTAAAAGCCAAGTGTTCTCCAGATGAATTGTGTTTCGAGCTTTCCGAATTGTGTGCATACAATGGAGACAAACTCTGCTAGTTGGAGAGACTTTAGGACTGCCTTTGAGCTCCACAGGGAGCCATTCAGCAACACAGAGCAACCTGAGCCTCATCACAATAACTGCAAGTCACACAGTTGATTTGTAATTATTAGGGCTGTCAGTCGATTACAATATTTAATCGCGATTAATCGCATGATTGTCCATAGTTAATCGCGATTAATCGCAAATTAATCGCACATTTTTGATCTGTTCTAAATGTACCTTAGAGGAATATTTTTCAAGTTTGTAATACTCTTATCAACATATGAGTGGACAAATATGCTTTATGCTAATGTTTATTATCATTTGAACAATGACAAATATTCTCATGAATATTAAACACAACAACCTCTGAACATTACAAATATTCGCCTCAATTCAACCTGGAACCTCTCTCATACAATAATACAATACAAATGGTGTGTGTGTGTGTGTGTGTTTTGATTGAAAAGTTCATTAACAGCTTGTATATTGGGTACAGTACAGTGTGTGTGTGTGTGTGTGTGTGTGTGTGTGTGTGTGTGTGTGTGTGTGTGTGTGTGTGTGTGTGTGTGTGTGTGTGTGTGTGTGTGTGTGTGTGTGTGTGTGTGGGTGTGTGTGTGTGTGGGTGTGTGTGTGTGTGTGTGTTGTGTGTGTGTGTGTGATCGTTGGCGCTATGTGCAACTCAAGGCATATGCTCGAACGGGAGCTGCCTGGACGCTGCAATCATGTTGCGCACTATCCGTGCCGAGTGTGCTGACTTCTCGTACAATGTCCCACTGTCTGGCTTCCTGCATAAAGTCAAGTGCTCGGCACAGTTGTGGCGAAATGTCGCTCCTCTGTTTTCATTTAAACAGCTCCTTCCATCCATTATCGCAGCTAGCTAGCACCAGATGCTAACAACAACAATGCACAGTAAGGTCTCTCTCTCGCTCGCTCGGGCCACACATACACACACCCTCCCGGTCCTCCCAATAGCCAGTCGGTGCCTGCCGGTGAGCGTGGAAGTGTGGTCTGCCACAAGCGGGCGGCAGGAGCGGGGCTGTCAGCATCAGCTTGTAGATGGTATTTTAAACTCGATGCGCTCTGAAACTACGGGGCGGCCGAGAAAAAAAAAGACACATGCGTTAATCGCGTTAAAATAATTAGTGGCGTTAATTTTTTGTTTGTGTTAACGCGTTATTAACGCGTTAACTTGACAGCCCTAGTAATTATGTCTTAACCAAAAACCAATATCGGGGGGGCTTATGGAACCCTTATTTACACCCACACGTTAGCTGGAGATATTCATAACGTTCGGAATAACCAGTGGTGTAAAGTAACCAAGTACATTTACTCAAGTACTGTACTTAAGTACAATTTTGAGCTACTTTTACTTTACTTTCAGAGGTATATGGTGTACTTTTACTCCACTACATGTATTTAATACCTTTAGTTACTTTACAGATGTGGATGAATGATGTTAAATATAATCAAGTGTTGAATCAGACTTTAGTTCCACCTGGAGTAAATCCACAAGCTACCCTGCAGTATACAAAGTCATGCAATCTAGCTGCACCTTCACCAGCTTTGAGAACACTTTCATGATCAATCATTATAAAACATATCATATATAGGCTACACTGAACAAAAATATAAACGCAACACTTTTGTTTTTGCTCCCATTTTTCATGAGATGAACTCAAAGATCTAAAACATTTTCTATATACACAAAATAACCATTTCTCTCAAATTTTGTTCACAAATCTGAAAAAATCTGTGATAGTGAGCACTTCTCCTTTGCCGAGATAATCCATCCCACCTCACAGGTGTGGCATATCAAGATCCTGATTAGACAGCATGATTATTGCACAGGTGTGCCTTAGGCTGGCCACAATAAAAGGCCACTCTGAAACGTGCATTTTTGCTTTATTGGGGGGGTCCGAAAACCAGTCAGTATCTGGTGTGAGGGGTAGGGGTACGGTTAGGGTTAGGGTAATGTTGTGAATCGAGTGGCCCATGGTGGTGGTGGGGTTATGGTATGGGCAGGCGTATGTTATGGACGACGAACACAGGCCACTCGATTCACAACATTACCCTAACCCTAACCCTCACACCAGATACTGACTGGTTTTCGGACCCCCCCAATAAAGCAAAAATGCACGTTTCATAGTGGCCTTTTATTGAGGCCAGCCTAACCCCCAGTTTCCACCAGGTCCGTCTGCGCCGCGCTGCGCCTCGTCACGGCTGCGCCGCGGTTTTGGTCCGACCTCCTCTAGCGCCATAACCCACCGGACGCGTCCCAGAAGCGTTTCAGAAACGTAGCGTCGTGCATGCAGGCTCGCAGTTTTGTTATTGATTCGGGCATCCTGGACATTTGTACTTCTACAAGAAAGTAAGTAGGCTACGTAGTTAAATGTTTTATTTTTGTGTCTGTTTAAATTGTGTTTATTGTTGTTATAGATTTCCTATTTTGTTGTGTTGTAGTCTACAGACACAGTTAATAATTGTAATAGTCCCGTTATAAACTACATGAATCAAATATGTGTTGCTGTATTTTAGTGGTAAACAAATGCATTCATCATCATAATTATTCTATATATATAATTTACAGTGCCTGTAAACCGGAGGAGAACGCTGGCATTTATTCTCCTACTTGAAAGACTACGGGGGGATGGGGGGAGGAGAAGGAGCCGGTTTTGGGTGCACCCCCTCAAGACAACAAGGTGATTTTCATCACCTCGTGGCTGAAGGAGGGGGGTCTGCTAAATTAGTATATGTGGGGGATGGGCCTGGCCCGGATGCTCACCTTTCCACTTCCTGCGAGGGGGGGCTGCCTGCCCGACCTTATGTTACGGCTGCGCCGCGGCAAAAATGGGATTCATCCTAATTTTAGAGAAGCGCTGCGCCGAGCCGCTTCTGGGACGCGTCTGAGCCGTAACACGGCGCGTGTGGTGGAATAGCACCCATTGACTAGAGTGGCCGCGATCTTTATGACCGCCGCAGCGCAGCCGTAACACAGCGCAGCCGTAACGCAGCGCAGCCGTAACCAAGCGCAGCGCGGCGCAGACGGACCCGGTGGAAACTGGGGGTAAGGCACACTTGTGCAATAATCATGCTGTCTAATCAGCATCTTGATATGCCACACCTGTGAGGTGGGATGGATTATCTCGGCAAAGGAGAAGTGCTCACTATCACAGATTTTTTCAGAAATGGTTATTTTGTGTATATAGAAAATGTTTTAGATCTTTGAGTTCATCTCATGAAAAATGGGAGCAAAAACAAAAGTGTCGCGTTTATATTTTTGTTCAGTGTATTATTCTGAAATGGACCAATCTGCACACATCACTACTTTTACTGTCGCTACTTTCATTATATTTTGATGATAATACTTTTCTACTTTTACTTGAGTAACATTTTGAATGCAGGACTTTTAATTGTAACAGAGTATTCCTACACTCTGGCACTTCTACTTTTACTCAAGTACAAGATCTGAGTACTCGTCCCACCTCTGGGAATAACATTTATAAAGTTACATTACATTACATTACATTGCATTTAGCTGACGCTTTTATCCAAAGCGACTTACAATAAGTGCGTTCGTCCAACAAAATACAACTTGAAGAAAACAGAATCATAAAAGTACATCAGGTTTCATAGAGCAAAAACATTTCAAGTGCTACTCAACTGGCTTTAGAAAAGCCAGTCCTTTATTAGTATAAAAGTGCTTCGTTAATAGTTCTATCGCTCGAAGTGGAGTCGAAAGAGATGAGTTTTCAGTTTGCGCCGGAAGATGTGCAAGCTATCTGCCGTCCTGATGTCAATGGGGAGCTCATTCCACCATCCTGGAGCCAGGACAGCAAACCCACGTGTTTTCGGCATTGGGAACTTGGGTCCCCCTCGCAGCGAGGGCGCAGCGAGTCGTTTGGCTGATGCAGAGCGTAGTGCATGCGCTGGGGTGTACGGTTTAACCATGTCCTGGATGTACGAAGGGTCAGATCTTTTCGCAGCATGGTAAGCAAGTACCAGTGTCTTGAAGTGGATTCTAGCAGTTACCGGAAGCCAGTGAAGCGAGCGTAGGAGCGGAGTAGTGTGGGAAAATTTAGGAAGGTTGAAGACCAGACGAGCTGCTGCATTCTGGATGAGCTGCAGAGGTCGGATGGCACATGCAGGTAGACCAGCCAGGAGGGAGTTGCAGTAGTCTAGGCGTGAGATGACGAGAGCCTGGACCAGAACCTGAGTCGCTTTCTGTGTCAGCTGGGGACGTATCTTCCTGATGTTGTAAAGCGTGTATCTGCAGCAACGGGTTGTAGCAGCGATGTTTGCAGTGAAGGACAGGTTGTTATCTAGGGTCACACCCAGATTCCTTGCAGTCTGAGTCGGGGAAACAACTGAGGTGCCGATGTTGATTGTTAGGTCAAGAGTGGGACAATCTTTTCCCGGAAGGAAGAGCAGCTCAGTCTTGTCAAGGTTGAGTTTGAGGTGATGAGCAGACATCCACTGAGAGATGTCAGCTAGACAAGCAGAGATGCGTGCGACGACCTGGGTCTCTGAGCGGGGGAAAGGACAGAATTAATTGGGTGTCATCAGCATAGCAGTGGTAAGAAAAACCATGCGGGCTAATGACTGATCCGAGCGAGTTTGTGTACAGGGAGAAGAGGAGGGGACCAAGAACAGAGCCCTGAGGGACCCCTGTAGTTAATTGACAAGGGTCAGGACTCAGACCCTCTCCAAGTCACCCTGTAGGTACGGTCTTTCAGGTATGAGGTGAGGAGGGAAAGTGCAGAGCCTGAAACTCCAAGTTTTGGAGAGTGCAGAAGGAGGATTCCGGGTCGAGAAG